>NC_080190.1:28231969-28535000 GCF_030028045.1 Hippopotamus amphibius kiboko
GGTGGGGAGGTCTCACCTAATTGTAAGGAGCAGAATGCAGGTTTTCCCTGACACTGACTCTCAGTATTGCAGTGCTGGACTCACCTTCTCAATACTGTTGGCTCTGCTGACATCTTTGGCAGTTGGGACACAGGCCACCTCTTGGCCTGTGACAGAATTGCTCTCTTTCTCCCCTCATATTTATCACTTGATCATCCCTGACTCTGAATCCCAGAGATCAAGCCTAGCTGCAGTCCAGTAGAGGAGCAATAAATCATTGCTCTCACTTATTTTTCTCCAGGTTTTCTATCCCTTAATTACCACATAACCACTGCTGAGGCTGCATCTTTGTGCTGTGTGTGCCTGGGACAAAAGCCCACACATTGATTGGATGTGTGCAAAAGCAGCTTAGTCTTTTTCTAGCCATTAGGTTTTGCAGAGTGCCACGTGTGTTACCCATCCTTTTGTCTCTTGTGAGTTTGTAGCGTCTTATTGTCAGGTGATTTATCCATTAACAGGACTTGTCTAAGCTCTGGGATTAGGGGGATGGAGTGGGCAGCCCCTGCTCATTAAGGAGAGAGGCTTGGGCTGGGTTTCTCTTTTTTTTTTTTTTTTGCCGTGCCACATGGCTTGCAGAATCTTAGTTCCCCTACCAGGAATTGAACCTGAACCGCGGCAGAGACTGGGCCGAGTCCTAACCACTGGACTGTCAGGGAGTTTCCATGGCTAGTCATTTTTATGTGGATTTTAGCTAGTTCCTTTCATTCTCTGAGCTTCTGGTAGGAGCTAAGCAGGCTGTGTGATCCAGAATGGGTTCCAGTGGAGCTTTTTTGGGGTCCAGTCCAATATATCGCTTGTTAACAGACAACATCAAAAGGGCCAGCTGCCTATCATTTGCCTTTCCGTTATGAAACCTCAGAGACTTCAGTCAGGCTGAAGAAATCATAAATGAGGATGCCTACCTCCTTCATCCCTAGCCAGACTTTTTTTTTTTTTTTTGCTATTTGAAGGGAAGATTCAGGCTTTAGAAATAGAATGTAGACAAGCTCTTGTACTTTTCCTTGCCTGCTGTTTCTTTACTGTACTATGTGATTTTAGAGGATTGAGAGTGAGGGATGTTGTGTGGCAGGCAGCAAGTGTCTGGAGAGACTTCATTCATCATTCCCTGCTGTTTCAAATCGAAGTAGTAAACGTCACACAAAGCTCAGACAGCATGGGAGAATAGACTTCTTTGCTGGCAAAGAAGCAGATACGGTCTTAGTAAAGGAGAGGTCAAGCCTTTTTTGTGTGTGTCTGTGGAAGTAGAAAGGGTTGAGGGAGAGAAGACAAAAGCAACATCAGTTACTTGCAGCTGCTGAATCCCTTCTTTATAGTTCCTCATCAAATAGCGGGGTTAGGTACAGGGGCAGTAGTCATGATGGGCACAGAAGCAGAATTTATTTTATAGTCTTGTGTGAAAGAGTGTAAGGCAACTGATAAATTATTTTGTGCTTAATATTTATTTGCAAAAATGTCTTTAAAGCTGCACTGTTAACCTAGGGACTTGGAAGTCAGTCTCATGACTGAGATCGCTTGGGTTTTAGCACTCTCTCCCCTCATTAAAGATTTCAAGGCAAAAAGGGGACCTTTTCAATAAATGTTGTCACAGTTGAGAGAGGACAGAACAAGCTGCACTTTTGTTTGAATATTTAGAACAGGTAAGGGCTTTTTTTTTCTTTGTGAGTTCCTTTCTTATCCAGAGCTGAAGTAGGTTCTAAAGTATATCTGGCACACCTGTTGACCAGTTAGAATTGAAACATGTCTTTCTTAGCAGTGATGTTTGAAACAGATACATGGCTAGAACTTGGTGACTTGGGATGCTAGCAGCCTGGGGTGAGAAGGGGACACTCAGTAAACTGAGCAAATTTGATAGGGAAATCACCATGCAGGAGTAAATTTGGAACACTAAAATGGTCATTTTATAGTCACATTTCTGAGCTCACTTGCTATTTAAGAAGTGGCAAAAAGTAGATTTTTAAAAACTATCTTTGGGCAGGTAAGCAGACATGTGCTTGGAAAGGTTAGTGCTTTCTTCAAATACACCTACTTTGCCTGCTTTTAAAAAGTCCTGAGACTTCCCTGGTGGTGCAATAGTTAAGACTCCAAGCTCCCAATGCAGGGGTCCTGGCTTCGAACTCTGTGGTCAGGGAACTAGATCTCACATGCATGCCACAACTAAGGAGCCTGCCTGCCACAACTAAGACCAGGCGCAACCAACTAAATTTGATTAAAAAAAAAAAAAAAAGGCCTCAGTAGCTGCAATGTACTCATTCTAGCCCTGTTTGGATTTGTGTGGAGCTAGTCTACTTTCACTGCTTTCATTTAACTTTATTGGTTATGCTTTGATTATCTTATTGATGCCTTTCTTTCTTTTTTCTTTTTTAAGCCTTGATAAATTTGCTGAAGTTCCTAATGTCAAATGAGACCGTACTTTTGGCCAAACACAACATTTTTACATTAGCCCTTATGGTGAGTAGCAAACAGTATTTATTTTTCTGAAGCTGTACCCTAAGGCAGAAATGGTCTGGTTTGAGACAGGAGCTGGTGTTCTAGGGATTAAACCATAGGGAGAACCAGACCTTTATTTTCTCTTTAGATCAGAATCTCTACACTGGTGCTCCCTGATTTCACCTATGTCTTTGGAGAACCTAGGGCTCTTTCATGAGACAATGATAACACATTATATGATATTCCGACTACACAGATATGAGGTGTAAATTAAATTCAAGAGCATAAATAATACTAAAAGGTAGAAAAATAATTAGGAAGTGATAGTTTTGAGTACTTATTACTGTATTTAAATATAATTTATTGAATCGTAGGTTTATATTTAATTTTTAATAATGACTTTGTTTAATAACCAGCTCACAAAATTTCTGAAAATTTAACAATTAGCTCTTGCAAGACAATAAAAGCTGGCTGTAGCGCAGTACTGATAGTACCCTTCTGGCCTTCATAGTGTGATACCTTTTTATGGGCTTTTGCTTCTTTTTTAGATTGTGAACCTATTTAATATGTTTATCACATATGGTGATACATTCCTGCCCACCCCCAGCAGTTATGATGAACTCTACTATGAGATTATCCGCATGCACCAGAGCTTTGACAACCTCTATTCCATGGGTAAGCTGTCTTCTTTTTATTCCTCTCTCCCCATCAGCTGTGATTTTGGGTTTATGAAAGGAAAAGACTACAAAAGATTCTTCTCTAGTTGCTTTGTGCCCTTGCTTGGCACAGAACTATAGTAGTCTCCTTTTCTCAGGCAATAGGAAAGTATATTTGGACTTCTTTGCCTTCAGGAACTCAGAATTCACCTCAGTGGAAAGCTGATTAGCATCCCTGTAGCCCTTTCTTGATGTTTGTGAAAGAGAATGGGGAGGCTTTGGATTTAGTGAATGCCAGTGAGATGGGAGTGAGAGTGGGTGGGAGTTGACAGCAGCAAATAGAAGAGCTGGGATCCCAAAGGAACACTGTGTGATTTGAGTAAGTACAAGGTTTTTTTTTATGGAGTTTTAATATACGTAGGTATTTTTAGCATAACTTACAGGAGGAAGTGGGCATTTAGACAAAAATTTTTCTTGCAAACCTTTTGGTGATTGGCTCACTGAAAATTTATTCTGCAGCCATAATGAGTATAACTTATTTCTGAAAGAGGTCATGTATCCCTGTAAGTTTGAATGAAGAGTCTAGTCAAACCTACCCGAGTTTGAAAGGTCGGGAAAGATTTCTTTAGATTGCCCATAAATGGAAAGCCACTCAATAAAGCTGTCTATTAAAAAACTCCCACTTATTGGCTTTATTAGGATGTAATTGATATATAATAAACCGTACTCTTTTTTAAAAAAATTTTATTTATTTTTTGGCTGCGCTGCACGGCATGTGGGATCTTAGTTCCCCAACCAGGGATGGATCCCGCACCGCCTGCAGTGGAAGCGCAGTCTTAACCACTGGACTGCCAGGGGAGTCCCAAACTGCACTCTTAAAGTATACAATTTTTGATAAGTTTTGGCATATGTATATGTACATGAAGCTGTCACTACAATCAAGATAATGTACATATCCATCCCCTACCCAAAATTTCCTTGTGTCCCTTTATGTCCCTTTTACCACCTCTATCCCTCACGCCCTCTCCCTGGGCAACTACTGGCTTGCTTTCTGTCACTATCGATTAGTTTACTTTATCCCTTTTGTTGGGACTATTTGTGAAAAGTTCGTTTTCTGCTTTGGACTCCTGTATCATGAGAAAGGTAGAGGGGATTTGGAACAAATACCTGGAGAAATAGTGGAAGCACACTGGAAAAGAAGGATTGCCTAAGAGGAAAAATTTTTTCTATTTCCCTGCTCTCTTATTCTCAGTGCAATAGCTTTAGCATCAGGTCAGCTCCCCTCAGAATAGCAAGTTCCCATTGTCAAATCAAGACACATGTCTCTCTCTCTCTTTTTTTTTAAGGAGCTGGGAAGTATTCCATGAGAACCCTCTAGCAAACTTCCCATTGGCAAAATGTGCTCAGAGTACCCTGGTGTGGTTTGCATCTACCTGGCTTTACCAATGTCCTTGTTTTCAAGAACATAGAATTCTCCAAGGGTGAAGAGCACCCCAGAGGCTTTAGCACCCATTTATAGATGAGTAAAGATGCCTTTCAGTGAGGAAAGGAAAGTGTTGGAATGGGGGAGATATTTTATAGAAGTCTGAGTTACCTTCTCAACTGGGCCATGTAAGATAAGAGAGGGCATCTGGGAATGCTCATATCTGCTAAGGAAATTAAAATGTTAACCAAAAAAGTACAAATAGGAAAGTGAAAATTTCACTAAATGAAACACAGCAAATAGTAGGAGGTGGCATGTTTTAGTGCTTTCCATTTTGTATAAAGTATGATGAAACTTCCGGTGGAAAAAAAACTTTTTTTATGTCAAGTTTTTTAAGGTATAATTTACATATATGGTAAAATTCACCCTTTTTAATGTACAGTTCTGAGTTTCAACAAATGCATATAGAAATGTAATTATCACAGAAAATCAAGATACAAAAGAGTTTCAGTATCTCAAAAACTTCTCTTGTACTTCTGTGAGGTCAACTCCTCCACCCCAATCTCCACCCCAGCTCCTCCCCAATCCCTAGCAACCATGGATCTCTTCCTTGTCCCAATGGCTTTGCCTTTTCTAAAAATATGTATATAGATGACGTTTTTTGAGTCTGGCTTCTTATACATAGTAATTTGTTTGAAGTTATCCATGTTGATGCATGTATCAGTAGTTGATCCCTTTTTATTGTGGGATAATATTCCATTGTGGGAATATGCCAGTTTAGTTTATGCATTTATCAGTGGAAGGACATTTGGGGGGTTTCCAGTTTTTAGCGATTGTAAATAAAGTTCCTGTAAACATTTTGTACACAGTTATATGTGAATACAAGTTTTCGTTTCACTTGGTTAAATACCTATGAATGGGATTTGGGGGTATTATGTAAATATATGCTAACTTTATAAGAAATCACCAAACTGTTTTCCAAAGTGGATGTACTATTTTACATTACTTACAGCAGTATGCAAGAGTTGTAGTCCCTCCATATCCTAGCCAACATTCTTTTTTTCCCCCTTTGGCTTCTTATAGGTGTGTGGCAATATCTCATAATGGTTTTAATTTGCATTTTCCTGATGAATAGTGGTGTTGAACATCTTTTCCTGTTCTTATTTGCCATCCATATATCTTTGATGAAGGATTTGTTCAGATCTTTTGCCCATTAAAAAAAAGATTGCATACCCATGTTTATAGCAGCACTATTCACAATTGTCAAGAGATGGAAGCAACCCAAATGTCCATCAACAGATGAATGGATAAATAAAATGTGATATATACATATAATGGGATGCTATGCAGCCTTTAAAAGGAAGGAAATCTTGTTACTTGCTACAGTGTGGATCAATGTTGAGTACACTATGCTAAGTGAAAAAAGCCAGTCACAAAACCTTTCCACCTATATAAAGTATCTAAGGTAGTCAAATTCATGGATACAGAATTGTGATTACCAGGGGCTAGTGGGGAGGGTGCAGAGGGAATTGTTTAATAGATACAGAGCTTCGGTTCTGCAAGATACAAACGTCATTGAACTGCGCATTTAAAAATAGGTTAAAGTGGTAAATTTTAATGATAGGTGTTTTTTACCATAATAAAAAAAAATTACACTTAACTGAACTCTAGAGTTTATTTGGATTCTACTAGTTTTTTCTCTAATGTTCCTTTTGTATTCCAGGATCACATCCTTGCTACGTTACATTTACTTGTGATGGCTCCTTAGTCTCTCTCTTTTTTTTTTTACTTTCAATTTGCTCTTTTTTTTTTTTAAATTAATTAATTTATTATTTTTTTGGGGGTACACCAAGTTCAATCATCTGTTTTTATACACATATCCCCATATTCCCTCCCTCCCTTGACTCCCCCCCCACCCTCCCTCGAGTCCCCCCCACCCTCCCCGCCCCAGTCCTCTAAGGCATCTTCCATCCTCGAGTTGAACTCCCTTTGTTATACAACAATTTCCCACTGGCTATCTATTTTACAGTTGGTAGTATATATATATGTCTGTGCTACTCTCTCGCTTCGTCTCAGCTTCCCCTTCACCCCCCACCCCCTCCCAAACCTTGAGTTCTCCAGTCCATTCTCTGCACCTTCGTCCTTGTTCTCGTCACTGAGTTCATCAGTACCATTTTTAGATTCCGTATATGTGAGTTAGCATACAATATTTGTCCTTCTCTTTCTGACTTACTTCACTCTGTATGACAGACTGTAGGTCTATCCACCTCATAACGTATATCTCCATCTCATCCCTTTTTATAGCTGAGTAATATTCCATTGTATATATATGCCACATCTTCTTTATCCATTCGTTTGTTGATGGGCATTTAGGTTACTTCCATGTCCTGGCTATTGTAAATAGTGCTGCAATAAACATTATGGTACATGTTTCTTTTGGGATTATGGTTTTCTTTGGGTATATGCCCAGTAGTGGGATTACTGGATCATATGGTAGTTCTATTTGTAGTTTTTTAAGGAACCTCCAAATTGTTTTCCATAGTGGAAAACTGTACCAACTTACAGTCCCACCAACAGTGCAGGAGAGTTCCCTTTTCTCCACACCCTCTCCAATATTTATTGTTTCCAGATTTTGTGATGATGGCCATTCTGCTTGGTGTGAGGTGATACCTCATTGTGGCTTTGACTTGCATTTCTCTGATGATTAGTGATGTTGAGCATCTTTTCAAAAATATGGAACGCTTCACGAATTTGCGTGTCATCCTCGCGCAGGGGCCATGCTAATCTTCTCTGTATCGTTCCAATTTTAGTACATGTGCTGCCGAAGCGAGCACTCCTTAGTCTCTTTTTATCTGACAGTTTCTTAGTGTCTGCTGATTTTTTATGACCTTGACAGTTTTGAGGAGAACCTTCTTCAATTTGGGTTTGTCTCGTGACTTACTCATGGTTGGACTAGGGTTATGAGTTTGGGGGAAGAATGCCACGTTGTCAAAGTGGCCTTTTCATCACATCAGGTGTATATGTTGTTGACATGACTTAATCATTGATAATGTTAACCTTGATCACTTGGTTAAGGAAGTGTTTGCAAAATTTCTTCTCTGCAGGCTTGCTTTTTTTTCTCCCTTTCCATGCTCTATTCGTTGGAAGCAAGTCACTATATGCAGCCAACCCTGAAGTTGGTATGGAGGTGGAGGGTTAGGAGAGAGAGGTTAAGCTGCACCTCCTTGAGGGGAGAGTATCTATGTAAGTTATTATTTAGAATTCTTCTATAAGGAGAATTGGGTTGTTTTCTTGTTTTTGAGATGTGAGATTTCTAGGTTTATTTTTCCATACTAGTCCTTTCTCAGATATGTGTTTTGTAAATATTTTCTCCCAGATTGTAGCTTGTATTTTCATTTTCTTAATGTCTTTCGAAGAAGTTTTTAATTTTTATAAATACAATTTATTAATTTTTCTTTTATGGTTTTTACTTTTTGTGTGCTATCTAAGAAATCTTTCTCTAACCCAAGGATAAAATGATTATCTTTTAATTTTAAAGTTTTAGCACTTTACACTTTGGTCTAATATTCGTTTCAACTTAATTTCTCTATATACTGCTAGGTTTCGATCAAAGTGCATGTTTTGTTTATGGCTGTTCACTTGTTTCAACACCATTTGTTGAAGAGACTGTCTTTCTCCATTGAATTGCGTTGGCACATTTGTCAAAAATCAGTTGACCTTACATATGTAGGTATATTTCTGGTCCTTATATTTTGTTCTATTGATATATGTGTTTATTTTTTCACAAATAACACTGTCTTGATTACTCTAGCTTTATAGTAAGTCTTGAAACCAGGTAGTATGAATCTTTTAACCTTCTTTTTTTTAATAAGCTTATTGATTGATTGATTGATTGGCTGCGTTGGGTCTTCATTGCTGTGCACGGGCTTTCTCTAGTTGTGGTGAGCTGGGGCTATTCTTCACTGTGGTGCATGGGCTCCTCATTGGGGTGGCTTCTCTTGTTGTGGAGTGTGGGCTGTAGGCGCTCAAACTTCAGTAGGTGCAGCACAAGGAAGTCCCTAACCTTATTCTTCTAATTCAAAATTGTTTTTGCTATTTTAGGTCCTTTACTTTTCCGTATGAGTTTTAGTATTTATTTTTGTCAAAAGCCTACTGGAATTTTGATTAAAATTATGATGAATCTATAGATCATTTGGGCAGGAAAATGACATCTTAATAATAAATCTTACAATCCATGAACAGCATATATTTCTCCATTTATTGAAGCCTTTGATTTTTCTCATCAGTGTTTTATAGTTTTCAGTATGTAAATCTTGCACGTTCTATTAAATTTATGTCAAAGTATTTCATGGATTTTGATGCTATTATAAGTGGTATTTTTTAGAATTTCAATTTTTATTTGTTCATTGCTAACATATAGAAACACTATTGATTTCTGAATTTAACCTTATATCCCATCATCTTGCTAACCTCACTTTTTAGATTTAGTAACTTATTGTAACCTTTTCAGGATTTTTCTATGTAAACAGTCATGTTGTCTACAACAAAACAGTTTTATTCCTTCCCTTCCAATCTGTATGCCTTTTGTTTCTTTTTCTTGCCTTCTTTTACTGGTGAAATAGGGCCTCCAGTACTATGTTAAATTAGAGTGATGAGAATGGATATATTTGCCTTGTTTCCAGTCATAGGGTATAAGGATTCAGTTATTCTTCATTATGTGTGACATTAGTTATAGGTATTTTTGTAGCTGTCCTTTATCAGGTTGAATAAATTTCTCTTGTTTCTTGTTTCCTGAGAGTTTTTCTCATTAATGAACATTGGATTCTGTTTTAAAAGTTTTAGCTTTTATTGAGATGATCCCATGATTTTCCTACTATAGACTGTGGACATAGTGATTTTTGAATGTTGAACCAACCTCGAATGTAACTTATTGTCCTTTTTATGTGTTGCTGGATTTGATTTGCAAATATTTCATGAGGGATATTGGTCTGCAACTTTATTTTCTTATAATGTCATTTTCTGGTTTTAGTATCAGATAATGTTGACCTCATAAAATGAGTTGAAGAGTGTTAATCTCATCTCTGTTTTCTGGTAGAATTTATTTAGAAGTGATATTATTTCTTCCTTAAATGTTTGGTAGAGTTTTTCAGTGAAGCCAGCCTGGCTTGGAATTTACTTTGTGGAAGGTTTTTAAGTAAGTATTCAATTTCTTCAATAGATATAGAACTATTTAAATTATATATTTCTTCTTGAGTGACTTTTGGAAGGCAGCTATGCTCACCACTACACCACCAATGCACACTTGAGTGACTTTTGGGAGTTTGTGTCTTTCAGAGAATTTGTTTTATTAAGTTGTGAGTTGTATGGGCAGATAGTTGTTTGTAATATTCATTTTTAATGTCTGTAGAGTCTGTACTGATTTCCTTTCTTCCCTTCCTGATGTTGGTAATTTGTATCTTCTCTTTGTCTTGGTCATTCTGGCTACATATTTATCAAGTTTATTGATGTTTTTTCAAAGAACCAGCTTTTGGTTTCATTGTTTTACTTCTCTCTGTTACTTTTCTGTTTTCCAGTCCATGGATTTCTGCTGTTATGTTTATTTCCTTTCTGTTGCTTGCTTTTATTTCTGTATATTTTTTAATAAATTTATTTATTTATTTATTTTATTGGTTGTGTTGGGTTTTCGTTGCTGCACACGGGCTTTCTCTGGTTGCGGTGAGTGGGGGCTACTCTTTGTTGTGGTGCGAGGGCTTCTCATTGCAATGGTCTCTCGTTGTAGAGCATGGGCTCTAGGTGCATGGGCTTCAGTAGTTGCAGCACATGGGCTCAATAGTTGTGGCTCACGAGCTCTAGAGTGCAGGCTCAGTAGTTGTGGCGCATGGGCTTAGTTGCTCCACGGCATGTGGTATCTTCCTGGGGCAGGGATCAAACCCATGTCCCCTGCATTGGCAGGTGGATTCTTACCCACTGCGCCACCTAGGAAGTTCCTGTTGCTTGCTTTTAGTTTAATTTATTCTTCTTTTGCTAATTTCTTAAGATACAAGCTTAGGTTATTGATATGAGACCTTTCTTTTTTTCTAATATAAATATTTAGTGCTATACATTTCCCTCTAAGTACTACTTGAGCTGCATCTCACAAATTTTTGTGTCTTTTCATTGCCATTCAGGTTCAACATACTTCCTGATTTCCCTTGTGATTTCTTCTTTGACCTTTGGGTTATTTAGAACTTTGTTGTTTAATTTTCAAATATTTGGGGATTTTCTAAATATCTTTCTGTTAGTAATTTCTAGTTTAATTCTCTTTTGGTCCAAGGATATTCTTTGTGTGATTTCAGTACATTGAAATTTATTGAGACTTGTTTCATGGCACAGAATATGGTCCACCCTGGTAAATGTTCCTTATGCACTTGTATTCTGCTCTTGGAGTGGAGTGTTCTATAAATTTCTGTTTGGTCAAGTTGTTTGATAACATTCTCTGTTCACAACAGATTTTTCTATCTACTTGTTCTTAAGGGACAAAGAGGACTATTGAAATCTCTAATTGTAATTGTTGATTTATCTGTTTCTTCTTTCATTTCTTTCTGTTTCATGTATTTTGTAGCTCTTCTTTTTAGGATTCTTACAGGATTAGCATATCATGGTGAATTGACCTTTTTATCATTGTGTAATATTCCTTGTTCTAAAGTCTGTTTGTCTGATATTCTTGTAGCCACATGGCTTTCTTTTGATTTGTGTCTGCATGGTTATCTTTTTTAATTCAGCTTATCTGAATATATTTAAAGTGGCTGTCTTGTACAGAGCTTATAGTTGGGTCTTGTTGGTTATCCAATCTAACAATCTCTGACTCTTTATTTAATGTAATAATGTTTAAACCATATACATTTCATGTAATAATTTATATACTTGCTTTTAGTTCAATCATTTATTTTCTGTTTTCTTTTCCTCTTTTTCTTTTGTACCTCCTTTTCTGCTTCCTTTTAGATAGCTTGAATATTTTTTAATACTTCATTTAAATTTATCAATCGGCTTTTGACTGTATTTCTTTGTATATTTTTTAGCATTTGCTCTAGGATTGCATTATACATACCTTTTAGAGTTAGTTTTGTACCACTTCAGTAAAATAGATAAGCTTTGCTACAATGTAGGGTTCTCTAATCACCAACCCCCACACTTACTTTGCTGTTATAGTTGTCATATGTATTACATCTACATACATTGAAAACCACACCAGACAGTGCTATAATTTTTGCTTGTGACAATCCGAATTCTGAAAAACTTCAGAGGGTAAAATATATTGTTTTATATTTGCCTATATATTTTCCATTTCTGTTACTCTTTTTATTCCTGAAGATCCAAATTCCTTTCTGGTATCGTTTCTCTCAGTCTTAAGAATTTTCTTTAGCATTTTTTTAGGCCTCTGGTGATAAGATTTTTTTGTTTGTTTTCTTTCATTCTCGAAGGGTATTTTTGCTGGATATAGGATAACGAGTTATAGTTCTTTAAGTACTTTGAAGACGTTATTCCCCTTTTTCTGGCAACTATGGTTTCTGATAATAAATCTGTGTTCATTTGAATCATTATTCCCTTGTTTGTAATATGTTGTTTTTCTCCAGCTTCTTTTAAAATATTTTTCCTTATCTTTGGCTTTCAGAAGTTTGATTATGATACGTTTTGGCCTGGTTTTTCTTTGCATTTATCTTGTTTGGGGTTTGCTGAGGCTTTTGAATCTCACCGCGTTTCGGAGTTTTCAGCCGTTCTTTTTTTTGCAGGTTGTTTTCTGCCTTCAGTTTCTCTCTCCCTTTCTTCTTGGACCACAATAACACAAACGTTAGACTTTCTGATATTGTTACATAGGTCTCTGAGGCCCTGTTTTTCCCCCCATTTTTCCCTGTTCTTCATGTTTAATAATTTCTATTGTTCTGTCTTTAGGTTTACTGACTCCTGTGTCAATCCATTCTGCTATTAAGTCCATCTAGTGAATTTTTTATTTATATATGTTTTACTTCTATTTTTTATTCGTTCCTTTTTATAGTTTCAGTTTCTCTGCTGAGAAGTTCTACCTTTCCAATGATTCAGGCATGTTTACCTTTTTCTTATGGAACATAGTTGTAATAGTTGCTGTAAAACTCTGATAATTTTAACATCTGTGTCATCTCAAGCACCTGTTTGTCTTTTCTCCTAAGAATTTGTCACATTTTCTTATTTTATTGTATATGCTGGTTCTTTGTATGTCCTGGTTCCTTATAAATTGATTAATTTTGGATTACATTCTGAACATTTTTGTTACATTGTGTAGACTCAGGGTTCAGCTATAATCTGAAGGTTTTGGTTTTTTGTTTTGTTTTGGTTTGGTTTTTGGTAATAGTAGGCAGTCAATCCAGTTAGACCACAAGTTCTTTCTCACTTTCTGTGGGTAGTGATTCCACTATCAGTTCAAAGCCTTTTCTGTGCCACTTTGGATCTGGTCCACATATGCACCACTGGGGAGACTGGACTGTAGTTCAAATATCTGTTTAGTTTTTTTTTTTTTTTTTAATAAATTTATTTATTTATTTATTGTCTGCATTGGGTCTTTGTTGCTGTGCACAGGTTTTCTCTAGGTGCAGTGAGCATGGGCTTCATTGTGGTGCGTGGGCCCCTCATTGCGGTGGCTTCTCTTGCTGCGGAGCCTGGGCTCTAGGTGTGTAAGCTTTAGTAGTTGTAACACGTGGGCTCAATAGTTGTGGCTCACGGGCTTAGTTGCTCCGAGGCATGCGGGATCTTCCCGGAGCAGGGATCGAACCCGTGTGCCCTGCATTGGCAGGTGGATTCTTAACCACTGTGCCACCTAGGAAGTCCCTCAGTTTAGTTTTTAAAGGTTTTGCTTTGCTACTTTGTATTTGTTCCATGCTTGCTCAGCTCCAGTGAGACTGAGAATTGTACAACTTTCATATGCAGAATTAGAGGAACACTTTCTCCTGGTCTGTACAAGATTCTCTCTGTGTTCTCTGAGCAGCAGAAGCCCCTTTTCCTGGTTTCTGACTTAGAGAAAGATGAAGTTTTCTATTGAAGTTTTAGCCATCCACCCAACTCCTCTATCATGCATCTCTGTGACTGTCTGGATCTTGAGGCAAACCTGCAAGAGAAAATAGGAAAAAAGAAACTCTGGAAACCCACTTTTGTGGGTGTTTCTCCAAGTTTTGACTCCCCTCTATAATCTGTGTGGTTTAGTTTAATTTTCAGAGCCCTCAGGTAGTACTTTTTATATTTTATATAGGCTTTTTAGCTGTAATCAGCAGGAGAGAGAGGCTTTACTAGGCCTACTCTGCCACACTGAAAGTGGAATCTCACCTTCAGCTTTTAAAGACATTTTTGCTAAATATAGAATTTTTCTTTCAGTACTTAAAAAATGTCATTTTGTTGTTTTCTGGCTTGCATAGTTCCTGATGAGGAGTCTACTGTCATTCTTATCTTCATTTTTCTGTGTATAATGTATCTTTTTTCTCTGCACACTATTTATTTATTTATTTATTTATTTATTTATTTATTTATTTATTTATTGGCTGTATTGGGTCTTTGTTGCTGCATGTGGGCTTTCTCTAGTTGTGGCAAGCGGGGCTACTCTTTTTTTTTTAAACCTCTTTATTGGAATCTAATTGCTTTACACTGTTGTGCCAGTTTTTGCTGTACAATAAAGTGAATCAGCAGTATTTATACGTATATCCCTATATCTCCTCCCTCCTCTTCATTGCGATGCACGGGCTTCTCATTGCAGCGGCTGGTGGCTTCTCTTGTTGCACAGCACAGGCTCTAGGCACGTGGGCTTCAGTGGTTGTGGCACATCACTCTAGGGCACGTGCTCAGTAGTTGTGGTGCATGGGCTTAGTTGCTGTGCGGCATGTAGGATCTTCCTGCACTAGGGATTGGATGCCTGTCCCCTGCGTTGGCAGGCAGATTCTTAACAACTGAGGCACCAGGGAAGTCCCTCTCTGCATGCTTTTAACATTTTCTCTTTACTGCTGATTTTCAGTAGTTTGATTATCATCTGCCTTAACATGGTTTTCTTTATGTTTATTTTTCTTGGGGTTTCCTGAGCTTCTTGGATCTGTGGGTTTCTAGTTTTCATCAAATGTGGACAATTTTTAGCTGCTAATTTCTTCAAATATTTTTCTGTCCCCTCTCCTTTTTTCTTGTTTTGGAACTTCAATTATGTATATGTTAGACCTCTTGACAATGTCCCATAGGTCACTAAAGCTCTGTGGGTATTTTTCCTTTCTTCCCATTTTTTTTTGGTCTTTTCTCTCTCTCATTTTAGATAGTTTCTGTTCCTCAGTCTTCAAATTCACTGATCTTTTCTTCTGTAATTTTTTAATATGCTGTTAATTTTACTAATCTCAGTTCATTTCATCTAGTGTATTTTTTTTGTTTCAGAAAACATTTTCTTCTCTAGAAGTCTATTTCAACTTTTTTTAAGATTCATTTTACTATTTATTTATTTATTTATTTTGGCTGTGTTGAGGCTTTGTTGCTGCACACGGGCTTTCTCTAGTTGTGGCGAGTGGGGGCTACTCTTTGTTGTGGCACGGGCTTCTTCAGTGCGGTGGCTTCTCTTGTTGCGGGGCATGGGCTCTAGGCACGCAGGCTTCAGTAATTGCAGCGCGTGGGCTCAGTAGTTGTGGCTTATGGGCTGTAGAGCACAGGCTCAGTAGTTGTGGCGCATGGGCTTAGTTGCTCCGTGGCATGTGGGATCTTCTCGGCACAGGGATCAAACCCGTGTCTCATGCATTGGCAGGTGGATTCTTAGCCACAGTGCCACCAGGGAAGCCCTAGACTTTTTTTAATATGTTCATTTCTTTCCTCATCATGTTTATATTTTCCTCACTCTTCCTGAGCATATGGAGCATATTTACAATCGCTGTTTTAGTGTCCTTTTCTGCTAATTCCATCATCTCTCTTCATGTCTAGATCTGTTTCTATTGACTGATTTTTCTCCTGCTTATGGGTCATGTTTTTCTGCTTCTTTGAATGCTGGTAATTTTTAAATTGGATTTTGGACATTGTGATGTTAATGTTGTAAGTGCTTGATTTTGTTATGTTTCTTTATATAATGTTGGACTTTGTTCTGGATTGCAATTATGTTGTGTGACATCAGTTTCATCCTTTTAGGGTTTGCTTTTACGTGTTGTTAGGGCAGGTTGAGAGCAGCTTTTATCATGGGCTAATTTGTCCCCATTACTAACGCAGTACCCATCTGCAGACTCTAACTGATAACCCATGTAGGTTTTTCCACTCTTGTTGGTGGAAATGCAAATTATTTTATTTGTGGAGCCTTCCGTGAGCTCCACAGTTTCTTCTCTTTTCCAGTGGTTCTGCATTCTCAGCCTTGGGTAGTTTCCTCTTCCCTGTGTGCAGATCGGTGCTCAGCAAAATATGTAAGAGGACCCTTCTACAAACTTCCATAGTTCCCTGTCAAACTCCCTCCTCTGCAGTACTCTACCTCACAAATTCTAGGTGCCTTGGCCTGTCCAGTTGCTGATCTCTGTGTCTTTGGCTTGGCATGACTTCTGGATTCTGTTTAAGTTCCTCCTCCCTGCCCTGTAGGCTGGAAACTTTTTCACACAGTAAGCTGAGGTAATCGGAGTGCTCACCTTGTTTGTTTTCTTACTTCAGGGGTCACAGTTCTGTATACCTGTTGTACAGTATCTGAAAACAGTTGTTTCATATATTTTGTTCAGTTTTCTATTGTTTAAGGTAGGAGAGTTAATTATGTCTTGTTATTCCATTATGGCTAGAAGAGGAAGGCTCACTGAGACTTTTTTGATAAAGGCACACATTTAATATTCCTGTGGCATTAATGTACTGCAGTGATATCCACTGAATAGGAAGGACCTCGACACAAGCTATCCTGAACCATAAATGATACTGTATTTTGAACTTTATTTTATTAAAAAAAAAAAGATAATTACCAATACTGAAGAAAAAGCAAGGTAAAAAAAATTTTTTTTTTACCATCTCTTCTTTCTAGTATGATCACTGTTTTCATAGTTGTGTATTAGTGTACTTGTATGCATAGTTTTACATAGCTGTAATCATGTTTTCCTATTTCGTGTTTTTTTTAAACTATCATAGAATATTTTCCTGTTTTTTTGTAGTTTTCTTAAGTCTCTTTCTCTCTCCCTCCCTATTGCTCTTTCTCTCTCTCCCTCTTTTTTTTTTTTTTTTTTGCATAATATGGATGTAGTTTTTTTTAACCATTCTTTCTTTTCATGGAAATTAGGGTTGTTTCCAGTTCTTGCTATTATTTAAGACTGTTTTTTTTTGGTTAAGATTTATTTTATTTATTTTATTTATTTGGCTGTGTTGGGTCTTCTTTGCTGCGCACAGGCTTTCTCTAGTTGTGGCGAGCAGGGGCTGCTCTTCATTGTGGTGTGTGGGTTTCTCATTGCCATGGCTTCTCTTGTTGCGGAGCATGGGCTCTAGGCGTGTGGGCTTCAGTAATTGCGGCACGTGGGCTCAGTAGTTGTGGTGCACAGGCTAATTGCTCTGTGGCATATGGGATCCTCCTGGACCAGGGCTCAAATTTGTGTCCCCTGCATTCTTAACCACTGCGCCACCAGGGAAGCCCCAAGTCTGTTTTTTTAATGGCTGCATAGTGTGCTATTTTTTTGTACCATAATTTACTACATAAATGATAACCTTAGCTTGAGTCATTTAGGGCACTTTGAGATAATTTTGTGTTTAAATTTGGTAACTTAGAAAAGAATGTAAAAAGCCTATGGCATTTCAAGAGAAATGCAGTGATGAGGTCATCTGGGTGCCTGTTCACTAAACAGCAAAGTGACAGGATGTTAACAGAGAAATAATACATGGGCAGAGTTAAATACCTCTCTGAGGTAAGAAGAGTAAAATTCATCTCAGTTCCATAAATGTTAGGTCCTCACCATCAGAGAATTTATGATTTAGTGGAGGGTCTGGTGGAAAACAGATGTATCTAAACAGTTTTTGCAGTTGAGTTGAAAGAAATACATCTGACCTGCTTGAAACAATTTTGTTCATTATATGAATAAATTTGCACATACACTAGGTGAAACACAGGTTCAGACTGTGGAGCTCTAATGTGAAACTGTACCAAGGACCCTTGCACTAAATCTTGTAAATTAGAAAAGCAGCACTCTGATAATGTTTTATTAAGGCATCCATCTTCTCTTTCATAAAATTGCATGAATGTATAAAAATGAAGTATTGCTAGAACAGATGCAAAGCAGCCAGATGAACTTTCTTTCCCTATCAGAGCTATAAGCCCTCCCTCCAGTAGAGCTGCTGCTACTACTGTTCTTGCTAGAGGAATACTAGTCTGGAGTAGCTAGTGATGGTACTCAGATGTAACGTTCCTATACAGATTGGTTACACATTTTTTAATGTTAGTTAGGCTCTGACTTCCTTCCTTTGAGAAAGTCTCAGGTACATTCTTTTATTTGTTTGGGAGACAGTCTATTTAAATTAAAAATAGCTAATACTTGTATAACATTTACTATGTGCCAGGCACTGATCTAAGGCTTTATATATAACTTATTTGATTTTCAAAATAATCCTTTCGTGTAAGTATTGCTATTATTCTCTAGTAAGTGGCAAGGGCTGGACTTGGACGCCAACAGTTGGCTTCACAGTTCACACTCTTAACCACTCACTGTGTAAGTACAGGCTGTAGAACCATTCCCTCCAGGTTTAAATTCTAGCCCCATTATGGAAAACTCTGTGAACGAACTTGATCAATTAATTATTTGTCCCCTGTCTCATATTGTATATAACCTTTGTCCAATTTCTGACACATAGTAAACTCTCTACCTGTTTAGCTCATAATAGTTATTCACTCATTAAAAACATATACTTGGAGTGCCTACTATATGCTTGCTCTTTCGAGGAGCACTTTGCTGATTTATCTCTTTTCTAAAATAGTTTAAGTACTGTAATGTGTGGCCATGAAACTCATAGCTGATAGAGGATGTGATGATCTGTATTTCCATCATCCCTTCTCCTGTGAATGAGAGTGGAAAAGAGACTTTGGTCAGAGAAGGGAAGACCGTTCCTGTTGATTCATGTTGAAGGTCACACAGTTAAGTCAGAGGAGCTATAACAGGTTACTCCTTGATTGAAACATGACCGTCTTCTATCTGGCAGGGTTATTTGTCCTGTTTGACCCAGCTTAGATCTTTAGGAGAAAGATATACTGTTTGTGGAGCAGGAGGGGACAGTTACTCAGCTGGCCAATTCCACTAAATCAGCCCCAGCCATTAGGGAAATGGTAAATGTGGCATTCGGGTTACCCTCACATTACCACACCAGTGTAGATTTTTAAATGAATGCAAATACTAAGTATGGAAACCTGTTACCTGGAAGTGGAGAGAGGGGAACCCAAGAGGAGGAGTAGAATGTTTTGATAGAAACTGAAAAAAAGAGGAAAAAATTTGCGGTAAAGATAGTTGAGAATAAGCCCTTATGTTTTTCCTCTAGATGAGGATGTCTTAAATAGAAGATTGGCATAGGCTCTGTTTGATTATTCTAATAATGATATTCTGTGTTGTGTCTTCATTCCTCAAATTTGTGTTTTATAACTGGGGTTCGACAAATCTTTGTTCTTTCCTTTTTTACAGTCCTGAGGCTTTCTACCAATGCAGGCCAGTGGAAGGAAGCAGCTAGCAAGGTGAC
Source organism: Hippopotamus amphibius kiboko (assembly GCF_030028045.1). Taxonomy (NCBI): domain Eukaryota; kingdom Metazoa; phylum Chordata; class Mammalia; order Artiodactyla; family Hippopotamidae; genus Hippopotamus; species Hippopotamus amphibius. The sequence continues at coordinate 28,251,200 of NC_080190.1, forward strand.
CCATGCGTTGGTTAATATCAGGTAAGGAATGAGGATTTATCTTTCAGAGTTCTTTGGCTCATCCTGAGGTTTATTGTATCTTTCTAAGTGGATTGTGTTGAACACCACTACTGTTTTAAGCCCTGATGTCTGTAGGAGTGGAAGAAATTGTCGTATTTGATCAAGAAAAGCAGGAATGCATGTGACTTTCATTTTGTCATATAGAAATAGCTCACAGTGTTTGCTCTTCTATGAATTTTCTCACCAAGAGATGGTTATAAGCCCTTTTCAGCATCTTTGTTGCCAAAATGTTTTCTGTGTATAAGTCATCTAAAAGCTTTTCTCTGGAAATTTTTTCTGCCATTCTCCATGAGTTGAATGAATGACTCATAGGAATCTGGAACTTTGATGTTTTGCTTTACATGGCTATTTCTATTTGTGGTAAATAGAGCCAAATGGAGCTCACGGGGCTGTCATTTTAGGTTCCTTATGAAACAGCAAGGCAATTACAGATTGCTCTATGTATTGGATAAAACTGAGTCAGACATGGAGTTGGTTTAGGGTCTTGAGAAAATAGCACACGCTCACAGGAGTGAGCTATTTGTAAATGGAGAGAATGTACTTTCAGTATTATGAAACCTAAAGCTGACTTTTCGTACATTCCTTGCTCCCTTTGAGCCTATCATTTTTCATTTTCTCAACAACTATTATATTGCTCTTGCAAATAATTGAAAAATTAACATTGAGTAGAAGAAGCCAACCCAACAGATGGGGAAGCTTGATTTAGCTCCAGATGTAAGCCTTGCCAGACATTCCCAGTAATAGTAATGCACATTTACAACTTGGTATAGATTCTACTTTGTGACAGAGCTGGAATTCAGTGTTTGTTTCTATATCTTTCTTTTCTTTCCTTTTTTTTCCCCCTAAGGTAAAATGTCCTGTCCCTGCAGTGATTTACTAGTGTTTGGCACATCTGGGAACAAAAGAAAAAGTGTGAAATGTGTGTGTTGGGAGGGCTGGGATGAGGGAGCGTGAGGGTGAGATGTGCTAACAAGATTGCATTGAAAGTATTGAAGGTTGATCTGCCTTACCTGACCCCAGAGACATTTTGCAGCAAACACAGTTTTATAAATCTCACAACTAAATGCATATCTGCATCTAGCAAATAAGCCAGATCCTGTAGTAAGGCCTTATGATAAATGTGATTTTCTGTAGGAATCAGGAATTACAAACTGCCTTACCCAAATATCCCTTTGTGACCCAAGGGCAGTATGACAAATGTGAGTGTTTGAAAGAAACACCAGATTCTAGGCTACAGTATGAAGTGCATATGGGTATAATTTATGTTGTGTTTATTTATTCATGTATTCACTTAGGCTTTCCAGGCAGCTCCTTTTCATCTGGGGCCTGTTTCCTTGATCACAATCCTTTATGCTTGCTTCATCTCCTACTTTGTTGCTTTTCCTTTCAGTGGCTTCTGGCTTGGCTGCTGTCCTTATTCTTCCCAGGGGCCATCAAACAGCTGATTTAAGCTATTGGCCTGTCCTTTTTCTGAATAGCCCAGAAAGGACTGGCCTGAGCTTTGAGCAGATAACCATGACCTCTTCCTTCTCTTTGTAAGTCTCGGCCAGGCCTATACCTTCATTTTCATTCCTCAGACTTCTTTAATGAACTTGCTGCAGAGAGTAATTATATCATCCTCATTGTTGCTAATGAGTTAGACTTGGAGTGTATGTAAAAAGAATCAAAGATCCAGTCAGTTTTTTCAAGAGATTACTGGAAAGATGTGTTAGAATATTACTTGTTACACTAAAGCCAGATCAGGGGGAAATATTGGTGATGCTAAGCCTACAAAAGTTTACTTTTTTCCTTTTTAACACTTATTTTCACTTAATGAGTGCTAAACTTGGTGCTGCTCTTTCATAAACTGCTGTCTTCTTCAGTCATCAAACTCTATAGAGTGTATTATAAACTTAAAAAAAATGTACTTTTTGCCAATGAGGAAACTGAGTCTTAAAGATATTTGAATTGCAAAAAGTCCCACAATTATTGTGTGGCAAAGCTGAGAATTAATCATAGGTCTTCTAATTCCCAAGTCCAGGGCTCTTTCTTTTATACCGTAACGCCTCCTTCTACAGTGTTACATCAAAGGCTATTATGGAGGTACATAGAAAACTCAGTATGATGTATTGAAAGGAGCATGAGCATGGAAATTTGAGTTAGAGAAACTGGGTTTTTACTTTTTGCATCTACCGCTTAATGAATGATCTTGAGCAAGTTATTTAGCATCTCTGGACTTCTTTCCACTATCTGTAAAATGGAGGTCATGATGATATCAATTATTTTATAGGGAAGTGGTTGTGAGAATTATATAATGTAACATATATTAAAGTACATAGTTAACTGTAAAATACTGGTCATTTCGTTTAGCATAACGTCTTTACGGTTCATCCCTTTTATAGCGTGTATCAGAATTTCCTTCCTTTTTAGGCTAATATTCCATTGTATGTATATGCCACATTTTGTTTACCCATTCATCCACTGACGAAACCCCAAGTGGGTTGTTTCCACCTTTTGCTTGTTGTGTTTTGGTTATTTGTACATGGGTGTACAAATATCTGTTCAGTTCCTGCTTTCACTTCTTTTGCAAATATACCCAGAAGTGGAATTGATGGATTGTATGGTAACCTATGTTTAATATTTTGAGGAACTGACCTACCACTTTTCAGGTTTAGCATTTTGAGCCTTCCTTGTAATGTTTCCTAAGTATGTCTTCATTTATCCCTTCTATAAATGTTAAGATGTTACCCTTAAAAGATGTTTTGCTTTTCTTTGTGGGTAGGCTTTGATGCTTTGAATAAGGGTGGTCTAAGGAGTATTCTTTTCTCTGAGTTAGTATTCTCTTAGCTGAGGGCAAAAAAGTGTTATTCCTAAGAGGTCTGTGTTCCACTGAACCCATGTGAATGAGTGCAGCCTTATGCTCCTTAGCTGTGCTCCTTAAGAGCCTTGTGTTGTACATCCATGACACTATTAATTTTGGGTGGCTTAGAAAACAAGAGATGTCAGAAAATTGGACCTGTGGGTCTCCCAGGGATACTATGGGATACTTAACTTTTGGCCACCAAGTTGATTATCAAGGATAGAGTATATAAAGGCTTAGTAGTAAAACTGTGATGGTTTGCAATATTTACTGCTATTGTTCGTAAAGGTTATTTGTACTAATCCCACACCTGGAAAGGATTTCTTTCTTTCTTTTATTTTTTTATTTGGCTGCACCTTGTGCGCAGCATGTGGAACTTCCCCAACCAGGGATCAAACCCACGCCCCCTTCAGTGGAAGCGCAGAGGCTTAACCACTAAACCACCAGGGAAGCCCTGTGGAAAGGATTTCTGAGGCAAAGTGAACAAACTCTTAGCCACCTCTCCTGTAGTATGTTTATGTTCTTTGATAATCATGGGAAGGGATTGGGTTGCATGTGAAATTTTCAGACAGAACAGCTGGGAGGGCCTCTGAGATTGGTTTGCCAGTTGATGACAGCTACAAGTTATGTCTTTGGGATCTTCTGGAAAGCAGTGCATGTAATGGCAACCCTGACAATATCTCACCAACAGTGAAAAGCAGCAGAAAGGCTGCAGACCTTTCTTTTCTTTGGAGTTTAGATTGTGACAGTGAAAATTAAAAGTACTTCCACTTGTTTGGAGACCTAAATTTGCTCAAGTGTCAGTCTGTTTGCTTTTCACTTGTCTTTCGTGGCTTAGTCATGCTAGTTCTTTAATTGTCAGAGCTATTTGTGTTTAAACAATTTGTCTCTCTCTTCCTGTTTGATCCTTCAGAGAGATTCTTAAAATGCAGCTGCTTAGAAACTGCTATTTTTATTGAAACACCTGATGTCATTAACATACAGGGCACTAAGTTTGTTCCTCCCCATCAGAGGGTTGTTCCATTGCTTTGGCACAAGAAAAATAAAATAGTATTGCTCTACCTTTAAAGTTCCACTTGGTATAATTGTTACTTCAGCTGCCTTCACAGATCTACTGATCCACAGAGGAAAAATACTCTGAGGGGCCATATGCAGAGCTGGAAGGAAAACATTTGGAAGTTTTGCTTGGAGACTTCTATGCTAAATATTTCCTGCCACCGCTTAGCAGGCTATCCCAGTGAGGTCCTGTACTTTAGGGAAGATGTCTGCTGACTATTAACTTAGTCAAAAGGGAAAAAGAAAAATGTTAGACTAAAATCTGACCCTCATCTAACCAAACAACTTTCAAGGTAAGTAATTTGAAGCCCTTAATGAATCTCTTCGCGTTAACATCTTAATGCTTTTCACTTAATGAGCATTTTATTAGCACCAAGTTCACAATCCTATTCTCTTGTTGCTCACAGAAATAGTGGCTGAATCACTGCAAATAGGTTTTTCTCCTGATCTGTAATTTTCTTAAGGTGGATAAAGTTTGAAGTCTATGATTAATATATTAATTTTTCCTTTTATTTGGAATGCATTAAGCTAAAGTTTAGTTTGTCTTTGAGAATGACTTTTTAGATATTGCTGGGGTTAGTGGCAAGCCTGGGGTTTGGAATGAAAATTGAGTGCATTTCTTTTTAAGTCTCTTAATTGTTCATCTAGTAGGTTTGTCTGTTGTTGCCCTGTTTGCTCCAGTGGTCTTTTTGTTCCAGTGCTGAGGTGTGCTTCCCCCTCCTGCTTATGTGCTCATGTAGCTATTTTCCTTCATCCTAAAAAATACTCCCTTTAAAAAAAAAGGAATGCTTTAAATGTACGCTCTGTTGGGGACTCTAAGGAACCAGAAAAGCTCTCAACAGCCTTTGGTAAGGGAGTTCATTGAGAATAACACCCTTTGGAGTGGGCTGTGTATAGAATTCTGAATGTCAAAGGCGGGGGTGGGGGTGGGGTGGGGGGGGTGGTTCAGAACACCCTCAGGCAGTGATCAAGGAGGGTACACTCACTGTTGATGGCCACAGAGAGCTGGGAAGGGAATGGAAGGTCTCAGCCAGGCAAAATTCCCCCAAATCCCTTTGCCCATGCACCTGTTTGGGCTACAAAATTTGCCTCTTAGTCACAGTTTTCTTATCAGAATAGATACTGACAAGTTGAGAGGAGGAGCAGTTTGACTGCAAGCACTTCAGCTGAAAGATACAATTTAGTCTAATGAAAAGTAAATATGGACTAAAGTGATGAATGATAGGAGCAGAGGCATTGGGCAGATGACTTGAGTAGTAAAGACTACATGAACATAATCCCCTAGTCCCCTTGTCTGCTTTAAAGCAGCAGGCAGGCTCAGATTATCCCCAGGGTCAGAATTTATCAGTAATGACCTTTCTTCTGTTAATCAGACCCTGCATATCTCCCATTACAGGGAATGAAAAGCATTATGCAGATTAAAACAAAGCACCAGAATGAGGCTACCGTAATATCATTTCCCCAATGGCTGGAAACATTACATATTATTCTAATAGTGGCTGTTCCCTAATCTCTTAAGACTACAGCTAGAAATGAAAAATCAAACACTGAATCCCATGTGATTTATGCTGCAAAGTGAGGTTTTGCGTTAGGTCATATCTGAGCTTGGTGAGCTGCAGTGCAGTAAAGAAGTATTGATTTAGGAGATTCAGATATAATGAAATATTAAGATTTTTTTTGCTGGGATTGCTGTGATTTTAGGTAAGTGTGATTTTAGCATATAACACCTCTCCTTACCTCAACCTGAAATTCCCTTGGGGTCTTTTTTCCACTTTGCTTTAAAAAAAAATGTGGGAAATATAAGTAACATAAAATTTAACAGTTTTAACCATTTTTAAGTCTACAGTTCTGTGGCATTAAGTATATTCATGTTGTGCAGCCACCATCACCGCCAGCCATCTCTAGAATTTTTTCATCTTCCGCAACTGAAACTATGTACTCATTAAACAATAATTCCTCATGCTCTTCTCTTCCCAGCACCTGGCAGTCACTATTCTACTTTCTGTGTCTACTCTAGGAACTTTATATGGGAGGAATTATACATTATTTGTCTTTCTGTGACTGGCTTACTTAGCATAATAGCCACAAGATTCTTCCATGTCATAGTGTGTATCAGAATTTCCTACATGGGGAAAGCGGGGAGGGTTGGGGGGGAATGAATTGGGAAATTGGGATACCAAATTGTTCACTCTAAATATATGCAGTTTATTGTATGTTAACTGTATCTCAATAAAAGTTCTTAAAAAAAAAAACAGCTGTGGATATATATATATTTTTGCTTTTCTTTTTTCTTTTTTTTGTAGATGCCCTTTATTAGGCTAAGGAAGTTCCCTTCTATTTTTAGTTTCTTTCTCTTTCTCTTATTTTTTCTTCAGATCTTTATTGGAGTATAATTGCTTTACAACGTTGCATCAGTTTCTGCTGTACAACAAAGTGAATCAGCTGTATTTATACATATATCCCCATATCCTCTCCCTTTTGAGCCTCCCTCCCACCCTCCCTATCCCACCCCTTTAGGTCATCACCATGCATCAAGTTGATTTCCCTGTGCTATGCAGCAGCTTCCCACTACCTTAAAGGGTGTTGGGTTTTGTCAAATACTTTTTGTGCATCTACTGAGACAATCATGTGGTTTTTGCATCATATTCTATTGTTATGGTTATATTACATTAATTGATTTTCAGATGTTATTCCTAGGATAAGTCTCATTTAGTTATGGTTTATAGTTCTTTTTTATATGTTGCTGGATTCAGATTGCTAATATTTTGCTGAAGAAGTTTTGTGTCCATATTCATAAGAGTGATTGCTCTGTACTTATCTTGTGATGTCTTTGGGGTTTTTTTTGGCGGGGAGGGTTGTTTGTTTTTGTGTATTACCGTATTTTTATTCATCTCACTTACGGATGTTCCTTCCTTGCGGAGGCAGCGAGGGGAAAAAAAGGAAACTTTACTCATGAGTGCACAAAGGTTGTGTTATTGACTGAAGATGATGGTGAAAATTTCTCAACGTGCTTGCGTGGGCTGAGGCCAGCCTGTGGTGAACCTTTGGAGCTAATTCCAGTGCCCAGAACCGTTCCCACATGGGCCAGGAGACACAATGGGGAGGGAGGAATCTGTCCCCTCCCCAGCAGTCTTTCCTCATCCAGGGACATTCGGAAAGAAATGTTGCTGGGTCCCTGGTCCGTGTCCCGGAGCAGAGAAATGCACACTAGGAGGATCAGGTCTGGCAACAAGTCCCCGCCACCCAACGATCCCTATGCACCTGCTCACTCAGCTGCTGGTTGTGGGGTGATGTCTTTGGTTTTGATATCAGAGTAATGCTGGCCTCATAGAATGAGTTGGGGAAGTGGTCCCTTCTCTTTTGTTTTTTGGAAGACTTTGTGAAAGATCAGTATTAATTCTTCTTTAAATCTTTGGTACAGTTAATCAGTGAAGCCACCAGGGTCTGGGCTTTTTTCACAGGTAATTTTTTTGAAATTGTAATTCACTCTTTTTGATTGTTATAAATCTGTTCAGATTGTCTGTTTCTTCTTGAGTCAGTTTCGGTAATTTGTGTCTTCCTAGGAATTTGTCCATTTTGTCTAAGTTGTCTAATTTATTGGCATACAGTTGTTCATAATGTTACTTTATAATCTTTTTTTATTCTGTAAGGTCAGTAGTAATGTTCTCTCCTTTACATCTGATTCTAGTAATTTGAATTTCCTCTTTTTTTTGTTAGTCTAGCTAAAGATTTGTCAATTTTGCTATCTTTTCAAAGAATCAGCTTTTGATTTCATTGATTTTCTCTTTTGTTTTTCTGTTCTCTATTTCATTAATTTCCACTCTTATTTCTTCAATTTTCTTCCTTCTGCTTCCATTAGGCTTAGTTTGCTCTTCCATAAAACAAACCTCAATAAGTTTTAAACGATAGAAATAATACAAGGTGTATTCTCTGACCACAGTAGAATGAAATTAGAAATCAGCAATAGAAGACTTCCCTGGTGGCGAAGTGGTTAAGAATCCGCCTTCCAGTGCAGGGGACATAGGTTCAAGCCCTGGTCCGGGAAGATCCCACATGCCATGGAGCAACTAAGCCTGTGTGCCACAATTACTGAGCCTGCACTATAGAGTCCATGAGCCACAACTCTTGAGCCCGTGTGTCACAACTATTGAAGCCCTTGCACCTAGAGCCCGTGCTCTGCAACAAGAGAAGCCCCCGCTCACCCATTGCAGCCAAAAATCAATCAATCAGTCAATCAATCTTTAAAAAAAAAAGAAATCAACAATAGAAAGAAATTTGGTCAGAGAACATACTTTGTGTAATTTCTGTTATTTTATTTTATTTTTTCCTCTCCCCACCCTCCAGCCCTCTCTGTCATTTTAAATTTATTGAGGTTTGTTTTATGGTCTAGCATATGATCTATCCTGGAGAATGTTTCATATGTAGTTGAGGAAAGTGTATATTCTGTTATGGTTGAGGTACTGTTCTATGTTAGATCTAATTGATTTATAGTGTTGTTCAAGTCTCCTATTTCCATGTTGATCTTCTGCCTAATTGTTCTATCTGTTATTAAGGAATGGGTATTGAAGTCTCCAGTTTTTATTGTTGAATTGTCTCTGCTTTCATTTTTTTCATGACATATCTTTTTTTTTCATTTTTTTTAGTTTTAATCTATTGGTATCTTTGAATTTATTTATATTTATTTATTTTTGATGTGGACCATTTTTTAAGTCTTTATTGAATTTGTTACACTATTGCTTCCGTTTCATGTCTTGGTTTTTTTGTGCAAGGCATGTGGGATCTTAGCTCTCCAACCAGGGATTGAATCTGCATCCCCTGCATTGGATGGCGAAGTCTTAGCCACTGGACTGCTAAGGAAGTCCCTGTCTTTGAATTTAAAGTATGTCTCTAGTAGATGGCATATCATTGGATCTTGTTTACTTTATCCAGTCTGATAATCTCTACATTTTGATTGGATTGCTTATTATATTCATATTTAATGTTGTTATTGATATAATTGGACTTATCTCTGCCGTTTCATTTCTAGTTTTCTGTGTGTCTCGTGTCTTTTTTGTTCCTCTGTACCTTCTTTACTGCATTCTTTTGCATGAAGTGGATATTTTCTAATATAGCACTTTGATTTCTTTAATGATTTTTTTCACTATTTCTTTAGTGGTTGCTCTAGGGCTTACCATATATGTCTTATCAGAATTAGAAGCTGTTCAAATTTATAATATAAATTTGTGAGATATAGAAACATTACTCTTATGTAGCTCTCAAATAACATACATGCAACACTCACTTCAGTAAACTTTATTTGCCAAAATAACACTAAAAGGAAGAATTTCACATATTTCATGAGAAAGGATGCATTAGAAACAAGACCCTAATTTTGTCTACTTTTTCATATCTGGAGTTAGGACTAGGTAGGGGAAAAGTCTGTATTTAGAGTTTAAATACATACATTTCCTTCATGAAAGATTTTCTCACATGTCGGTGTTAAACACAGCATTCTAGAACCTGCTCTATTCTTTGGTGATTTAATAGGCCATAGCTATTTATTTTTCTATACTCAAAATGTGAGCAGTCAGAGCTTATTGGCTCTTATTGCCTACATATTGAGCTTTATAACTAAGAATACAGGCACAACAGTAATAGGACTAATTGGCAAACAGTTGTTTTGGAGGTATATAATTTCTGAGAGAAGGACACAGTAACTTTGATGTGGAGTGCATGAAAGAGTTCTTAGGTGTGTTCTTTTATGTCTGGAGTCAGTGTTGACTTGTGGAAGATATTCTTGTCCTGTGCCCTATCTTTTGCACCTCATTTTCTCCCAGCAAGGTAGGAGCTGCTGATTGGCTCAGATAAGGGACTATCTCTGTAGTATGACTCCTAGGAGAAAAGGAGTCAACTTTGATCCCAGCCCTCTGTCCTGAATCAAGCTACTGGAATGTGAACTAGAAGGATCTCCTTGGTGGGTTCCAGGTGCATGCTCTGAGAGTATCAGTTAAGGCCTCCTAGGCGTGGGGCCTCACCCTTTGTAAAGGCTAGTGTTTTATAGAAATGTGACAGCCAGCTTGAGGAACCTCGTAATTGTGAGTTAGTTGGGAGAGATCTTTTATGTATCTGATGACCTTATTTTGAATGTTATTTTGGCAAATGCTTAGACAATCTTTTTGCTTGTTAATTACATTGATGTTTTTCTCTTTCTTAATGAATTATGCTAAGTACTTACTTGAGCCTTTTGGAGGTGGCTTAGAGGGACTGCCTTTGTGACTGAGCCAGTGATAATGGAATAGATGCTTTCTGGTAACTAAGGTAACTAAGAGTACAGGGTCTTGAGGTAAGTTGGAAGGGCTTTCTTCTCAGCAGACAGTTGCAGATGAAATTGCTAAGAACACTGGTGGAGAATTGTATGATTGGCACTTTGCTCCAGAATGTTCTAGCCCTTGGTCCCAGGTGTGTGAGTGAATGGCCCCCATATGGCAGGAGACCAAGTTCTCTCCTGTTTCTTTAGGTCCACTGTCTCACAACATTCTTTGTTTCTGTAAATATGTATTTACGTAGCAAGGCCTTTGGTTTGTACCTGTCCCATTGGTTATTAATTGGATCTCCTACCTATAATTTTATGATGTGATAAATTAACTTTAGATTTTAAACCTAGCATTAACTTTCTTATGGGTGTCTGAGATGAGCCATCTGATGTATGTTCTTTATTCTGCTAGCCTTTTTTTTTTAAGCTCTTTATTGGAATATAATTGCTTTACACTCTTGTACCAGCTTATGAGGTACACCAAAGTGAATCAGCTGTATTTATACACATATCCCCATATCCCCTCCCTCCCGCGACCTCCCCCCCCCCCCCATCCCGGCCTTCTAAGGCATCACCCATCATCAAGTTGATCTCCCTTTGTTATACAGCAACTTCCCACTAGCTATCTATTTTACAATTGGTAGTATATATATGTCTATGCTACTCTCTCACTTCGTCCCAGCTTCCCCTTCGGCCCCCGCCCCCTCAACCCCATGTCCTCCAGTCCATTCTCTGCATCTGCATCCATATTCTTGCCCTGTCACTGGGTTCATCAGTACCTTTTTTTTTTTTTTTTTAGATTCCATATATATGAGTTAGCGTACAATATTTGTTTTTCTTTTTCTGGCTTACTTCACTCTGTATGACAGACTCTAGGTCTATCCACCTCATTACATATAGCTCCATTTCATCCCTTTTTATAGCTGAGTAATATTCCATTGTATATATATGCCACATCTTCTTTATCCATTCATCTGTTGATGGGCATTTAGGTTGCTTCCATGTCCTGGCTATTGTAAATAGTGCTGCAATAAACATTACAGTACATGTTTCTTTTTGGATTATGGTTTTCTCTGGGTATATGTCTGTTAGTCTTTTAATCAGCAGGACCTACCATATGCTGTTTCTAGTTTCTGTAGATAGGCATCAAAAACCTGAGAAGAGAGACATAGAAAGAGAATGAATGAGAGGAAGTGTGGTGTGTTTGTGCGAGATTGATTTGGGCTTCTTTTTTTAAAAGCCTGTGGTTTGAGGAGCATTTCTTCTTCTCTTTCTGTCACTGCTTCCTTATTTTTATAATTCTAAATACTAGGAATTGAGAACCAGAGGGGCAGTCAAGGTGACCTAGAATTGCAGCTCTGTTCTAGCAGGTCAGGAAGAAAGGTGTTTCCAATTGACTCATTATAAAACGGGGTTGTAGGGGTGGAAAGGGGCTAGAGTCTACAGCAGTCCAAAGCCTGTCATTCCTAGGCTTTTGCCCTTTCTGCCAGCTCTCTCCATCCTCTGGCTCTCTGGAGACGGCCTGCTGTTGCTGGCACAACTGACCCTGGTCCTTTAGGGATGGGCTACTCCTAATTATTATTGATTCCAAGGGGGAAAAAATTTTTGTTTTCACCTGAGAAAAGGTGGTTGTTATTGCTGTTGTTGTTTTCCAAAAGAAATTCTCGCTAGGAAATGTAGACATTTAATCATGGCTTAGTTCACAAAATGCTGGCTTTTAATTGTAACTTCTATAAAGCCCAGCCACAAATGGGACCAGTAGGCATAGTTTAGGTCCCTAATTCCTTTCCCTTTTCCATCCCGTATCTAAGATACTTTAAAAAGTAGTCTTTTAAAACTATGGGCTGTTCTTCATCTTATCCCTTAATTTTCCATCTCCATTTATCTTTTCCAAAAGTCAGAGTGGAACTCTGTTCACGTAACTCAGGTATTCTAACCACGTTGAACAGTAGACTGTTAATCTGCTGATGGGATGAATAAGCCGATACTATTGGGTAGCAGTATTTTATCCCATCAGCAACCCCAAACAGGCATCTCTTCAGCAGACGAAACTTTAGGTTTCTTTGGATTATTGTGAACAAAAAGAGAACTGTCCTTGGCCATAGGAGCTTAATCATTCAGATTCTCAGAGTATACTAGAGTGGCTAAGGTCCCATCCCCTTCTTTTCTATTTGACTTTGATCTTGCAGGTTAACAGTGCTGGGTCACAGAACCTTAAAAGCTGAAAGAATTTGAGAGGCCATCTACCCCACTCTCCATCCCAAAGCATAAATCTCATTTGTTGGGGTAATATCCAGCCTCTGCTTGAAGAGTTAGTGAAATAGTGCTTAAAACTTTAGGCTATGGACTATTCAGTTTTTAAATTAATTAATTAATTAAGGCTGTGCCGGGTCTTAGTTGCAGCACGTGGTATCTTTGTTGTGGCATGTTTAGTTGTGGCGTGTGGGCTTCTTAGTTGTGGCATGCACACTTCTTGGTTGCAGCATGTGGGCTTCTTAATTGCAGCAAGCAAACTCTTAGTTGTGGCATGTATGTGGGATCTAGTTCCCTGACCAGGAATCTAACCTGGGCCCCCTACATATTGAGCAGAGTCTTACCCACTTGACCATCAGGGAAGTCCCTATTCAGTTTTTTTAAATGATGAGGATCTCTTCCTCATGTCAAATCTTCCTTTTTATAACCTGAACTTATTAAATCTATTTCTACCTTCAAATGCAACATGAAAAAATTTACTGTCTTCTATGTTGACTTCTTCAAAGGGCTAACAAAGGGCTACTGCCCTTCTGTAGGCAAAACATCCTTTCCTCCCTCAATTGTTCTTTGTATGACATGGTTTCAAAATCTCTGGTGTACTGTGATTGTCCTTTAGATATATTGTCTTCTCAATTTACCTCCTAAAATGTGGTGTTAGCATGTGCCTTGTACCAAATCAGCATTCAGTAAATGTTTATTGGATTGAATGACACCTGGAACTGGATCCAGATGTGATCTGAGTAGCTTAAATTGTAGGGAGACTCTTAGCACCCAGCATATGGACCTATTTCATTTGCAACCTCCAGTTGCATTAATTTTTCAGCAGCTGAATTTCATTGTCGGTTCATAACAAGCTTAGGTCCCACTAAAACTTTCAAATCTGCTTAAAGTGACCTACTGTCAAACTAAATCTCCCCCATCCTGTAATTGTTCAGTTGGTAGTGCTGTTTGGTTTGTGGTACTAATTAGTTTGTCTTAATGCTGTTTGCTCAGTGTAGAAATTTTTAAAACAATGCAGAAAAATGCAAAGAACAAAGTAAAGGAAAATCTCACCATTCAGAGATAGCTACTATTACTGTTTTTGGTGAATCTCCTGAACATCTCTAGTTGATTTTTAAACTAAGCTGAATGAAACTCTTTATCCTTATTAAATGTATCTTATTGATTGCAACCCATCAATCTAGTTTATCTGGATATTTTTTGAGTCCTGATTATGTCATTTTATGTATTGGTTTCCTTTGTAGCTTTGTATCATTGGCATATTTGGTAAATATGCTTTCTAAATTTTTGTCCAGGTGCTTTGATATAATCCCGACTCTGCTACTGCTTTGGTGGGTGATTTGGGAATAATCTCTCCCCTTTCTGGGTTTTGGCTTGCTGCTGTTACATAAAATGGCTTTGAAGACTGAAAATTTTTCTTAAGAATCAACTGCAAATCTCTTTGTAAAGAATAAATTTGTGAAGAAAAAACTGTGGGTGGGGAATCATCAGCCAGGGCCAGACTAGAAAAATAAAATCCTTTTATAGAAAAATCAGGGACAACAACCTTCATAGAATGGTTCAGATCTTCCTCTATCCTCCTACTCTTCCAGCAGAGGGATTTACCAATTGAAATTTAAAAAGAAAAAGGGGAGGAAAGAGGAAGGGGGGGGCAGGAAAAAGATTGTAGCAAGCATTACTTCTTATGTTGAGAAATTAGAGAGAACATACAGGTAGAGAAGATTAAAAAGGCAGTTTGGAGTGAGGGTAGGTGAGAGAGCTTTACTGAGAAAGAAGGTGCTCTTTACTGTTTTCTCTTTTAATTAGTAGTAAGCTTGGTGGTCACAATAAAGGCTCTTCTGAGCTGGGGTCCACTGGGAGAGAAAAGTGTGAAACTCAGTGCTGCGTGCTATTTCTCCCCTAAACAAGCTTTGCCTGTGTGTTGCATTTCCCATGGGTTCTTAACAAAGGTGTGTGATAATCTAAAACTGAAACTGAGGCAGCATTTTAAGCAAGCAGTTAATGACATGATAAGAATTTTTAGCTCCAGTAGATTAACTGTTAAATGAATTGTGTCTGAATTTTACTGTCATTTTACTGTGATATCAGCCTAATTGTAAACATAGTGCTACATAGTAGAAGACAATAATAAGCAGAATTATGTACTCAGTGATCAGACTTTTGGAGTTTCTAACACTGAGGAGAGATTTTCTTCTTAAACTTGTCTCTTGCTGTTCTTTTTATGTAGGTTTTGATTAATTTTACCTCGATTACACGTTTCCCTGGAGCCTAGATATTGTGCATGCTCTAGCAAAGTAGGCTCCTGTTCTAAGAGGTTTAATGAGATTTTTTGTTCTAATTGGTTTCTATATAATTTCTTGTAAAACCAACAACATGTGAGTGGGATGTCAAACACAGGGTGCACTAATGCATTTTCACTACCCTATACACCAAAGAACATTAATTTCTCTCTCATTTGACACTATTTTCATATGATGAAAATTCTCAATCTCAAGGAAGCTCTAGAGACAGTTGGTTCTCATTGGTATCTCCGCTCCTGCATTCATCTTGGTGACACCTCTGAAAAGGCAGCAGGAGTAGCCATCTGTAGTTGGAGCTCATTCTGAGTAGGAGGGGGTGGAAGATTTCTGACCAGGATTTTGACTGTATCTCATCTTTCTTATGTGGTAATTTACTAGATGGAATTCGGAATTTGGATAGCGACAGATTAAAATTTATTCCTTTTGTCCATTTGATCTGAACTAATTTCCTATTTTAAAAATATGAAATACTTGATAAATTGTAGAGTACTATATTAATGTATGTTTGTAATAAAGCTTGATCCTAAAGTGAACATCTGTGAACCACTCACCTTAAGAAATAAAATGTTGACAACTCATTGAAACCCTATCTTTGTTTCCTTTTGAGGTATTATATGTGGTAAAGTGTGCAAAATCTTAGTTGTGTAATTGAATAACTTTTTTACATGTGTATATACCCATCTAATCACCATCCAGATCAAGACAGAGTATTTCCATCAGCCTAGAAAATTCCCTTATGACCCTCCTTTTCCCCAGAATTATGCAGTTTTCTGACTCCTTTCACCACAAGTTAGTTTTGCCTGTTCTTGAACTTCATATAAACAGAC
This sequence comes from Hippopotamus amphibius kiboko, assembly GCF_030028045.1. NCBI lineage: Eukaryota > Metazoa > Chordata > Mammalia > Artiodactyla > Hippopotamidae > Hippopotamus > Hippopotamus amphibius. The sequence continues at coordinate 28,266,827 of NC_080190.1, forward strand.
TCATATAGTATATCCTTTTTTGTGTTTGGCTTCTTGCATTCAATATAATGTTTTTGAAATTCATCCACTTTGTGGTGTGTATTAGTTCATTCCTTAAAAAAAATAACGTAAACATTTAAGAAATTGTGGTGAGAAACATATAAAATTTACCATCTTAACTGTTTTTAGGTATACAGTTCAGTAATATTAAGTATATTCACATTGTTCTACAACAGATCTCCAGAACTTTTTCATCTTGCAGAACTGAACCTCTATACCTGTTAAACAGCAGCTTCCCCCCATTTCCACCCTCTCCCCAGGCTCTGGCAACCACCATTCTACTTTCTGCTGTATGAATTTGACTACTTTAGATACTTCATATAAGGGAAATCATACAGCTTTTTTTTTTTTGATAAATTTATTTATTTATTTATTTATTGACTGCATTGGGTCTTTGTTGCTGTGCATGGGCTTTCTCTAGTTGCGGTGAGTGGGGGCTACTCTTCGTTGTGGTGCATGGGCTTCTCATTGCAGTGGCTTCTCTTGTTGCAGAGCACAGGCTCTAGGCGTGCAGGCTTCAGTAGTTGTGACACGTGGGCTCAGTAGTTGTGGCTTGCAGGCCCTAGAGCACAGGTTCAGTCAGTAGTTGTGGCTCATGGGCTTAGTTGCTCCTTGGCATGTGGGATCTTCCCGGCCCAGGGATCGAACCCGTGTCCCCTGCATTGGCAGGTGGGTTCTTAACCACTGCGCCACCAGGGAAGCCCCAGCATTTATCTTTTTGTGGCGGGTTTTTTTTTCACTTCGCATAATGTCCTTATGCGAAGTGAAAAAATGTCATTCATATTGGAGCATGTTACAGGATTCGCTTCCTTTTTAAGACTGAATAACTTTCCATTATATATATAAACTATATTTTGCTTATTTATTCATCTGTTGATAGACATTTGAGTTGTTTCCACCTTTTGGCTGTTATGAATAATGCTGCTGTGAGCGGGAATGTGCAGATACCTAGTAGTTCATTCCTTTTTATTGCTGAGCAGTACTTTATTATTGTATAAATATGCCACAATTAATTTATTCATTCTCTGCATTTCTTTTTCAGTTGGGTTCTCTAAGCCTCTAGTCTTACTTGTCATCTTCATTTCCTCTTTCTCTCTTGCTCTCCTCCCTGTGCTTATCCTTTCACTGGCTCCCTCAACCCCTGAAGAATAAAATTTATGCTCTGTAGCATGGATACAATTCCATTCTTAATATGCTTCCTGGAATCTCTGTCCTCATTGCAGGTATGCTAGACCACCTAGAGTTCTGTGGAAAAACGAGACACTTATTTTCTGGACAAACTGTTTTATACTCCTGCTCCTATATATATATATGTATGTGTATATATATGTATATATGTGTATATATGTATGTATATATATGTATTATGTGTATATGTATATGTATATGCATATATATAAAAAATGCATTCCTCCCTTCTTTGGCTGTCCTTCCCCAATTTTTCAGCTTGCCTCCTAAAATAGTACATCTTCAGCACCACGTCATCACTAGACACTATAGTAGAAACTATCTGCTTGTCTGTCTTCTTTACTAGGCTATGAGTTCATAAAGGCAGGCTACATCCATGTCTTACTCATCTTAGTAACAGTGCTGCGTAACATTCAATGAATGTTTGTTGAACATAAATCAACATAGAGTTCTGCTCTCTTAGACAAGCAGGGATTTAGGGTCCTGGCTGGACCTGATCTGGAATAAGCTGGGAGTAATAGTACTTCAGTTACCATTGGCTATTGGAGGGAGGCCATAAGGGCAGTTCAGAGAGAGCATCTCAGAGAATCACTGAACAAAAGATGCCAGGCAGACTCTCTAAAAGAGGAATGAACTGAAGGACCAGACAGACTGGAAGAGTTCAGCTACAAGTCCCTGGTACAAGCCAGGAATAATAGAGCAAAAGGTTTGAAGGAGAGGAGGGTAAGGGTTAAAACCTAGAGGTAAGTGCCCTGGGCTGAATAGGATACCTGCAACAGCTTTTCTCAAATTGTGAGCACAGTCAGGGTGGAAGTGTGAAAAGCATAACTTTTCCTGTACACTTGAATAAGTATTGAATGTTTCGTGGGACCCAGCATTGAAGGTCGAGCTGGCCATTAAAGAGAAAACCACTTTGGTTGCAGCCAGCAGATGCCTGGGACTCTGTCAGGTGCTTTTATCTATAGGAGTTTGCTTAAAAAAAAAAAAAAGAGAGAGAGGCAAAGCCCTTTAAGACCAGTACATAGAGAAAAAAAAGTCAACAAGAGATGGGAATATTAAAAGAAAGGCTTATAAGTGCCATAAGCTTCCTTGGCAAAAAAAAAGGCAGTTCATCTGGTCTCAAATATAGCCAAGCAGAGAGGATAGCTGGGAAGATGGATATATGAAGAGAGCCTCTTGTACCTTCTTAACTAATGTGTGTCACTCTGTCTTTGAAAACTGAGGCCACTCAGAAAAAAATCAGCCTGTTGGTATTCTTCAAACTGGTGAAGTTGTTGGGTCTCAGGGAAAATGCGTCATTGTTTAAAGAAGGAAGGAAGGAGAGAAGAAAAGAAGAGGAGAGAAGGAGTAAAGGAAATTTCTTTGACTTAAATTTCACTGCATTAATATGCCACCCCCGCCACCCTTGTTCTGAAGATCAAAAGCACTGTTTCCTTCTGTTGTCAGCTATTGAAGTTCCTTCCTTTGGGGTTTTAGTAATATCTGTGACCTGTAATTGTCACTTGTGATGCTAAGCATTTTGTTTTCATGAGTCATTTAGCAATTATGTATGGTTTTGACTAAACTGACCTCGATATAAAACTCTTGAGGTTAAGACCTCCATGCTTATTGCCATATACCTCTGCCCTATAATAGACCCTCAGCTATAATTTGATTTGAAAAGCTCAATGTTGTTTTTTTTTTAATATAAGAAATCAGTGTTCTACTGAAGCTGACAATTCATTGTCTACTGGACAATTTTGAGTTAGGATAACAAATTAAAGTTTGGGATACATTGCAGATGATAAATGTGACTTCCTTAAAGGGAAATCCATTTGTTTTGCTTAGTGTTTCTGTGATTAATTGCTTGCCAGATTAAATTGCTCCATAAAAATGCATAGTATTTTGTTCAATTGCTCTTCATGGTGATTAATTAGACCATACTGTTGCTTCGTATGTTAATTATGCTGACATTTTTTTTCTCTTCTAGTTTAATTAATACAGCATTTATTTGAAAGACTGTTTTTAGGACAGGACACTGTTTTAGGAGGAACAAAAAAGCCCAGCGTTGCTTTTAGGTTGGTGTTAGGGAGTAACACCTCGAATTTTCTGATTGTGCTCTCTGTTGGTTCTTGTCTGTATCCGTGATTTGCAGAAAGTACGCTGAGAATAAGTTGTGAAAAGCTGTGTTTGGTTTTCCTGTAGTTATTAAAGATGCTATATTGAAGATTGTTGGCTCGATTGAAAACTGACTCAAAATATAGGGGAGAGACTACTGATGCAACATGTGTTGTTAAACAAGTGTAAAGTTAAATTTTGTGTGTGTGTGTGTGTGTATGTGCGCGCACATGTCTTGGGAAAGAGTGTTGTTTCCTAGGATGTTGCCAGGTGCTGATAAGGAAGTCAGGAATATTTAGCATTTTTATTAATGATCTAGGGCTGAAAGTAAACAGAATGTTAATGAAGTTTGTGAGAGATGCTGATTTTGGAGATGTTTCCTATATCCAGGAGGGCAGAGAAATGATGTAGATGGACCAGGAAGAGAAGCATCACAGCAATTCCATTGGGTAAATGCATATCTGCTATATAGAAATAGCTTAAATAGAATCAGGCAGATATTTTCAGAAGTAGATCTTCCAGCAGTCCACTCCTACTAATCTACCCAAGTGAAATGGAAACTTGACTTGAATAAATGTTTACAGTGGCTTTATCTATACATTCTCTCACATCTGGAAACAACCTAAATGACCCATAGCTGATGAGTGAATAAACAAACTGTGGTACACCCAAATAATGAAATACTACTCAGCAATAAAGAGGAATGAACTACTGATACATGCGGCAGTATGGATGAATTCAACTGCATTATGCAGTATGAAAGAATCTGGACTAAAAAGGCTATATAGCTTTTGGTTTCATCTATATGATAGTCTGGAAATGGAAAAATTATAGGGATAGAATTTAAATCAGCCAGGGGCTGGAGCTGGGAAAAGGGTCATTTTTTGGGTGATAGAACTGTTTTGTATCTTGATTGTGGTGTTGATTACATGGCTCTGCATTTTTCAAAACTTATAGACTGTACACTAAAAAGGGTAAATTTTACTGTGTGCAAACTATACCTTAATTTAAAAATTAGATCTTCACAGGGAAGGGTAAGACATTCAACTTTTGACTGTCACTACCATATTTTATATGGGGTAATTTTTTGAAACTGATTTGAGTAACAGGAGCTAGAATTTGAATTTTCTTCATGTTACTTCCAAATTCCAAGGGTTTTTTTGTTTTGTTTTTGAGTGGAAGCAGAGATGGAAGGGTGAGTTTCAGTGGTTTTCTTTAGGTGTCAGCATTATATAAAGCTGTGTGCTGATGAAAGGGTTATTTTAAGAAGAAAATCAGTTAAGAAGCTTTTGGACCTTGTTGATAGCCATCAGACAAAGACAAGCGGATCATTTCCCTAATTGATGGATTGAATCCAATTATTTGCAGTTCTGTGGATTTAGTTTTTGTTTTAAAGCTTTGTTTATTTGTTCTGTCTGGTCCCTTCCGTGACTGAATTGTTATAAGACCCAGAATAGAGCCCAGGGTATTTCTGTCCCAGAGCTAACCTCTGAGACAAGTTCTTTACCTCTCTACATTGGACTGGAACAAAAAGCTTCATCACACTATGGGTTTGTGAGGCAGGTTTGCAGAATGTCAAGGACCCAGGGAGAGGTAAACTACAAATGTGAAATCATTGCTGAAAGCTGCTGTGCCTTTTTCCTCTCCCTCCCCTGTGTCTCCAATGATCTGAACTGTGTGTATAGTGCTTGCTTCTCATGTCCAACTTGCAGTACCTCCCTGAATGCCAAACTCTTCAATATCTATTCAGTATCTCTAAAAATAGCCCAGTGGAGGAAAATTATATGGTGATAGTATTATTACACTACTTACAGCAGTAATACTTAATATAGCTCTGTGGCTGCAGCTTAGTGTGCTAACTGCTGACTACCCTGAGCAGATGTGTGACCCTCATTCTGGCCCAGACCGGGCAGATTACTTTTAGCAAGATGCTGATTCCATGAGTGACTTGCCAAGCAAATATCTTTTGGTCTTCCAGTGTTTATAGCTGAATGGTTTTCAGCACTGGACCTGAAGGGGCTGCTGTGCCCCCAACCAAGATCCCATCTGTTAAAACCTCATATTGATTTGTATCCCTAGTAATAAAAATCTGTCTCTTCTCTTCCTAGTGTGATAAATAATGCAGATATACTAGATGAAGTCTGCTGTTGGAGCAGAACCCTAATCATTCTGCTCAGTGCTGAACTAAAACTAATTTAATCAGAAACGGGCTTTTCTCAAATATACATATCAAGTGGCCTATTGTATTCTTGTTCTAACTTAGCATGCTCACCTATACTTGCAGGGTTTAGCAAGTAGTAATTTAAAAGATGTAATTAACTTTGTAAAAAAAATGACAAGTTTTAGCAGGAAAAGAAATTATAAGATGACATTTGAAATTTTTGACTGGATAAATAGATGATAATGAAACTATGAGATAAAGGCTTATGTCAGCAGCGTATCGTATCTCAATCTTATGTTTGTGTGCCCCTTCCACCCAAAAAGCGATCTAAAGTTCGGTTTACTGACTATACATAGCACAGCACTTCATCCAACTGGAAAATGCAGATCCATCTTGGCTAACTCTTAATTAGTCAATAATTACTTATTTTGTATTTTTTCTGTACCAACCCTGTACCCTTAGCTCCTGACCTGCATCAGTAGTACCACATGACAAGACTTCATAGGATAGAATATCATTGCAGTTAAGACTTTGGAAGGACATCTGAAGGCCAGGATACAATCATCTTGTACCCAAGATAGAATGTGACCAAGATAGCTGTGCTCCCACTATAGCTCCTTTGAAAAGCTCCAGGAGATGACAGACTACTGCTTACCACTCGTTATTTGCTTCTTTAGAGTTTCTGAAGTGTTCCCTCTCTCCTGTGCAGTCATGGGAGTCACTCCAGGAGAGAGGAAGCCACTTTAAGCACTAAACCAGACAGGTCTGTTGAGGACATTTGCCCACTAGAGTCTGATTGCCTTTGACTTTAGTCAAGACTGATGTTCTTCCTTCTGTCTGACCTTTTAAGGAAGGGCTTTCTCCTAAATCAAGACCTCCACTCTCTGGGCGCCACACCTTGGGTATCCTTCCAGAGGTAATGTGTATATGTGGAAGTATATTTTGTTTCATGGGTTTTGTTTATTTATCAGTTATTTGGGAAATGCAAAATTTGACATCTGTTGATTTAAAAATCTCAGCATAATATGAAAATAGAAGAGCTTCCTCTACCCAATAAAGGGCATCTGTAAAAACCTTTAGCTATCATACTTAATGGTGAAAGACTGAATGCTTTTCCTCTAAGATCAGAAACAAAATGAGGATGTCTGCCCCACCTCTATTCAACATTGTGCTAGAGATTCTAGACATTGCAGTCAGGCAAGAAAAAGAAATGGAAGGTGTCTAGATTGAAAAAGAAGACAAACTGTCTTTATTTGCAGACAACATGATTATCTAAGTAGAAAACCTGATGGATTCTACAAAAGTTACTAGAATAAGTGAGTTTGAGCAAGGTTGTTTTCCCTTGGTAGTAAATTCTGGAGGTGATGTTCAATTCACTTTTTTTTTTAATTTTTTAAATTTTATTTATTTATTTTATTTCTTAATTTTTATTGGAGTATAGTTGCTTTACAGTGTTGTGTTAGTTTCTACTCTACAGCAAAAAAAATGAATCAGCTGTAGACATACATATATCCCCTCTTTTCTTGTATTTTCTTCCCATTTAGGTCACCACAGTGCATTAAGTAGAGTGTGCTATACAGTATGTTCTCATTAGTTGTCTATTTTATACATACTATCAATAGTGTATGTGTGTCAATCCCAATTTCCCAATTCCTCCTGCCACCCCCTCTTTCCCCCTTGGTATCCATACGTTTGTTCTTTACAGTCTTTGTCTCTATTTCTGCTTTGCAAATAAGATCATATATACCACTTTTAATTCTTTCTGCTAGTGTCAGCAGCAGTCAAGTACAGCATTTAGTCACCAAAGACTAGATACTTTGAAGAGCATTTCAACCTTTAGTGTTTTTAATTTACCAGGGCCCCATCACTGTAGTGATTTCTTATGTTGAAGTATGGACCCTGGGAAGAGCAGGTGGACCAGTAAGGGGGGAAACATTTGCAACAAGGTCTAGATACCATGGTCCAATATAAATATAGTCAGCCACATATAACTTTATTTTCAAACAGGTAAAATTAATAATATATTATTTGTCGAAATGTTCCCCAAATATTATCATTCTAACATATAATCAATATAAAGATTATTGAGATATTTTATATTCTTAATATATTTTATAAAATCTGAAGTCAGGTGGCTGTTTTATACTTATAGCACATCTCAATTCAGATGATATATTTTCATTGGAAATATTTGATCGATATTTAATTTCATAAAATTTACAATTGAAAAAGTAGAGTTATATACCCAAGATGTTCCAAACCTACTTAAAAGTTTTCCAGCAACTGAATTGTGCAAATATCATTCCCCTTTAACATTTGCATTCACATTGTTAAAACTGGTTCATCTTTTTTAGAATTCATTTGACTTCAAAGCTACATTTGTCCAGGTTAAGGTAATTCACTAAACTCTTGTTTTAACACCAAATTCAGAGAGGTAGGGCCTAAATTGTTAAGGTAACTCAAAATTTATCCGTATCAAAAAAAGTTTTCAAAAATTTCTTATAGCTTTTGCAGCTAGCTAGTGCTGTCAGTTACAATTAAAATCTTCTATATATTGATTCATACTAGAAAACTGTGTTAATTATTATTGATATTATGAAAAGTTTCAATTTCAACATAAATACCTGGCCAGATAGGCCAAAAAATAAGCTTTTCCTTTCCTTGGAGCTTCAAATTTAACTCACTAATTAAAAAATGTACTTTATTATTGAATATTTGACAGGCATTCCTTTTGTTTCAAGAACATCTTGAGTTGAAATTAACAGCATAGTGAATCTTTTGTAAACCTCTCTACAGCTCAGCCAGCAACCACTGGCAGAGAACTCAGGGTGATGAAATTCATTGTCTGCTAACTCTCTAGCTGCTCCATAAACCTGCAGTGTTCACAGCGTTTGCAGGTGTGTACTAAGTGATTTTAGTAACTGTATCCATGACACAGAGTCTGCTTCAGAAAACTATACACAGATATTTTTAACATATACCATGCAGTAGGATGAAACAGAAGGGTAAAACTTTAGTCTTGTTTTAAAATACCAATAAGGAATTCCCTGGAGGGCCAGTGGTTAGGACTCCGCGCTTTCACTGCGAGAGCCCAGGTTCAGTCCCTGTTCAGGGAAGTAAGATCCCACAGCCCTGCGACAGGAAAAATAGGATAAGATAAGATCTGGACTTTCAGCCTAATGTAGCTGGAGCACCATTTGTGTGCTGAAATTAAAAAAAAATTCTAGACGAATTCCTTATTGACAGATATAGAAGATTAAAAAATATTTATGCTAAAAGTTCAGAGATTTGGGCTGAAAGTTGACAAAATTTTTTATATATTTGGAACTTATTTGAGACAAAATGTACCCAAAGTATTTACTAATTGGGTAGTGTCATCTAAAATGTAGAGAAAAGTAATGTAGAACATTTTGAATCAATTGATTTTTGATATCATTATAAATGTCATTTTCTGTAGGCAATTATTTAGTGGTTTAGTTGAAGATCTTTCACTTTTTATAAGATCGGGTGTTTTTTTACTCTTTTCCTCATAATTGTCTGATAAACTGTCCATAACTGAAATGATAATTTCTTTTACTATATCTCTATCAAAAAAATGGTATAGTAGGCAGAGATACAGGTTCATATCCTAGTAAAAATCATTGAAATTTTTTTGTTGGACATTTAATTCTGATTTCAGATAACCTATTTTGTTGATTCATTTTTATTTTATTCATTTTTTAATTAATTTATTTATTGGCTGCGTTGGGTCTTGTTACTGCACAGAGGCTTTCTCTAGTTGTGGTGAGCGGGGGCTACTCCTCATCGTGGTGCATGGGCTTCTCGTGGTGGCTTCTCTTGTGGAGCACAGGCTCTAGGGATGTGGGCTTCAGTATTTGCAGCCCATGGGCTCAGTAGTTGTGGCTCACGGGGTCTAGAGCCCAGGCTCAAAAGAGTTGTGGCACACGGGCTTAGTTGCTCTGTGGCGTGTGGTATCTTCCTGGGTCAGGGATTGAACCCGTGTCCTTTGCATTGGCAGGCCGATTCTTAACCACTGCGCCACCTAGGAAGTCCTGTTGATTAATTTTTAATGTTTTAATGTTAGGGATAAACTTCTTATTTACTTTATATTTGCTGACATTTGTTAATAGTATTTACTTTATTGTCTTGAAAAGTTGTTTACACAACAAAAAGCCTTTTTGTTTTGCCTTGCTGAAACAAATCGCAGTTACCACTCATTATGAAACTTTCAACATACCTCTTCCAGTCTCTTTTTCTAGAAATATAATCTAATTATAATTTAGAGCTAATAGATATTCTACTCTAGTTACCAATTCTGATTTGTGCAGGTATCACTGTAACTCAGTAGTTCTCAACTGATGGGAATTTGCCCCCCAGGGGACATTTGGTATTTTTTGGTCTTCACAACTTGTGAGGGTGGGGGAGTGCTACAGCAGCTAGTAAATAGAGACCAGGGATGCCTGTAAACCCAGGACAGCCCACCACAATAGTTTATCTAACCCAAAATGTCAGTAGGGCTGAGGTTAAGAAACCCTGCTATGACTCATGCTGTCTGCATAAAATATTTTTAAAATACATTACATTGCTAAATCCATACATAGAAAGTCATTTGAACTGAATCAGTCCATTAGTATCAGCTAGATTGGTGATGTGTTTGTGGGTAGTACTAGAAACGACACACATGTCCAATGTACACTATAATACAGCAGTAATATCTTATATAATACAATGATTAAAGTGAAGTATTTCTAAAACAAAGTTGTATCTAATGGAATAATATTTTACACTGCTTTAGTTTTTTTAGTTTAATTAAAATAAAAATTCAGTTCCTTGGTTGCACTAACCACATTTTAAGTGATCAGTAGCCACATATGGCTAGTGGCTACAGAAGAGGTCTAGAAAATTAGACATGATAGATTGATTAACACCCATCCTCACACTATAGGCCAGGAGGTGGGGACAGTTGATTCTTACTCACCTTAGGGTTTGAAGTGTGGCGTTTTAGCCTGGTTTCTATAGGCACTAGATAGCTCTGCTTTCTTTCTAGAAATAAAGAGACCAATGCATTGTTTTATTAGAATATAATTTTGGGTTCTTAAACCTGCATTTTTTCTAAGGTCAGTTACCGCTGTAAAGCAGGCCTGACACAGGTGCTACATTAGATTCCCACCTGTTCCTATATCTCACTAGAGTGAAACTGCTGGGTCACAACTATTACCCCATTTCCTGAGCTTCTGTTCACACTTTGTTGAAATTAGGTAGAGGATGAGGAAGTATTCATCATAATTTCTCAGTAAATACTTCCCTCTTTCTTAAAAAGCACCTTTCCATATATCTGGAAGAGCGAGGAGTTCAAAACACAGCAAATTGTAGAAATACTTAAGGATACCTGAGTAAGATACACTCAAAGGATCTAAGGCTTGTTTCCATTGTCAAACAGGATATCAGGTCATCTCTTCTTTGGTAATAACACTTTAAGCACAGCTTGGTAGCTCCTTGAGGTCTAATGTTATGAAGCTGTCATCTTTCATCCCTGCTTGTTCTACCTTAGGCTGGAGGTTTTAGTCTAAACAGATAGAAAGTCAGATACAGAGTTAATTTAAGGGGAGGATACCTACCTTGTATCATGGGACATATAACTGACTTTTTTTTCTGAAATGAGAAACTAGTGTTAACTAGTAGAAAGTGCTGCTCTATTTATTCATTCATTCATTCATTCATTCTTAACTGTTCTGATCCTGAGTATCTGATTCTTTGTAACTCCCTAGGTGAACAAGTTTCACAGTTTTTACTACCAGTATGGTCTTCCCTCTTGAACTTCATACCCTACCTAGAGGTCCCACAAGTAGTTCAAACTTGACATTCCAAAAAATATGGCTTAATGAATATACCAATTTAAGAACCATATCCCCATGTGTTTACTATTTCAATGGTATCATCATCTATTCAGTAACATGTTACAAAAATCCAAATGAACTTTTTGGCAAACCCAATGTTTCCCAAGTAAAGTCTCCATTTCTACAACTACCATTTCAGTTCAAGGCCTTGTAACCTCTCACATTTATTCAGTCACTAGAGTTGAATTTCAGAAGTACAGGTCATCAACACTGCTGATGGGAGTATGTTGGTACCACATTTGAGGGCAGTTTGGCAATATCTAGTAAAGTCCAAGTTGCCCAAACCTTATTGTACAGTAATTTCATTCCTGGGTATATATCTTTGAGAAACTTTCCCAAATGATCACAGAGATATATAAATAAGAACATGTGTTGGGACTTCCCTGGCTGTCCAGTGGTTAACAGTCTGAGCTTCCAATGCAGGGGGTGCAGATTCAGTTCCTGGTTGGGGAACTAAAATCTCACATGCTGTGCAGTGTGGCCAAAAAAAAAAAGACCAACACGTGTTAAGTATTGTTTATTTATTTTTTAAAAATATTTGTTTGTTTTGGCTGTGCTGGGTCTGAGTTGCAGCACACAAAATCTTTAGTTGCGGTATGTGGGCTTCTTAGTTGTGGCATGTGGCCTCCTTAGTTGCAGCATGCATGCGGGATCTAATTCCTCGACCAAGGATCGTACCCAGGCCCCCTGCATTGGGAGCATGGAGTCTTACCCACTGGACCACCAGGGAAGTCCCAAGTATTTTTTTTTTTAATACCAAGAAAATTGGAAACCACCTACATTTCCAGCAACAGAATGGATTGTGGTATATTTACACACCAGAATATTATATAACACAGAAAATGAATTAGAACTACACAAATCAATAGAAATCTCACAAATATTATATTAAATAAAAAAGTTGCAGAATACAAGGTAACATGCACATATTAAAAACAAAACCCAATAATCTATGTTATTTAGAGACATCCTCATATTTAGTAAAAAGAATAAATTTGTGTATAGGGATGATAAATTCCAAAATCAAGAGAGTGTTTACTTCTGGGAATAGAGAGACAGATGAAGTACATCCAGAAAAGGTAAATGGAGAGTTTGAAACGTATTTGTAATGCTTTCTTAAGCTGGATATTGGGTAAACAAACATTTTATATATTCTTTTCTGTACTCTTTTCTATGTCTAAAATATTTCATTAGAAAAATCATCAAATTTTAAACCTGTGTGATTCGCCATCATTGATAGGGATAGGATAATGTCCACATTTCTTCATATGACATCACCTTTCTAGCCTTATTTACTACCACTCTCTCATCTACCCTAAGATCTGGCTGAATTAGACTTGGCCACAGAGTATCAAATTTCATACCTCAGTGCCTTGCACATGCTTTTTACCTGGAATGTCTTCCTATACCTCTTTTCACCTAGCAAAATCTTATTTAATGCTTCAAAATCTAGTTCGAATGTCGCCTTCCTTTAAAGCTTACTGGATTCTTTGAGGCAGAATGGTTCACACTTGTATTGCCATAGAACTTTCTACATTTCTCTCTTAGAGCACTTATCACAAGTTGTTTACATGTCTATCCATCACTGGATGGTGAGCTTCTAAGGACGAGACTGTTTGTGTTTTGTTTTTTGTTTTTACTTCTGGAATCTCTGCCCCTAGCACAGTGCAGTATGGTACAATGTTTGTTGGGTGTGTGAATAGATGACTGGAATGAACGGTTCCAAGGTTTTATACTGCTACTGTTGTCTTCTAGAGTCATCAGCTGACCTGAGGTCCTAAAAAGCTAGAGAAGTGGATGTTGAGATATCTAAAAAGTCCTTGTAGGGCTCCCCCCTCTGATAGTACTTCCCAAATGTGTCTTTGGAGCCCCATTATAAAGTCTGCTTCAGATCTTAATAGACAACAGTCTTGGCAGCTCCTGGGTTAACCTAGTATATAGCCAGGAAGTACACTTTGGAATTGTTACCAGAGTCCCTCTTTCTTACTGGTGAGCTGTTATTTATCCCAACACAGCAGAACTTACTAACTTCTGATTTCCTCCAGGGTAATGAGAGGACAGCGAAAGGTTTTAATGATCTGAAATGGGGTTTTGAGACAATTGAAGTCACTTTGAATTATTGATAGCATTATACATTGTTTTTCTTCCCTTTTTTAAAGTAACAAGTCAAGGCAATTAATGCTATTTTTATTTTGCAGATTCGCTGAATTTTAAGGATTCCTTAAAAAACCCTCTCATTGGTTGAGTGATGGGTTGCTGTCATTTATGTAAGCTGGAGGCCCTGCTGAAGGAATCTGTGATTCTGATGCTGTTTCACATGCTAATGTTATAGCTCTTTGGATGCCTTACTGCTCTTGGCAGTAAGGTGTTTTTTTCAGGCTCTTCATGAGGTTAAAGGTTCTCTTGTGTGCTTCTTACTGAGGACTTTCCCAAATGTATATTGTCTTATAAGCCAAAAGGGAACCAAGGAAACTGTTACAATTAAAAAGCAGCTGCAAAGCAGAGCCGTTTAGTCTCTTCTGTGTGGTTTGGTGGAGATCAGAGTCTAGAGGCTTCAGTCTGGCTTTAAGTGAAGCAGCTGCATCACCAGCTGGAGACTGACATACTGTAGAGGGCCGGGCACAGCACAGCTGAGATCCATCCACTCCCATATGAGACTGAAAGGCCTGACTTCAACTTTAATAGTTGCTTTGTGTTTACATTTAGTTTAGGGAAGAGGAGGTACAGAACTTGCCATGAGTGTCTTTGAGTCAGCACTGAGCAAAAAGATGCAAACAGGACCCCAGCAGGCAAAGGTATCTTGGCTTTCACTAAGGTATCCTGCTACCCCTTAGCTGGAAAAGATTTAAAACAAGACCCTGGGAAAGGAAGCTAATAACTTTTCTCTTTGGTTTACTGGAAAAACTTGGATGGCTATTTTTTTTTAATTGCATTAACCTTAATTTAACATATGTAGTAAGGTTTCTTTAGTCTGATTTAGTAAAAATTGGGTAATAGTCTCCATCTCTATAAGAAAATGTTTCAAGACGTTCTTATCTTTCCTCGCCTGATTAAATTAACTTATATTTTAATACTCCAATCGAGCACCATCTCTTTTATTTTATTTTATTTTTTTAAATTAATTTATTATTTTTTTGGGGGGTACACCAAGTTCAGTCGTCTGCTTTTATACACATATCCCCGTATTCCCTCCCTCCCTCAACTCCCCCCCCACCCTCCCTCGAGTCCCCCCCATCCTCCCCCTCCCAGTCCTCTAAGGCATCTTCCATCCTCGAGTTGAACTCCCTTTGTTATATAACAACTTCCCACTGGCTATCTGTTTTACAGTTGGTAGTATATATATGTCTGTACTACTCTTTTAGAATGCCTTTCCTAAGTCCCCAGGTTGGGCTAATACCCCTCCTCTGTGTGCTCATGATACCTTTGTCTACTCTTTGTCTGTCTAGCCCTTACAACATCATAATGAGATTGTCTGTGCTGTGTATCTCTTCCACTAATCTAAAAGTTCCTTGCGCAAGGCGGAAATAGAGACACAGATGTAGAGAACAAACATATGGACACCAAATGGGGAAAGCGGCGGGGGAGGGGGGGATGAATTGGGAGATTGGGATACCAAATTGTACACTCTAAATGTATGCAGTTTATTGTATGTTAACTGTATCTCAATAAAAGTTCTTAGGAAAACAAAAAAAAAAGTTCCTTGCTACCTGGGATCAAATTTCATTCACCTCCCTAGCATAGTACCTACACATAGTAGGTATTCAGGTGTTTGTCAAACAAACTGAACTGTCGAGTCATGGGCTGTGCTATCAAACCCTTAGCTTCAGATACCATAGGAAGTCTTCTAGGGACAGAGTGTTCCTTCACTATGTGAGAAAGCAGTCAATTTGCAGAGTAGGGGAGGGGGAGAAGATATAGAATTTCTCTTTCTAAAATGGTGCATCCAGGATAAACAAAATTCTGTAATCACTTTAAATCTCTCCTTTTGGTAGCATCACCTTTTCAGGAGGGGAAAAGCTTACCACTATTTCTGGTGTATTGGAGAGAAAGCAGTTAATAACTTCTTCATGAGCATAAAACCGTTATACCCAGCCTCCCGTTAGAGACGATCTGCCAGAGCCAACTGCCTCACCCTCCACATGGGCTTCATTTTCTTACTCTGGATTTCATAGACTCTCCCCAAAAGACCTTCATCTTGTTGCACTATTATGATGAATGTATGGAGCTGGCTCTCACCCCCTGCTTTACTAGCTATTACTAGAGGTGCTGTCAAAGAATCAGGCCCCAAATTTATCCTCCCATTAAGTCCTCTCCTGGGCAGCGCCGCTTGGTTCTGAGTAGCAGTCATCTAGTCTCCTCTCCTTTTCCCACTTCGCACTGCCTTTGAATGTAAGGAAACTGCAGGCCCTGTTGCAGACAAAGAGCTATGGTAGAAAGTAAGGCTGTAAATCATTTTTACCACAGCTCTTTGTTTGCACTTGTTCTAGGCCTAGAGAGAAGCGGAAATATGTGAGTGCCTGCATGTGCATGTGCTATGAGACCTCCATCAGTTTCGGTCACAAACCCACTCCATGTCATTTCCTCAATAGGCTGGTAATGTCTGTCTCCCAGCAATGTCTCTGGGATCTCCTCTCTATAATGAGTTAGAGAGTAGTTGGTTTCTAAACATATGGGCCTTACCTACTTGCCTGTCTACTCTTAACTACTTCTCTGAGTGATAGCCACATGGCCTTTGATGAGTTTTTCAAATGTGTTATATGGTTTTTTAATTTGTCCCTGCAGGGACTCTTACAGCCTTGCTCTTGTGAGGGTTTCTCTTGACTAGATGCTCTCTGGGTCTGTGACTTAGTAGGCTGCCATTTAGTCAGTTTGAGGCTTTTATTTTGGCTCTTATAATTCTTTGCAGAAAAAAGTAGGGCCACAGGAACATGAGGTACCATTTGTAAATCTTAGGATGACTTATAAATACCCATTTCCTTTATTAAACAGTGGATTTTGTTCAAAAATAGATAGTGATTAGGTTGTTGAGAAAAATCTGACCCTTTAGCTTTGGAGCTGTCATTAATAAAGCTGATATTGAGGCTGCTATTAACATCAAAAAAACAGTAATATTTATTTTCCTGTGGAGAAAGATACGGCAGTGAAGTTTTAACTTTTCCTCTTTTCAGTGAGAGAGATACCATCAACTTCACCTAAGCAGAATGATTCAAAACTTTGAGCAGCTCATTTATTCTTCATCTACTTCTTGATTTACTAAACTATCCCATACCCTTTACTTTACTGCCCAGCTCCCCTGCTTTTTCTCTGACACCCATCCTTTCTACTTCTCAAGGCTCCTTTCTTTAGCCAACCCTACCACCTGCCCCAGCTATTTACTCCCAGTCTTCTTACGGTAAATCACTTGTGCTAGGGCTTCTCTGAAGGCAACAGAGCACAGCCAGAGCAGGTGAAAGCAGACTGCTTTTTCAGAGCTCACAAGAAAGGCAAAGCTCTCCATCACAGTGGGTGGGCAAGCAGTTAGGGCCAAGTAACACCACATCTCAGTGGTTAGCACCTGCAGGCTCAGAGCTGACAGTGCACTGTAATAAGATTCATCTCTGTTCACTTTACTGATGTGGGCTTTATGGTAAACGTTCGCCTGCTTAATTACTTTGGCAGAGTCGCTGATTGCCTTTCCTGAAGAGTTCTAAAAGATCCCCCTGGGATGGAGCATAAACCCCTTTTCTTGTCTTTTAATTTCATTCTTTATTTGGAGTACTTGAAAACCGGTATGTGATCCATATGGCCACCATCCTCTCTCTCCTTTGCATGAACATCAGGACCACTCCTTTCTAGTATGGTGTCCATATGGCCTACACCGGACCAGCTCAGAAATCTTGACAGCCTTCTTCTGTTTTTATCTGCACGAGAACCCCATTCCTCCCTCTCTACCATTGAAGTGCATGCACAGCTCTTCTCATTTAGTTTGGAATCCATGTGCCTCTTTTTCTCTAACTAGCATGGGATCCACAGAATATTTCCCTCTCCCCAGTCTAGCATGTGATCCATTAAATTAATTTCCCTCTATTTTTTGAAGTGATAGGAAAAGAAGCCTAAGTCAGTTACTAATTTTTTTTGCCATCCTGCTCCCCCATGCTCAAAAGTTATAAATGTCTTATAATAAATTGATTAATTGCACTAATGGGAATGAGGTATAATTAAAATATTTCAGGCTTTTGGCGCCTGTCAGTTTTTTTTTTTTTTTTAAGTTATCAGGTCACATTCAAGAGATTGGAATGTTCACCATTAATTAAAAGTAGATCACTTCTTGGGGTTTTGAGCTGATCTCCACTGCCTCCAGAAGTCCTCTCAGGTATGTATTAGGATTTTCTTGTATCCTGAATTTGGGCAGAAAATCTATTAGACATTTTCACCTGGCCCGTTTTGTTCCTTTATATTCACTAGTTTCTGAGAGTGTGGAGGGGCCTTGCTTCTGGAGACAGGAAATCCAGGCCTAAACTACTAATTGCAAAAGCTATCAAAGGTTTGCATTCTGTAGCCCTAGGAACTCTACCAGCAACTCCTGGCCTGCCACTAGAGACAGAGTAAGGGAATCTGTAGCACAGAGTAATGGGATCTGAGCAGGGGTAGGCTAATCTTGTAGGTGTTTTGTCATAGGAAAGTTTTGGGGCCTCTATTCATTTATTGAGAGAAAGTTTTGATAAAATGCAAGCATTTCTAAGGGGCATGATTAAGTGATATCTTTTATGGAAATATAGGTGGTCCATTTGACTTTTGTGGTTCCTTCATCTCCTGTGGTTGGTTCTTCTCCATTTATGTTCATTGTGATTATGGAAACAGTGAAACAATGTCAGGCTGGTATCTAAAGCAGGAAGGAATTGTTTCTCTCTCATGGCAGTGCTGGAAGAGATAATTTAGCTGAAGTGTAAAGCCCATGGCATCTTACTTGGCTTAAATCTATGGTTTGGGGGCACAGTAACTAAAAATCAGCTCGTTTTTCAAGCAAAGTAGCTATAACCAATTGCTTGATTTCCAGTAGGTGATGAGGCGGAAACCTACTTTGGGCAAAATCATGCATCAAGGTAGAAGGCTCAAACTGCCAAAATGCATAGCCATGCACAGCTTCAGAAAATGAGGCAACTGCCCCTCAGGCCATGTACATTTCGTACACATTAACTCTTTCCTGTTTCCATCAAGTTAATGAATTGAGAACTTTCATTTGTCTGATGCAGAGACTGGAAAAATGTCCAGTAGGTGACTAACTTACCTAGTGTGACACATGTGTTTCTCACCTAGAAATCAAGAGGAATACTGACTTAAATCATTCTCCAAGTTAAAACCTGAGGGTTACTGTGGTGTAGTATGGGATATTCTATGTTCTATTTCCTTCAATCAATAAATTTATGTACACAAATAAATCAAGTTCTCTTGGCCAATTTACAGACTTTGATCACTGAATAAAGCAAGCAACTAGATGCATTGGCCGGTAGCTCATCCTTCCTGATGGTTGTCAAAATGCCTTCTGTAGTAAGGGTCCATCTTTGTGTCTCTGGTCCTGAAAAGAATGGCCACAGGAACAGCAGTATAAGGAAGGGGATAATTGGCATGAAAGGGTTAAGAGCGAGTACATACGGATAAGTTAGAGGAAAACCCTAAACAGGTCACTTGCTGAAGTTTTGATAGATAGATAATTTCAAAGTGAAAAGGTTAAAAGTTATTCTTCTTTGAGGTTTTATTTTGTTTAATGTTAATCAGCAAAGTCTCTGAGGCTTGTAATACGCTGCTGTTAACAGGCATCAAGGGAAATTGCTTTTTTTGTTGTTACTGAATTGGATGGGCTGAAGATTCATTGACTTCATGAAGAGGGAAGCTTATTACTGCATGAAATGGGAGTATATTAGGCAATTCTGAAGGTGAAAAGAAATGTTACTTTAAAGTTAAATAACTCAACCTCAGATGAACCATTTTAATCACTGCCACATACCACTCAGTCATAGCTTCACCCTTTCTCAGAAGCCAGTCTTGTAAACCTGTATGTTTGAAGGTTTCCCATGTTGAAGTATTTATGAATATGATGGTTTTCTTGTCTTTTTTTTTTTTTTTCTGGCTGTGCTGCACGGCACTTGGGATCTTAGTTCCCCAACCAGGGATCGAACCTGTGTCCCCTGCAGTCCTGCAGTGAAAGCTTGGAGTCCTAACCACTGGACTGTCGGGGAATTCCCTCGGTTTTCTTGTCTTTAATTCCAGATATCTGGAAATATACCCCGTAGTGTAGATCACTGGACTGCTCTTTTGGGTCTAGAAAACAGGGGAGCTGCCTGAGGCGGAAACGTCTCCTTTAGAGCAAGTTATGGTTATATAGGAAAACACAGAGTAAAGCTTTGGAAAGGAAATCCAACCAGATGAAGAATACCTCTCTGGTACTCAGGTTGGTCTCTTGCCCAAGGTCATGCATCCTAGAAGTGGAGGAATCAGGATTTTAACTCAGGTCTGATGCCTCTAAAGCCTTTTTTTTTTTTTTAAGCTCTTTATTGGAATATAATTGCTTTACACTGTTGTGCCAGTTTTTGCTGTACAACAAAGTGAATCAGCTGTATTTTTACATATATCCCCATATCCCCTCCCTCCCGCGACTCCTTCCCACCCTCCCTATCCCAGCTCTCTAAGTCATCACCCATCATCGAGTTGATCTCCCTGTGTAGCAGCTTCCCACTAGCTATCTACTTTACATTTGGTAGTGTATATATGTCAGTGCTACTCTCTCACTTTGTCCCAGCTTCCCCTTCGTCCCCTACCCCATGTCCTCAAGTCCGTTCTCTACATTTGCATCTTTATTCTTGCCCTGTCGCTGGGTTTATCTGTACCTTTTTTTTAGATTCCATATGTATGAGCTAGCATACAGTATTTGTTTTTCTCTTTCTGGCTTACTTCATTCTGTGTGACAGACTCTAGGTCCATCCACCTCACTACAAATAACTCAATTTCATTCCTTTTTATGGCTGAGTAATATTCCATTGTATATATGTGCCACATCTTCTTTATCCATTCATCTGTTGATGGGCATTTAGCTTGCTTCCATGTCCTGGCTATTGTAAAATAGTGCTACAATGAACATTGTGGTACATTTCTTTCTGGATTATGGTTTTCTCTGGGTGTATGCCCAGCAGTGGGATTGCTGGGTCATATGGTAGTTCTAGTTTTAGTTTTTTAAGGAACCTCCATACTGTTTTCCATAGTGGCTATACCAATTTACATTCCCACCAACAGTGCAGGAAGATTCCCTTTTCTCTACACCCTCTCCAGCATTGATTGTTTTTAGATTTTTTGATGATAGCCGTCCTGACCAGTGTGAGGTGATACCTCGTTGTGGCTTTGACTTGCATTTCTCTAATGGTTAGTGATGTTGAGCATCTTTTCATGTGTTTGTTAGCCATCTGCATGTCTTCTTTGGAGAAGTGTCTGTTTAGGTCTTCTGCCCATTTGTGGATTGGGTTATTTGCTTTTTTGATATTGAGCTGCTTGTATATTTTGGAGATTAATCCTTTGTCAGTTGCTTTGTTGGCAAATATTTTCTCCCATTCTGAGGGTTGTCTTCTTGTTTATGGTTTCTTTCACTGTGCAAAAGCTTTTAAGTTTCATGAGGTCCCATTTGTTTATTTTTGTTTTAATTTTCATTACTCTAGGAGGTGGATCAAAAAAGATATTGCTTAGACTTATGTCAAAGAGTGTTCTGCCTATGTTTTCCTCTAAGAGTTTTATAGTGTCTGGCCTTACATTTAGGTCTTTAATCCATTTTGAGTTTATTTTTATGTATGGTGTTAGGGAGTGTTCTAATTTCATTCTTTTACACGTAGCTGTCCAGTTTTCCCAACACCACTTGTTGAAGAGACTGTTTTTTTTCCATTGTATATCCTTGCCTCCTTTGTCGTAGATTAGGTGACCATAGGTGTGTGGGTTTATCTCAGGACTCTCTATTCTGTTCCATTGATCTGTATTTCTGTTTTTGTGCCAGTACCATACAGTCTTGATCACTGTAGCCTTGTAGTATAGTTTGAAGTCCGGAAGCCTGATTCCTCCAGCTCCATCTTTCCTTCTCAAGATTGCTTTGGCTATTCGGGGTCTTTTGCGTTTCCATACAAATCGTAAAATTTCTTGTTCTAGTTCTGTGAAAAATGCCATTGGTGATTTGATCGGGATTGCATTGAATCTGTAAATTGCTTTGCGTAGTATAGTCATTTTCACAAGGTTGATTCTTCCAATCCAAGAACATGGTATGTCCCTCCATTTGTTTGTATCATCTTTGATTTCTTTCATCAATGTCTTATAGTTTTCTGTACACAAGTCTTTTGCCTCCTTAGGCAGGTTTATTTCTAGGTATTTTATTCTTTCTGTTGCAGTGGTAAATGGGAGAGTTTCCTTGATTTATCTTTTTGCTCTTTCATTGTTAGTATATAGAAATGGAAGAGATTTCTGTGCATTAATTTTGTATCCTGCTACTTTACTAAATTCAGTGATTAGTGCTAGCAGTTTTCTGTAGCATTAGAGCCTTGCTTTTTATATTTTATACATCATATTGTTCAGGGAAACAGTGGTGCTTTAACTGGGCCTTCCAAAAGGAAAAATAACACTTTGGCTTTTTAATGATGAAGAAACATAGCATTCCATGTGAAGAAAGCTATGTAAACAAAAGTACGACATCCAGATGTACGTGTTTACTTAGCAAGTATTTGAGAATATAGGAGTATAGCTCTTATGAGGCTGGGCTTCAAATCCAAATGTATTTTCATCAGGCTTCAGTATTCACCCATAATCAGACTCTTTAATGTAAATCTGGTAGCCTTATAGGAATAATTTTAGGGTGAAACTTTTACAAATCTTCCTATATGTACCATGTTGATTATACCAGTTATGTTTCTTCCTTCTTTGGAAGCAAAGCTTACAGAAACTTTGCCTGTAAACAACCTTTGCCTATTTTTCTCCTTTATGGCTGAAGGATTTACATAGCAGCTTTTAGAGACAGTATGCTTTCTTCAGCTGTCTTAGTAAGAAAACGATCACCATGTTCTGAGCTTCTGGATGAAACTATTATTTATTTATTGTTTTATAAAAGACCCTTAGAGGCTTCTGTCTGTGGGAGGTACCTGGGATTGTGAGAAATTGCATCTTAGGAGGATTTGCTTTAGATTCACATTGGGTATGAGGAAGAATCCACATTTTCTCTTAAGCTACATTGCCTACATTGTTAAGGTAACATTTCCATGCATTTCCTGGGTAAGTTGGGCATTAACTATGTGTCTCAGCCAGCATCCACCCAGCACTGGGGAAAAGAAAGCTCCTCTGCAGAGTCATGAGTCAGAGAGAAGAAGTTAAAAATGGACCAAGAAATCCCCAGCCAGTTTGTAGCTCAGCCTTGCTATTCCATCTGTCCATTTCATTTTGCTTCAGTTTATGTAAGTGACCCCTGTCTTCAGCAGTCAGAAGTTGACAGTTGCATTGGAGGGTGGCCCAGATTCTTGCCCTTAAAGGTGCTTTGGGTGCAAAGCCATCCCTTACTGTGGCTGACTTTAGCAATTTCCCTTTCTGTGACATTGTCTGTTTCTTCTTCCTCTCCCTTTTTGAGACTTTCCAGTTAGGTAGCATTAGGAGACCCAGTACCAGAGTACAGCACACTCCCTTACTCCTCTCCCACTCCCTACCCCCAAAATAAACAAACAAAAATTCAGGCTTACTTTTAGAAGGTATTAGATTGCTTTTATAAGAAATGCTGGAAAGCTTTTCCCTAGCCTCCTGGTATGACTTGAAAGAAGAGAATGCTTTACTGTCTTCAGTGACAGCTCTTTGTTCCTTCTTTGGGGGACAGCTGTTCCTGTCTGAGTCACCTTTTCTTCTGGGATGGGGTTAAAACATTTTATTGTTATTTTCATACTTTTGAAGAATGGCTGGTGATCATGGATCTCCTTACTTGTGGTAAGACTGGACAAAAACCTTCTTAGACTTTCATTTATTCATTTATTCAGTTTTGCTAAAGGCTTGGGAATATATTGGTGAGCAAAATAAATTTGGTCCCTGCTTTCATAGAGCATTTAGTTCCAGTTTGAGGAAAGCTGGAGGTTTAGTAAGAAATTATATTCCCATTCCCCAATAAGTTCTACCCCCAGACTCCTTTTCCTTGGGCCTTATTTCTTTAAATCCTCTTCCTAGTCTTGGATGGATGGCTCTCTCTGAGTAATGTGGGCAGCTCCAGCCATTTCTCAGGGGGAAAAAAAAGTGGTCAAGAGTGGTAAGAATAGGAGAACCTTCTTTCTCCCCAACCAGTCTATCCCTAACATTTTATTCCAAAGAGTTCTGTGTTCAACAGCCAGCAGTTGACATCGTTTGCCAAATGCAGACCTTCTCATCTAAAGATACCACACATGTTACCAAGAGTTGAACTTTTCTTATCTCTAGGCAGGATTGATCCTCCCTGCACATGTGGCTTCCAGTGCCAGTGCCCACATCTCTGCTACCTCCTATGATACTGTACCACAGAGGCTTCTCCAGAAGTTCCTTAGACCCTATCTGCTGTAATTTCTGGAAAAGTGGCCCAGTGAGCTCCTTTTTCTCCTGCCACCAGCATCGCTAGCATATACAAGCTCTAGGAAAGTTATCTTGGTGAATGAAACACTCTGGGATCTCTGCATTCTATGTGGAATTTTTTGCTGAGGAAAGCAGCTTACTCAAGAACTGCTGGAGTTGAGGAAGCCTTAAACGTTTTTGTTTTTAAACAATGTTATTCAAATATGTTATAACTCACCCATTTAACTTGTACAACTCATTGTTATTTAATATATTCACAAGGTTATACAACCATCACCACAATCTACTTTTAGAATATTTTTCCCCTGAAAAAGGTACTCCATACCCATTAGTAGTCAATCCCCATTCCCCCTCTAACCCTCCCCTTAGCCCCAAGCAACCAGTAATTTATTTTCTATCTCTATAAATTTGCCTATTCTGAACCTTTCCTATAAATGGAATGATACAATATGTGACCTTTTGTGTCTGGCTTCTTCATGTAACGTTATATTTTCAAGGTTCATTCATATTATAGCATTTATCAGTACTTGATTCCTTTTTATGGGTGAATAATATTCTACCATAGCTATACCACATTTTTATTTATCCATTTTTTGTTTTTATTTATTAATCCATTTTTCTGGTAATGGACATTTGGGTTGTTTCTACTTTTTGGCTATTATGAATAATGCTGCTGTGAACATTCACGTACAAGCTTTTGTGTAAACGTAATGTTTTCATTCTTTTGGGCAAGTATGTAGGAGTAGAATTTCTAGGTCATAGGGTAACTCTATGTATTAACATTTGAGGAACTACCAAACCACTTTCCAAAGTAGCTGTACCATTTTGCAGTCCTACCAGCAATGTATGAGAGTTCTGATTTCTTCTTGCCCTTGCCAACACTTGTTAATTGTCTTTTTGGTTATTGCTATCCTGGTGGATGTGAAGTGATATCTGATTGGGGTTTCTCATCAGACATATGACTTGCAAATATTTTTCTCCCATTCTGTGGGTTGTCTTTTCACTTTCTGGATCGTATCATTTACAGCACAAAAGTTTTTAGACTTAACTTACTTTTTCTTTTGTCAGCTTGTGCTTTTGGTATCCTAAGAAATCATTGCCTAACCCAAGTTCATGAAAATTTACTCTACGTGTTCTTCTAAAAATCTAATAGTTTTTAGATCTTACATTAAATTTGTGTTCCATTTTGAGTTAAATCTTTTTCTTTTTTTTTTTTTGGTCACACCGTGTGGCATGTGGGGTCTTAGTTCCCTGACCAGGGATCGAACCCATGCTCTCTGCATTTGAAGATTGGAGTCTTAACCACTGGACTACCAGGGAAGTCCCATTTTCAGTCATTTTTTTGTGTACTCTATGTGGTATTGGTTCAGCTTCATTCTTTTGCATGTAGATATTCAGTTGTCCCAGCATTATTTATGTATTTATTTAGTTGCAGCAGGCAGGCTCCTTAGCTGCGGCAGTGGTCTCCTTAGTTGTGGCTCACCACGCCGGCTCCTTAGTTGCAGCACATGGGCTCTTGGGCTCTTTCTTTTTTAGCTGCAGCTTGCCAGCTCCTTAGCTGTGGCATGCGAACTCTTAGTTGAGGCATGCATGTGGGATCTAGTTCCCTGACCAAGGACTGAACCCGGGCCCCCTGCATTGGCAACACAGAGTCTTACCCACTGGACCACCACGGAATTCCCGATCATTCATCTTCTGATAGAAAAAAATTGCCATTTCTTCTCTGGAACCCTCAAATTTTAAACTTCAGCACTGGACAGTTGCTACCTGTCAGATTTTGATCAGTGAAAATGAGGGAGCTACTGTTAGAATCTCTTAGTAGACCCCTCCCCCTTCTCCCAGATGTTCAGAAGAGATGATGGTAAATCTTTTTTGAGGTGATGTCAGTGGGAAGGAAAGGTTAAAGAAAAGAGAGAGATTCCTCCTTCATCCATAAATCTGGTATTTCATCTTTTTTGAGAGCCGGTCAGGCATAAGTTTAATTCTGGGACCATGGCAAGGTGGGGCAGTGTGAAATCACAACCCAGGTGAGGTGAGCCCTGGTAGCCTGCAGATTTCCTGGGGAAGGAGAGGCTAAGTATTTCAGTCACTGGAAAGGTATGTGCCACTTAGTGTGGGCTGACTTAGCCTGGTTTTGGTGTTTTGTCATCTTTGCTGTCTCAGCGCATGTTTCCATTTCAACAGTATGAAGTCCAGAGAATTTTAATAGGAAGCTTACAAACCCTCTCTGAAATACCTTGCTAAAGAGCATGGAGGGGGAAGAGCCAGTGTCAGACTATTTTTTTTTTACCTCTTAGGCCTAGTGCTGTGTACCTGGTATCTCCAGAAGATCAGATTAATACTCAGATTTTGAACTTCCTAGGTGGCGCAGTGGTAAAGAATCAGCCTGCCAAGGCAGGAGACGTGGGTTCGAGCCCTGCTCTGGGAAGATTCCACATGCCACGGAGCAACTAAGCCTGTGTGCCATTTAAAAAAAAAAAAAAAAAAAAACTCAGATTTTACAGATAACAGTCCCAAATAAACAGCAAGAAAAGTAAAGCAGAGGCATATACTCTGTGTCCTTTGTGGGTACTAAGTTAGAAATTATTAACTGGATTTACACTGTTCCACCTCTCTCAGGTTTCTAAACAGTCCCTTAACTGCCTAGTGGGATACCTTCATCACTTGCTGAGATCTGAAGCTCTGGGATGAGAATGTCACAGGGCAGCCTGGAGGATAATTTTATCTTCATTCCAAATATAAATTCTCAGACTGGCAAATCTGTCATACCCTCAGGATAAGTTTGCCCAAACAATATCAGCATATATGCCCTGCAGTATTAAGCACTGGGCATCCATAGACTCAGCTGACACTCGGCAGGTATAATGGTGAGAAGGGAAGGAAATAAATACTTTTTAAAGATAGTATCTTCCAGTATTTTTCTTTCTTTCCCCCATTCTCTCTGTCCTCCCCTTCTTGCTCTGAGCTCCTACCCTGGTCTTTCTTTCTTCCCTCTTTTTCTTTCTCCTTTCTCTCTCTTTTCTTTCTTTTCTTGCTTCCTTGCTTGCTTTCTTGGCAGGAAAATTCCTTAGGTAGAAAGGGAACAGCATCCCCATCTGTTCCATTCCCAGGGATTATTTCATTGTCCAAACCTCACCAGCTTCTCTGGATTGCCAGCTGGGCCCCAGTGGCTGCTACCATCCCACCTAGACAAACAATAGAGTTTTTTTGGGTTCTCTGTTCTCCAGACCTAGGCAAACAAAAATAAACAAACAAAAACAATCCTAGTTCAGTTGAGTCAGGATTTTTTTTCAAATACTTTTCAAAAAAATTTTCTTACTAAGAAATTTAAAGAAGACCTTAAAAAAAAAAAACCTATAAAAGCATGAAATAGATGTATTTACAGAATGCAGATTCTGTTTTCCAAAATAACTGAGGCCTAATAGTAGATTGATTTGTCTGTTGTATTTCCTTTCCTCAATCCCAGCACTCTTGGATGCTGGACCCTATGACTCAGACTCTACACTGGTTAACTGTAAGTTAGTACTGCTACTAAGTTTGGTGGGATTCTCAGTTCCCTAAACCTACCCTGCCCCCCCCCCCCAATCTTCTCATTGAGTTTAGCCTCCTGGTTTTACTTTCTGCTCTTGGACTATTGTCATCCCTGCCAATACCCCCAAACTTTATCTTCTGAATGAGAAAAATATTTGACACACCACTTTGTCACAATGGATATTTTGGATTTAGTCCAAGCCCCACAACCTTAACTTGCAGATATCATCTCTACCCATCTTCGTAGCCTCTGGAAAAATAAGTTACCAAAACTTGCCTCTTGCTCCTGACCCATTTATGTCCTATTTGATTTATTGATTCATTGAATATTTATTGAGCACTAGCTGTGTGCCAGGCATTGTGCTAGATATTTGACATTGCTTTATTCTATAAATGTTGTGAGAATCCTCCTAAGGTTTAGTTCACTGTCTCAACAAATATTTATTGTATGCCTACAATGTACTATTCCTAGATACTGTGCTAAGTGCTGAAGTAGATATTATTATTCCCATTTTTTCCCTCTGGTGAGACATACAGCTTCCCAGAATTATTCAGGAAAACAAGTTGTCAAACTAGGATTCCAAACCATAGTTGTTGTTTTTTTTTAAGTTTCTGGCTTATACTTAAATTAGATTAAATGGTCTATAATCCTTTACTATAAGTAAGTTATATTGAAAGAACATATTGATTTTTATTATGCTATCCATACACACATTTTAGTAAACTTTTTATTTTGAAATAATTTTAGAATTACAGGAAAAGTGCAGAGATAATGCATAGAGTTTCTATATGCCCTCAACCTAATTTCCCCCATCTTACATTACAGTGGTACATTTACCAACACTAAGAAACAGGCATTGATACATTGCTGCCTTTTTTTTTTTTTTCAGGGAGATTTTCTTTTCGTTTTAAAAATTATTTATTTATTTATTTATTTATTTTATT
Organism: Hippopotamus amphibius kiboko; assembly: GCF_030028045.1. Classification (NCBI taxonomy): domain Eukaryota; kingdom Metazoa; phylum Chordata; class Mammalia; order Artiodactyla; family Hippopotamidae; genus Hippopotamus; species Hippopotamus amphibius. Next base: position 28,295,261 of record NC_080190.1, read on the forward strand.
GGCTGTGTTGGGTCTTTGTTGCTGCACACGAGCTTTCTCTAGTTGTGGTGAGCGGGGGCTACTCTTCGTTGTGGTGCTCGGGCTTCTCATTGTGGTGGCCTCTCTTGTTGCAGAGCATGGGCTCTAGGCACGTGGGCTTCAGTAGTTGCAGCACATGGGCTCAATAGTTGTGGCTCACGGGCTCTAGAGCGCAGGCTCAATAGTTGTGGTGCACGGGCTTAGGTGCTCCGCGGCATGTGGTATTTTCCTGGGGCAGGGATTGAACCTGTGTCCCCTGCATTGGCAGGTGGATTCTTACCCACTGTGCCACCTAGGAAGTCCCAATACATTGCTATTAACTAAACTCCATATTTTATTTGGGTTTTACAAGTTTAACCATTAATATCCTCTTTCTGTTCCAGGATCCAATTCAGAGTATCACGTTCCATTTAGTTGTCATGTCTCCCCAATGGTCTCTGGTCTGTGACAATTTCTCAAGTTTTGTTTTTCATGACCTAAACAGTCTCGAGGAGTACTGGCTAGGTATTCTGTAGAATGTACCCCAACGTGGGTTTGTCTGATGTTTTTCTCATGATTAGACTGAGATTATGGATTTTTCAAAGTATACAGCAGAGGTGAAATGCCCTTCTCATCAGATCATGCTAAAGGTTATATGACAGCCACATGACATCACTGGTGATATTCACCTTCATCACTTGGTTAAGGTAGTATTCAGCAGGATTCTTTACTGTCAAGTTACTATTTTTCCCTTTCTATTCTTTGGAAATAAGTCTAGCCCATTCTCAGTGGGAATGAGAATTAAACTCCACCTCCTAAGGAGGAGAATATCTACACATATTATTTGAAATTGTTCTGTTAGAAAGATTGTCTCTTCTCCCCATTTATTTAATCACTTTTACATCACTGTGGACTCGTGCTAACCTCTAGTCTAAAACCTGTGCCTTTTCTGCTATACCAGACAAGAAATGACAAAGACCTATACTAAGGCATTCATTTCAGGGAAATTTATTTCAGATTTCAGAGGTTTTTAAGAAGTAGATTTGATAAGACTGGTGACCTTGAATGTGACAGAGTGGTGGAGAGGGAGTGTTTGAAAACAACACTCAGATTTTGATTTCAAAGGCTAGAAGTAAAATTTTGGTTTGAAATATTAACTAACAAATATGACAATTGGTTGTAGGCTTTGATAAAGCTTAGCTTCTTTAGAGACTGTATTTAGCCTACGTGTTACTGAGTGCCCTGTTCTCCCAAGTCAGAGCAGAGCAAACTACTACTTCTTTCTGACTGAAACACCAGGGCCCCCTAGTGGACAGCCCCCTGGGTCCTGTTTCTTGTCTAAAGGATGCTTAGTTTTTTGTGTTTGTTTAGTTGTGAGATTTTCCCCTGGTTCATTTGCAGAGCAGAGATGCTTGATTCTGTTCTCTGTCTAATAAATTATTAAACCCTTCCCATTTTAGAGTAACCAGTTCATCCCATGTGACCTCATGTTCATAAGGGGACAGTTACCCTCTGACAGTCACTCCATGCTCTCATATTCTAAGCCAGAGAGAGGGTAGTTGATACTTGTTTTTAACTCATTTATCCTTTTATTCCATCTGGTGCTATAGTAATGTTAATTCTTTGTTTCAGAGCCATCATCAACCACTTTAACCCCAAAATTGAATCCTACGCTGCTGTGAATCACATATCCCAACTGTCGGAGGAGCAGGTAAGCCACTACTTTCCTGAGTGACCCTAGTTCATAACTAGAATCAAGCCCTCTCTGATGGCAGAGGGATTCTGCGGCTGAGCTTCTAGTGAGAGTGGCAAGAGCCAGGCTGCTAGGAAGAATTAGTAATGGATTTGTTGATAGTACTTTAAATAGAATGATGGCTTCTCCTTTTGTGCCATATGAAAGGTTCATTTAATTATGTAGAAGATATGTAGGTAAAATTTTTGTGAATTATTATTTTAGAGTGGGTGATAAGGCACTTCTTCTTTTAAATTTTAGGCAGAGAGTCATTTTGACTTTTGAAAATAAGAAATGAAAACTTAGAAATCATGGAAACTTCCAGTTAGAAAAACCCTGAGTTCAGCTTAATTTGATGTGTTTGGCTCCTTAAAACATGAGCCCTCCTAGGGGCAGATTTTCCTTAGTAATTTGAGTTCTTTTTGCCTTGAGCAATTATTTCTGAGCAGGTTTTTGTATAGTATGGACTGTGTTGGGGATGCAAATAGCATTGTGTGTTCATTTTCCTTGAGTCTGGCCTGATTTCCTCTTCTCCCAAAGTGCCTGCACTTAGCCCTGTGTTATATAAAAGTACAGATGGGGCTTTAGCGTGGCGTGGTATTGAACTTGATGTTTCAGAATGAGGCTCTTGAGTCCTTTTTTAAAAGCACAAAATGAGACATGTATTCACACAATCTCCCTTCCTTCCCACCCTACTCCCAAGTTGTAGGGCCTGGGTATTCATGATGTGAGAGTCCAGGTATAGGCTCCAAGCCAATTAAAGAAAACAGCTATGCTCTGCTCTCCTTTTTTTTTTTTGCCATTGCATCACTGTAACCTTTCTGAGCCTCTTGCTGGCAGGGCCAGCCAGCGAGCTGTGGTGCGATCGATCGTGTGTTCAGTGTTCTTGAAAACTATTCCACTTGCCAAATGAGGCACCAAGCAAGCCTTTTGCCTAACAGACAGCTTCTCAGTATTCCCACCAGTGGCTCTTTCCTCAGCCAGATGGATAGGACTCGATTAGTCTATCAGTTATTCCCTTTGACATATTTGTTCTCTTTTGTGAGGCCAGCTGTGAGAATCCATCCTCTTATTTAAACCGCTTTGATAAATCGCTTTCATTTTCTTTTTTCCTCTTCTGCCTATGGAGCAGTCCTAAGTCCTGTTCAGGACTTTGATGCCACTGCTCTCTGTGAGGTACTTTAAGATCGTATCTTTTTCCTGTTTAGACAAGTTCAGATCAGTTTTATTATAGCATTTTCATGCAAAAGAATTCAACATCTTGAGTTTTGTATGGTGAAAGAAAGGGTGACTTTTCTACCACAGTGAGTTCTGGTTAGTCTAAAAGCTTTTTAAAAAAGAAAAAAAAAAAAAGGAAGACACATTTTCCCAGTCAGCCACGTGCAGTATTCATCCCCCAGCAGCTTGGGAAGGTCAAGCTGAAATCTTTCTACAGCAGTAGCAGCCACAGACCAATAATAAAAATCCATTCTGGCGCATGAGGCAATCTGGAAAAGGATGATTAGCAAGCACGTGTCCTTACCCTCCTCCAACTTCTTTCATAGTTAAATGAAGTGATGAAAGTGACTCTCAGAAAGAGTCCACAAGCTGGAGATGAGGAGAGTTCTATAGAGTGGGAGAGTGCACAGCCCTGTTTTGAGAATGAGGAAGGGATAGCAGCTCTCAAAGATTTATTTTCTTAGTAAATGATTGCATGCCTGCGGTACACAAAGTGTGGTGCAGGGTAGTAGGGATCAGTGGTGAATAATCTAAGTGTAGTCCTTACTCTCATGGAGTTTTTGTATATTCATTACCTCTCTTAACCCTTTTCACTTGGTTAGCGGGGGAAGGGTGATACTATTCTGGGACCATTTTCAAAACTGCCCTCAAAATAGTTGTTGCTTCCCTTCTCTAACTGACTCTGAAGGGCCATAAATGACAGCGTTAGGGTGCACTTGGTTTTATTCTCAGCACTCTCTGAAGTATTTTGACTCCATGTTAATCTCCAGCATGTATTGGAGCACTTCTCTCCCTGCACTGATGAACATTAATGCTAATATCACTAGTGTTAAGTGTATTCACAGCTTCCCAAAGAACAGGCTTTGGGATGCAATAGGGCCTGCAAGGACTTCCCTGGCCGTCTAGAGGTTAAGACTCTGTGCTCTCAGTGTAGGGGGCGTGGATTCAATCCCTGGTGGGGGAACTAAGATCCCTTATGCCTTGCAAAAAAGAAAAAGAAAAATGGGGCCTGCAGTTGTTAGCAGCAAACTAAGTAGAAAGAAAAAATCAGGAACTTAATCTCCAAGTAGATTCTAAAGTACTCCTAAAATAAAACCTAAAGACCATAGATAGGCGTTAACTAGGATTTATAGCACTTAGTAAGATAGCAGACAAGAGAGGGCTCTTTGCTAGATCTGCCTGCCCAGGCTGCCATTTTCTTCTGGCAAGAGATTTAGTTCTGACAACCCCCAGACAAATTCTAGCATCTGTTTGAGGCATTTCAAGATGATGCTTGTAAATCCATTATTGCTTAATAAACAAAGCCCAGTCTCTCACACTGGGCTTTCTTTTCAGATATCCAGAACATGGATGACATTTTTTGTTACTTCTCATTGTCTTCATGAGGACAAAGCTTTTTAATCAGTTAATACCCTTAGCGTGAGTGAGTGGTCATGCATTTTCTTGTGTAATAAGCTGCATGCATTTTTATATTGTATACACAGGTGTCATATTTGTCTGGGGTTGATTGTGAAGCTTGCTCATTTTGACTCCTTTTCTGTGTGTGTGTGGTAAAATATGCTTAAAATTTACCAAACAATTTTTAAATGTACAGTCCAGTGGCATTAAGTACGTTCACATTGTTGTGCAACCATCACTACTGTCCATCTCCAGGACTTTTTCATCATTCCATGCTGAAACCCAATACCCATTAAACAATGACTCCTTATTTCCCTTCCCCCCAGTCCCTGGTAACCACTATGCTACTATTTGTATCTATGTTTCTGACTATTCTAGGGGTCTCACAGAAACTGGAATCATATAATATTTGTCCATTTATATATGGTTTATTTCTCTTAGCATAGTGTCTTCAAGTTTTGTCCATGTAGTAGCATGTATCAGAATTTCATTCCTTTCAAAGCTGAATAATATTCCATTGTATGTAGAGAGCTTATTTTGTTTATCCTTCCATCCATCAGTGGACGTTTGGGTTGTTTCCACCTTTGGGCTATTGTGAAGAATGCTGCTATAAATATTGGTGTTTTAGTCCCTGCTTTCAGTTCTTTTGTGTGTATACCCAGAGGTGGAACTGCTGGATCAAATGGTAATTAATTCCATGTTTAATTTTTTGAGAAGTCATGCTAGTGTTTTCCATAGTGGCTGCATGATGTTACATTCCAATTTTTCCACATCCTTGTCAGCTCTTGTTGTTTTCTGGTTTTTTGATAATAGCCATCCTAGTGGGGGTGAAGTAATATCTCTTTGTGATTTTTTTTTAATAAATTTATTTATTTATTTTATTGGCTGTGTTGGGTCTTTTTTTTTTTTGCTGTGCGTGGGCTTCCTTTCTAGTTGCGGTGAGTGGGGGCTGCTCTTTATTGTGGTGCACGGGGTCCTCATTGCCGTGGCTTCTCTTGTTGTGGAGCACGGGCTCTAGGCACGTGGGCTTCAGTAGTTGCAGCACATGGGCTCAATAGTTGTGGCTCACGGGCTCTAAAGCGCAGGCTCAATAGTTGTGGCGCACGGGCTTAGTTGCTCTGTGGCATGTGGGATCTTCCTGGAGCAGGGGTTGAACCCGTGTCCCCTGCATTGACAGGCAGATTCTCAACCACTGCGCCACCTAGGAAGCCCTCTCTTTGTGATTTTGATTTTGATTTCCCTAATCATTATTAATGTTGAGCATCTTTTTATTTGTTTATTGGCCATTTGTTTATCTTCAGAGAAATGTGTATTCAGGCCTCTTGCCTATTTTTTAATTGGGTTGTTTGGATTTTTGTTGTTGAGTTTTAGGAATTCTTTATATATTCTAGATTTTTATCCTTCATTAGACATGTGACTTGCAAAAAATGTTTTCTCCCATTCTGTGGGTTGCCTTTTTACCATGTTGACACTGTCCCTTGATGCACAAGTTTTTAATTTTGCTGAAGTCCTGTTCTCTGGTTGCGTGTCCTCTTGGTGTCATGTATAAGAAAGCATTGCTGAAATCATTGTCATGAAACTTTTCCCCTATGTTTTCTTCTGAAAGTTGTATGGTTTTAGCTCTTACATTTAGATCTTTGATCTATTTTGGGGTAATTTTTGTATATGATGTTTGGTAAGAGCACTTTGACCTTTTTTTGTATTTCACATATCTTTATGAATAAAGTTTATGCAGAAGGTACAACTTGCTTTTCCAAGAACTGTGAAACTACTCCCAGTTTATTCCCTACTGGGTTTGCTTATGTTTAGTACATCTTATAAAAATTGTCCTTCAGGCCCCTTGCCCGCCCTCAGCTGAGAGTTAGCTCCTTTTTCTTCTCACTAGGGCTTGTTGGTAAGTACCCGTCCCTAGCTGGTAGAATCAGTTGTTATGCTCCTGTCCTTACCAGTGACATGCGCCCTGACTTTCATGCTCCCATGAGGATAGCTGAGTCACACAACCTGTAGGATTTTCACAGATAAATCCCAATGACCCTTTTGTTTCTACTAAATAAATATGGAAGAAAGGTATTTAAGAGAAACTCTAGACCCCAGCTAAGTCTTGGATGTTCTGAGGATATCCTGTCTTGATAATACAGCAGTCCCTTCAGATAAGTATGTTGTAATAGAAGAGCTCTTCATGGGGTTCTCCTCCCTATCCTGTCCTACCCTAAACTCTTATATACCCCCTCTCTTTTATTACTGCTTTTCAAATTAGGGAAGAGACTATTACTGGCTACATCCTACTAGAATTGGGTCTATACTCAAGAGATCTATTGTGAAACTTTTTGGAATAATACTAGCTCACAGGTTTTTAACCCAGAGTCCAAGAATAGGCTTTAGAAAATTACTTCACACCCTGAAATTGTGTAAAATTATGCATATGTCCTTTTTTTTTCTTGCAGAGGGTCCATTTTTCTTAAAATTCTCAATCAGTCTTTGACCCCTTCAACACAGAATTTTTTTAAAGGATCACTGGCTTAGGTACCTTGAATAGTACCTCATACTTTCCTTTCCCCCAAAGCCATCAGATCTTTGAAAACGTCCATTGAAGATCTTAAGCTCCTTTTAGACTATTAACTATTTGTTTTGGATTGCATATGACATTGATTTATATCAGCTCTAATTTCCTTATAGGCAAAAGAGGGCTTCATAGCAGAACTTTACAAAAGATTCTCTAGAGCCCCAAATATCTAGAGTACGTAATGGCAATTTAGGATTCAAGTCAAAACCTTCTCTGAACGCCCAATTCCTTGAGCTATAAGTCACACTCATGACTAGTTTTGTGCCTTTGAAATATCCTGTTGGAAAGCAAGTAAATGATTGGCCCATTCTTACTTTCTTCAGCCTTCATTCAGCTATCAGTATTTTAACGTTAGTGCTTTGTGCTTCAGATTGTGCTAGGCATACAGAAGTATGATAAAGGGCCTTTGTTCTCAAAGGATGAAGTAAGTGCAAAAGATGGCTTAAGGCAACATATTATCAATAGCTGACCAGCACTAGCAATAGGATCTGTGGATTCCTGTTAACGAAAGATCTCTGCTGGTTGTGGTGGTCAGGAAAGGCCATGTGGAGGAGAGAAGAATTGACTTGGTCCTTGAAAGAGGAAGGACAGGAATTGGATAAATGGAGAGGCATAGATTGTAAAATGTACTCAAAGCCAGGACCTGAAAAGGACATAAAAAGTGAAGAAGAGTCCCAGAGTTTCTATGCCTTGTCCTTGGGTCCCAGGGTACCCAGGGGCCGGATGACTTAGAGATAGGATTCCGTTATTTATTTATTTATTTATTTATTTATTTATTTATTTATTTATTTATTTATTTATTGGCTGCGCTGGGTGTTCATTTCTGGGCATGGGCTTTTCTCTAGTTTTGAGAGCAGGGGCTACTCTTCATTGTGTTGCATGGGCTTCTCATTGCGGCAGAGCACGGGCTCTAGGCGCATGGGCTTCAATAGCTGTGACACAAGGCTCAGTAGCTGTGGCTTGTGGCCTCTAGAGCACAGGCTTAGTAGTTGTGGTGCACGGGGCTTGGTTGCTCCACGGCATGTGGGATCTTCCTGGGCCAGGGATCGAACCCGTGTCCCCTGCATTGGCACGCGAATTCTTAACCATTGTGCCACGAGGAAAGTCCCCTGATTAAGTCATTTAAATTGTTAGCACATCTTCCATAATCCCTAATACACTGACTCTTCCTGTCCTAATTGTACTGCCTTTGATTCAATTCACAAGCGTTCATCAAAGGCCTAGTATGAGCCAGCCTCAATGCTAGTAGGCATAAGATTAGAGCAAACCTATCTCTTTTTTTTTTTTTTTCCTGGTAAAAAACACATAACAGAATTTATCATCCTAATCATTCTTGAAGTGTACACTACAGTATTAATATATACATTGTTGGGCAATTGATCGCTAGAACTTTTTCATCTTATAAAACTGAAACTCTGTGTATTGAGCAATTCCCCTTTCCCTGCCCTCCACCTTCCCCCTGGCAACCAGCATTCTATTTTCTGTTTCTAAGAGTGAGCAAACCTATCTTGAAGCTGGTGTTCCTTTCAACCAGGTGGCCCAGGGGCTTGCTAAAAATTTTTCACACAAACTGGGAATTTTCTGGGAAGATCACAAAGGTGGTCTGCTGGCACCCCCACATGTCACAGGACTATAGGACAGTGTAACCAGATGCCCAAGTTTAGGAATTTTATGGAGTCTCAACTCCTATTATTTTTTTAAGTCTCCACTCTCACTAGAGCTTTGGATTTTGGATTCAGATGAGACCCTGTATAATGTTGTGTTATAAGTGGTATCTTCAAAAGTATTATGATGAAACAGAGTATCATTCATTTGTGGGAGTAGGTTAAAGTAAATTAGGGAAACAAAAAAACATTCCACATCTGATTGAGTGAAAGTTACATTGGAAGCTGAGTATTTACTTTTATCTATTAGTAATCTTTCTAACCCTTTTTGATTTTCTCCTGATCCTAAGAGCCACTGTAAATAACTGCTGGGTGTTTAGAGATCCTAATGAAAACTAGCTTTATTTTCCCAGAGAAGAGTGAGATACTAATAACAGGAGAGTCCTAGTCTGTGGGGCAAACATTGTTAGGGTGCCTGGGTGGCACCTGTTACTTGTGAACATCTAGGAGGAAGCCCAGAAAGATCTCGGGGAGATATCCTAAAAGTGGAGCCTGGTACTTCAACTTTAGAGTTTTTGGCCCTTGGGGTTCTAGTAAATGTTTAACAACTAGTAGAAGGGTGAGTGGTTGGATGGCGCTGATTTGTAGTGCTAAGGGTGAATGTGCCCACCATGGCTACCAATGTGAAGCCAAGTGGCTCTCACAGTACTTGAGCAATCAGCTGTCACAGGCCAAGCATGTGTAAGCCAGCTCCAGCACACCACTGGTTGTTGAGGAAGACTGGGAGAAGGGAACTGTAAAGCTGTGAGTCAGGGCTTTCTGTGTAAGTAGTGAGTGTGGGTCACTTTCCCCATGGGAGCCACCTATATTGCCTCCCAGGGCAATCGAGGCCTCTGAGCAGCCTACTCTGAGAGCCCCTGTCATGTTTCCTCATCTTAAAACAGACCCTTGGCCACCATGCAAGGCAGCCTTGGCAGAGACATATGTTGGAGAGCTGAGATGTAAGACTCTCACGATAGCCATAACTTGGTTTCCTGTACTTGGCGTTGTGTTTTTGTACAATAGCCTGTAGTTTTTTGCACTGCCTCTGTATAACCCTGAGTGATGGTTGCTGTGGGAACTGTTAGTGAGTACAAGCATGTGATACAAGCGTTGGCTGTCTGACCCTGCTTCTCTTGGTGCCTTTGTTTAGATTCTGGCATTTCAGTTGACCTATTTGGCAGGGAAAAAGTTTGATATGAGTTATTTGTTCACTGGATTCACTAAAGCAGGAAAGACACAAGGTCAGAGGCAGAGGGTTTTTTCCACAAGCTGCTTAACCTTGGAAATCAACTTTATGTTATATAGGGCATCTTGAGAAGGTCCACTTAAGAAGGTCAGCTGATTATATGCTGCTAGGATGTCCACTCTCTTACTTGGGACCAAGAAGTAAGCTGCAGTACCAGAGACAGGGGAGAAAGGATCTTGGATTTTATTGAGTAGCTCCTCTGAATAGGGAAGAAAGTATCTTGGATTTTAAAAGGACACAGGTAAGAGGAAAGGAACAGCTAGGAGTTTTTGAGCTAGGCACTTTTGCTTAGGTTATTTAATTAATTCTTTAATCAATTGGTTGAGGTAGGTACGATTATCCTCATTTTATAGATGAGGATGCTAAAGAGACTTAAGTAATTTGTCCAAGATCACACAGCTATTAGTGGTAAAGCCGGAATGTGAACCTAGGTCAGTCTGACAGCAAAGTCTGAGCTTTCTCATCAGCTGAGGCACTTGAGACAACTGGAGTTTGTCAGGTATTCTGAAGGAAGAGGCAAGTCAGGATAGGAAGGTGGAAGGAGAAGCAGAGAGAGTGGGGAAAACAGGGCTCATTTCTAAGGGGGGTGGGGAAAGATACCGGTTTGGGAAGGGCCCATTCAGTTAAGGAGAGAAAGTACTGAACAGGGACCTGAAGAGTTTGCCTGCCAGTTAGGCAGAAATGCCTAAGTAGAAGCTCCTGGCACGGTATGATAACTTAATAAATGAGGGAAAATTCTCTTTATTCCATCCAAGCATGTCAGAAAAGTCACTATGAGAAATAAAGCTTTTCCACACACCAAAGGAAGATGATGAATTTTAAAAAAGTTGTTATGTACTTGTTTCTTTTAAAGATAATATATTTATGTGGGTCAGAAATCTAAAAGGTAGCATGCTGAATTTTAGTTGTTTTTAAACTGGTAGTTCCATTTTGTTTTAAAAAAACAATAGCAAAATGAAGATTCAAAATTAATGTCCCATAGCCGAGCTAGATGAATGCAGAGGTCACTGGTGAAGAGCTCAGCTTATTATTCATGTCTGCCACTGTCAGCATTTTCTTCAGTTAAGTATGAATTTTGAAATGCCCATCACATAAACTTCTGCTCTTCTTCAGTCAGGCTTCATTGTTGGTGAAGCTTCATTGGCAGTGCATGAGAAGAATAGCTTTGGAGCTCGTAGGAACTCCAGTAGTTGTCTACTTTTCAAGTGTTTTCAGGAAACAACAGCCCTAGCTTTCTTGGTTTAAGCTAAGAAGGATCCTTTATCTCAGTTACTAGATATACAGGTAGGACTTTACTGTTCAGTTTGTTTTTTAGCTACCTCCTTCCTTCCAAATAGATTTTCAGGTACTTTTGTTTTATTTCTATTGCAACCTCTATCCCAGGTGGTAGCTCAAAACTCTATAAGGGTACAAAAGTGTAACACAATTATATTCCAATAAAGAGCTTAAAAAACAAAACAAAACAAACAAACAAAAACTCTATAAGGTGTGCTTGGAAGAACATGGTTTGCCACTGTGGTAGGAATATGGAAGCCAGAAGTGTCACTATGCAAACTGTTATCTCTGTTGTAAGCTGTGTTAATTGGAAATATTTTTGCTAAGTTCCATAACAGCACTTTGACCTTTCACAGTGACCCTCCTCAAAGAAGTTGCAGTCTTAAAAATGACCCACCCACCTAGAAGGGAAGCTGTGGATAGCCCACAAATGGGATTTCTATTAAAGAATTCTGTCTGTTAGAGAGGGATAGATAAGTGAGGCCTGGCAGGGAGGTGGAGACCCCATGTCAGATTGCTGGAGAGTTAGGAACAGAGACAGTGTTTTCTGTCTCCCTCCCTGAGATGTGATATATTTCCAAGGAAAGAAACCTCAAGTAGGGAGGACAGAGATATGCCTCTTGGTTTGAGTTGGGCGGGGTGTCCTGCCTTCAATAAGCCATAGAGAAGGAGAAGGCCTGATACAACATTTGGTAAACATGTGTATCATATTCCCCCACCCCTATCTTGGCTGCCTCTTGGTGTGATTGCTATGCCTTGCTTGTGCAGAGTAAGGATGTGGGCATGTTGGATCTGTAGTTAGTGCAAAGAAAAGCTTGACAAGCTTCACCCCTAGAAACAAGGGGCTTCTAGAGCTTCAACCAAATAAAGTCAGGGAGGTGAGGCAACCACCCAGGGAAATTAAAGAAAGTCACTGTCACCACTCATTTAACCAGCTGATGGCCTTTCACAAATCACCCACTATAAGGTTCATTATCTGGTCCACCTTTCTGAAAGGAAGAGCCAGCCTGTCAGATCAGTAAATTTCAGGGCAGTGGAGAGCCTTTTGGTAGCAGGCTTGAAAGACATGGATGGACGGGAGAACTGGCCAACTCAAATTCATTCTGAAATTGAATTTGGTCTTGAAGTATATGAGATGAAAATAGAAAGGGGGAAAAAACCTTCTGCACATTTTATGCAAGTTGGCTGTATAGAGGAAACAGTTATCTTTTAAAAGGCATCATCTTTTTTAGCCTAAGAGGTTTGTGTCCACCTTTTGCATCCTTGTTTCCAAACAATTATATTGGATGATTGTGCCTGGGAGAGAGATTCAGTTTATCTTGAATAGGAAGTCACTGTAAGCACCTGGTGGAGGGAGGGATGCTCACTCATATGAGGCCTGTAATTTTGTCATCAGGTTACTGTTTGTTCTAGCTCCTATACTATTGGTTTGTTTTCTTTTTTTCAGCCAGTTTGAGCCAAAGTGTTCAGAAAAAGAACCAATTCTTGCCACCCAAGGAAGTTCTCAGAACCTGCTTTGGTCTAAGAATTCTCTGCTTCTGGGTGTCCTTGGTTAGTGCAGCAAGACAAGGAATGGGTGCTCCAGCTTCACATTCCCCAGATTATTTCTTTTCTGTGCAGAAGTATAGAGGTAGCTGCTCTGTGCCAAGCTAGGGGCTATAAAAATGCAAAAATCATACATGCCCCTAAGGACTTCACAGTATAAGAATCAGGATCACTGATTTCTTGCTTAGACCTTTGCCCATGTGCTCTTCTGTAGACCTCACTCAGCTGGCGGCATGCTTGTGGCAGTACCCCCAACTCTTTATAAACGTAAGAAAGTTTAGGTTTATAGGTGCCCTAGTGAAAAACTGCCTCATTATAAATCCATAAATGGCTGACTGATGACCCTTATTTGGAGTGAGTTTCCACAAGGAGAGCCATGATCATCTCGTATCTTTCACCCTGCCTCAGTTTCATAAAAGAGGCAAAAATAGAACCTTCATTAGATGCCCTTGGTAACGGTTGGACTCTGTAAATCCCTGAGCTTGGCAAATGATTGAGTTTGTCAAAAGATCCAGCTACAGTACACCCTTTTAAAAAACCTCATGTGGCTACTCTCAGCTGAAAATGATTTCAAACACTGTTGATTGCTACCCAGGGTCCATTTAATTTGTCAGGGAGGATTGCCAGGGGTGGAGAGGTGGTGAAGAGTAGAACAGTGAGGGGAATCTTTGGCATTGTGGAAAATATTAGGAACACCTAGCTTATAGATACCGATGTATCAGTCTGAATCATTCTTACCCAACCAAAAATGGAATGGTAAGACCAAAAAAGACATAAGTTTACTGCTATTGACCATAAATCTTTTTTTTTTCGACTAGTCATGATTTACTGGACTTACTTTTTATTTAACTTTATTGAGATGTAATTAACATATAACCAGATATATTTATGTAATCATCACCGTCACAAGATACAGAACATTTTATCACCATCACAAGGTACAGAACATTTTATCTCCATCACCCATAAAAGTTCTCCTTTACAGTTAGTCTTATATGCAAATCTGGGCCCTAGGCAACCACTGATGTAATTTCTATCACTATAGATGAGATTTGTCTTTTATAGAATTTCACGTAAACTTTCCTGTGTCTAAGATTCATCAGTATTGCGATACTTCTAGCTATTTATTACCCAAGAGAAATGAAAATATATGTCCACCCAAAGACTTGTATACAGATATTCATAGTAGCATTATTCATGATAACCAAAAACTAGAAACAACCAAAATGTCCATAAGCAACTGATTGGCTAAACAAAATGTGATACATACACACAATGGAATATTATTCAGCCATAAAAAGAATGAAGTACTGATACCTGCTACAACGGATGATTCTTGAAAATATATGCTAGGGACTTCCCCGGTGGTCCAGTGGTTAAGACTCTGTACTCCCAATGCAGGGGGCTCACAGGGGGCCAGGGTTCAATCTCTAGTGAGGGAACTAGATCCCACATGCCTCAACTAAGAGTTCACATGCCACAATTAAAAGATCCTGCATACTGCAACAAAGATCCTGTGTGCCGCAGCTAAGACATGGCAGCAGCCAAACAAACAAATAAGCAAGCTAAATGAAGAAATCCAGTCACAGAAGACCACGTATTGTGTGATTCCATTTATTTAAAATGTCCAGAGTAAGCAAATCTGTAGTGACAGAAAATAGATTAGTGGTTACCTAAAGCTGGGGTTGGGGAATAGGTTGGGGAACAACTGCTAATGGTTATGAAATTTCTTTTTGGGTTGATGAAAATGCTCTAAACTTAGCTCATGGTGATAATTGCCAACTATGTGAATATACTAAAACCATTGAATTGTACACCTAACATGATTGAATTTTATGGTGTGTAAATTATATCTCAATAAAGATGTTTTTAAAAAGAAAGAAAAAAAAGAAACTGCCAAACTGTTTTCATAAGTGGGTGTACCATTTTTAGTATATGTGCTGCCGAAGTGAGCACTGGGTGTACCATTTTTAATTCCAGCCAACAATGAATGAGTTCTAGCTACTCCATATCTTTGTCACACTTAGAATTGTGAGTCTTTTTAATTTTAGCTTTCTAGTGGGTATGCAGTGCTTTGGTAATACTGCATACATTACAGTTTTTTAAATTATTATTAATTTATTTTGCATGATGACTAGTGATGTTGAGCAGTTGATCATTTGCCTGTTTTTTAAATTTGATTAGTATGATATTTATGAGCTTTTGTATTGATGTATTCTGGATGCAAGTCCTTTGTCATACATACGTGTTGCTAATATTTTCTCCTAGTCAGTGGTTTGCCTTTGCCTCCTTATTAATGGTGTTTTTCAAAGTGCAGACATTTTATTTTATTTTTTTAAATTCATTAATTAATTAATTTGTTTTGTATTGGTTGTATTGGGTCTTTGTTGCTGCACACGGGCTTTCTCTAGTTGCGGCGAGCGGGGGCTGCTCCTCATTGTGGTGCGTGGGCTCATTGTGGTGGCTTCTCTTGTTGCAGAGCACGGGCTCTAGGCACATGGGCTTCAGTAGTTGTGGCACATGGGCTCATTAGTTGTGGCTCATGGGCTCTAGAGCCCAGGCTCAGTAGTTGCGGCACACGGGCCTAGTTGCTCTGTGGCATGTGGTATCTTCTTGGGGCAGGGATTGAACCCATGTCCCCTGCATTGGCAGGCGGATTCTTAACCACTGCGCCATCTAGGAAGTCCAGTCCAGACATTTTAATGAAGACCAGTTTTAACTTAATTTAATACCATAAAGATGAATTTATTGATTTTTTAACAACTTTTGCTATTATTTTATTTAGTAACTCTTTGCTTACTCCTAGTTGTGAAATTTTTCACCTATATTTTCTTTTTTTAAAAAAATTAATTAATTAATTAATTTATTTATTTATTTATTTATCGGCTGCATTGGGTCTTCGTTGCTACATGTGGGCTTTCTCCAGTAATGGTGAGTGGGGGCTGCTCTCGGTGCGCAGGCTTCTCAGTGCTGTGGCTTCTCTTGTGGAGCACGGGCTCTAGGCATGTGGGCTTCAGTAGTTGTAGTACTCGGGCTCAGTAGTTGTGACTCTCGGGCTCTAGAGCACAGGCTCTGTAGTTGTGGCGCAAGGGCTTAGCTGCTCTGCAGCATGTAGGATCTTCCTGGACCAGGGCTCGAACCTGTGTCCCCTGCATTGGCAGGTGGATTCTTAACCACTGCACCACCAGGGAATTTTATTTCCTGGTGAATGTTCATCTATTTCGCTCCCACACCTCCATCCACACCCCGCAATATCCTGTTGTTCCATTATCAGTTGTTGAAAAGACTATTCCTTCCCCTATTGAAATACCTTGGCAAATTGTAAAAAATCAATTGACCATATATTTGTGGGTCTATTTCTGAAGTATCAGTTCTGTTCCACTGGCCTAATATATGTCCAAATTTATGTCCTACACTGTCTTGATTATTATAGGTCTGTAGTAAATCTTGAAATCAGGTAATGTAAGTCCTCTAATTTTGCGCTTAAAAAAATTGTTTTGAATAGTCTAGGTCTTTTGCATTTCTATACAAAGTGTAAAATTAGCTTGTTTATTTCTACAGAAAAAAAAAGCCTGCTAAGATTTTGATTGGAATTGCATTAACTCCGTAGATCAACTTGGGGGAGAATTGACACGTTAATATTATTTTCAAATCGTGATTATAATATACCTCTCCATTTATTTAGCTCTTTAAAATTTTCTCATTAATATTTTGTAGCTTTTAGCATATTGTTTTTTGCATCTATTTTGTTCAGTCTGTCCATAAATATTTCATTTTTTATGTTATCTAAGTGGTATTTTTAATTTTTTTCCATTATGGTTTATTATAGGATATTGAATATAGTTCTCTGTGCTCTACAACAGGATCTTGTTACTTATCCATTCTATATACAATAGTTTGCATCTGCTAATCCCAAACTCCCAATCCAACCCCTCCCCACCTTCCCCTCCCCCTTGGCAACCACAAGTCTGTTCTCTTTGTCTTTGAGTCTTTCTGTGTCATAGATAAGTTCATTTGTGTCATATTTTAGATTCCATATATAAGTGATATCATATGGTATTTTTCTCTTTCTGATTTACTTCGCTTGGTATGATAATCTCTAGGTTCATCCATGTAGCTGCAAATGGTGTTATTTCATTCTTTTTCATGGCTGAGTAATATTCCATTATATATATGTGTGTACCACATCTTTATCCACTCATCTGTCAATGGACATTTAGGTTGTTTCTATGTCTTGGCGATTGTAAATAGTGCTGCTGTGAACATTGGGATGCATGTATCTTTTTGAATTATGGTTTTGTCCAGATATATGCCCAGGAGTAGGATTGCTAAATCACATGGTAACTCTATTTTAATTTTCTGAGGAACCTCCATACTGCTCTCTGTAGTGTCTGCAACCAATTTACATTTCTACTAGTATAGGAAGGTTCCTTTTCTCCACACCCTCTCCAGCATTTGTTATTTGTAAACTTTTTTAGTTTTTTTTCCTTGCGGGATCTAGTTACTAGGTCAGGAATGGAACTGGGGCCCCTGGCAGTGACAGCGCCGAGTCCTAACCACTGGACCATCAGGGAATTCCCTATAAACTTTTTAATGATGACCATTCTGACCGGTGTGAGGTGGTATCTCATTGTAGTTTTGACTTGCATTTCTCTAATAATTAGCAATGGTGAGCATCTTTTCATGTGCCTATTGGCCATCTGTATGTCTTCCTTTGAGAAATGTCTATTTAGGTCTTCTGCCCATTTTTTAATTGGGTTTTTTGTTTTTTTGTTATTGAGTTGTATGAGCTGTTTGTATATTTTGGATATTAAGCCCTTGTTGGTCACATCACTTGCAAATATTTTCTCCCAGTCCGTAGGTTATCTTTTTGTTTTGTTTATGGTTTCCTTTGTTGTGCCAAAGCTTATAAATTTGAATAGGTCCCATTTGTTTATTTTTGCTTTTATTTCCATTGCCTTGGGAGACTGATCTAAGAAAACATTGATATAATTTATGTCAGAAAATGTTTTACCTATATTCTCTTCTAAGAGTTTTATGGTGTCATGTCTTATATTTAACACTTTAAGTTATTTTGAATTTATCTTTGTGTATGGTGTGAGGGTGTGTTCTAACTTCACTGATTTAAATGCGGCTGTCCAGCTTTCCCAATACCACTTGCTGAACAGACTGTCTTTTCTCCATTGTATATTCTTGCCTTCTTTTTTTTTTTTTTAAGAACTTTTATTGAGATACAGTTAACAGACAATAAACAGCATATATTTAGAGTGTACAATTTAGTATCCCAATCTCCCAATTCATTCCCCCCCAACCCTCCCCACTTTCCCCACCTGGTGTCCATGTGTTTGTTCTCTACACCTGTGTCTCTATTTCTGCCTTGCATTTCCTCTTTCATAGTTGTTAGCATTTGCCTAATGTACTGAGGTGCTCCTATATTGGGTGCATATATATTTATAATTGTTATCTCCTCTTCTTGGATGGATCCCTTGATCTTTATGTAATGTCCTTTCTTGTCTCTTGTAACATTTTTTATTTTAAAGTCTATTTTCTCTGATGTGACTGTTGCTACTCCAGCTTTCTTTTGATTTTCATTTGCATGGAATATCTTTTTCCATCCCCTCCCTTT
Organism: Hippopotamus amphibius kiboko; assembly: GCF_030028045.1. NCBI lineage: Eukaryota > Metazoa > Chordata > Mammalia > Artiodactyla > Hippopotamidae > Hippopotamus > Hippopotamus amphibius. Next base: position 28,313,507 of record NC_080190.1, read on the forward strand.
CAGTCTGTATGTGTCCCTAGGTCTGAAGTGGGTCTCTTGTAGACAGCATATATATGGGTCTTGTTTTTGTATCCATTCAGCCAGTCTGTGTCTTCTGGTTGGGGCATTTAGTCCATTTACATTCAAGGTGATTGTCGATATGTATGTTCTTAATTGTTTTATTTTTGTTTCTGTAGGTCCTTCTCTTCTGTTTCCTGCTTAGAGGAGTTCCTTTAGCATTTGTCGTAGGGCTGGTTTCGTGGTGCTGAATTCTCTTAGCTGTTGCTTGTCTGTAAAGCTTTTGATTTCTCTGTCGAATCTGAATGAGATCCTTGCTGGGTAGATTATTCTTGGTTGTAGGTTCTTCCCTTTCATCACTTGAAATATATCATGCCACTCCCTTCTGGCTTGCAGAGTTTCTGCTGAGAAATCAGCTGTTAACCTGATGGGAGTTCCCTTGTATGTCATTTGTTGTTTTTCCCTTGTTGCTTTTAATAACTTGTCTCTGTCTTTAATTTTTGTCAACTTGACTACTATATGTCTTGGCCTGTTTCTCTTTGGGTTTATCCTGCCTGGGACTCTCTGTGCTGCCTGGACTTGGGTGGCTATTTCCTTTCCCATGTTAGGGAAGTTTTCAACTAGAATCTCTTCCAGTATTTTCTCAGGTCCTTTCTCTCTCTCTTCTCCTTCTGGGACCCCTATAATGCGAATGTTGGTGTACTTAACATTGTCCCAGAAGTATCTTAGGCTGTCTTCAGTTTTCATTCTTTTTTCTTTATTCTTTTCCGCATCAGTGATTATCACCATTCTGTCTTCCAGGTCACTTATTCGCCCTCCTGCCTCAGTTCATCTGCTATTGGTTCCTTCTAGTGTATTTTTCATTTCAGTTATTGTGTTGCATATCTCTGTTTGTTTGCTCTTTAATTCTTCTAGGTCTTTGGTAAACTTTTCGATCTTTGCATCCAGTCTTTTTTCAAAGTCCTGGATCATCTTCACCATCATTATTCTGAATTCTTTTTCTGTAAGGGTGCCTATCTCCTCTTCATTTAGTTGTTTTTCTGGGGTTTTATCCTGTCCCTTCATCTGGTACAAAGTTCTCTGCTTTTGCATTTTCTCTCTCTTTCTGTGGCTGTGGTTTTCAGTTCCACAAGATGAAATACTGCTGATACTGCTTGGTACTGCTGTCTGCCCTCTTGTGGAGGAAGCTGTCTAGGAGGCTCGTGGGTGCTTCCTGATGGGAGGGACTGATGGTGGGTAGGGCTGGGTGGGTGGAGCTCAGTGACACTTTAATCTGCTTGTCTGCCAATGGGTGGGGCTGTGTTTCCACCTTGTTGGTTGTTTGGCCTGAGGCTACCCAGCACTGGAGCTTACAGGCTCTTTGGTGGGGCTAATGGCAGACTCTGGGAGGGCTCACGTCAATGAGCACTTCCCAGAACCCCTGCTGCCAGTGTCCCTGTCTCCTCGGTGAGCCACAGCTGCCCCTCACCTCTGCAGGCAACCCTCCAACACCAGCAGGCAGGTCTGGTTCAGTCTCCTATGGGGTCACTGCTCCTTTCCCCTGGGTCCTGGTGAGCACAGTTTTTTGTGTGCCCTCTAAGAGTAGAGTCTCTGTTTACCCCAGTCCTGTGGAGGTCCTGCAGTCAAATCCTGCTGGCTTTCAAAGTCTGATTCTCTGCGGATTCCTCCTCCTGTTGCTGGACTCCCAGGTTGGGAAGCCTGATGTGGGGCTCAGAACCCTCACTTTAGTGGGTGGACCTCTGCAGTATAACTGTTCTCCAGTTTGTGAGTCACCCATCCAGCATTTATGGGATTTGATTTTAACTCGATTGCGCCCCTCCTACTGTCTCATTGCAGCTTCTCCTTTTTCTCTGGATGTGGGTGTCTCTTTTGGTGAGTTCCAGTGTCTTTCTGTCGATGACTGTTCAGCAGTTAGTTGTAATTCTGGTGCTCTTGCAAGCTAGAGTGAGTACATGTCCTCCTACTCCACCATCTTGATCCTATCCCTTTGTTTGGGCTGCTACAACACAATGCCATAGACTGACTGGCTTATAAACAGCAGCAATTTATTTCTCACAGTTCTGGAGGCTGTGACCAAGGTAAAGGTACTGGCAGATTTGGTGTCCTATTCTTGCCTTCTTCATCGAAGATTAATTGACCATAGGTGTGTGAGTTTATTTCTGGGCTCTCTTTTCTGTTCCATTGATCCATATGTCTGTTTTTGTGCTAATACCAGGCTGTTTTGTTTACTGTAGCTTTGTAGTATTGTCTGAAGTCTGGGAAGATTATGTCTCCTACTTTGTTATTTTTCCTCAGGATTGCTTTGGCAATTCTGAATCTTTTATGGTTCCGTATAAATTTTAAGATTATTTGATCTAATTCTGTGAAAAATGTTATGGGTAATTTGTTAGGGATCACATTAAACTTGTAGATTGCTTTGGGTAGTATGGCCATTTTAACAATGTTAATTCTTTTAATCCAAGATCATGGGATATCTTTCCAAAATGGTATTTTAAATTTTGATTTCCAGGTTTTTCACTAGTGTATAGAAATAGAATTATTTTTTATTTTTATTTTTTATAAATAAATAAATAAATAAATAAATATTTTGGCTGCATTGGGTCTTTGTTGCTGCATGCAGGCTTTTCTCTAGCTGCGATGGGCAGGGGCTACTCTTTGTTGTAATGCACAGGCTTCTCATTGCAGTGGCTTCTCTTGTTGCAGAGCAGGACTGTAGGCACTCAGGCTTCAGTGGCTTGTGGGCTCTAGAGCACAGGCTCAGTAGTTGTGGCGCACAGGCTTAGTTGATCCATGGCATGTGGGATCTTCCCAGACCAGGGCTCAACCCCGTGTTCCCTGCATTGGCAGGCAGATTCTTAACCACTGCGCCACCAGGAAAGCCCGAAATAAAATCATTTTTAAATTGATCTTTTTTTCCTACAACATTGATAAATTCATTTTTTTAGAGTCTTTAGAATTTTCTGTGCTCACAATCATATTATATACAAGTAAATTCAGTTTTACTTCTTTCTTTCAAATCTTTAGGACTTTGATTTCTTTTTCTTTCCTTATTTCACTGACTATGACCCCCAACACAGTATTGAAGTGGTCAGGGTAGATATCCTTGCCACATCTTCAGGAGAAAGCATTTGATCTTTCATCATTAAGTAATGTGTTTCCTATAAATTTTCACAGATTTCCTTTATTAGGTTGAGGAAGTTCCCTTCTATCCCGAGTTTGCTGAGAGCTTTTATTATGAGTGAATGTTGAATTTTGTCAGTGTTTTTTTCTGCATATATTGAGATGACTGTATAGATTTTCTCTTTTATTCTGTTAACGTGGTGGCTGATTTTTAAATATTAATCCAACCTAGTATTCCTGGGATAAACCTCTCTTAATTATGATACAGTATTTATAATATATATTTCAGAATTTGAGTTGCTAATATGTTGTTGATTATTTTATGTCAATATTTATGGGGGATGTTAGTTCACAGTTTTCTTGTGACATCTTTGTCTGGTTTTGGTATTAGAGTAATGCTGCTTTATAAAATAAGTTGGGGAATATTCCTTCCTGCATTTCTAAAAAGTGTTTGTGTAGAATCAATGTTAGTTCTTGCTTAATGATTAACAGAATTCACCAGTTAAGGCATTTGGACCTAGACTTTTCTTTGTAAGAAGAATTTTTTACTTAACATTTTATTATGAAAAATTTCAAACATACGGTAAAATCTGAAAAAGTTGTATGGTGGATACTGATATAACCACCTCCTAGATGCTGTCATTTACATTTTACTATACTTTATCACATATCCGATCCAAAGAATGGATCAGTCCATCTTATTTTTTTATACATTTCAAAGTAAATTGCACATGTCATTTTACTTCTTTGGGAAGCATTTTAGTTCAGTTTCTTTAACAGATTTAGGGATAGTCAGGTTTTCTACTTCTTCTTGAGCCAGTTTTAGCTATGTGTGTCTTCAGGGAAGTTATTCATTCATATAGGTTGTTGAATTTATTGACAAATTGTTAATAATACTCCCTTTTTTCCTTTAAATGCCAGTAGGATTTGTAATGATGTCCCGTGTCCTGTCTTTCATTCATGATATAGATAATGTGTGTCCTTTCTCTTTTGTTCCTGATTAGTCTGGCTAGAGGTTTATCAATTTTATTAATCTTTTTAAAGAACCAGCTTTTAGTTTCATGGATTTTCTGGGTTTTTTTCTTTTTTTTTTTTATAGACTTATATGATTATCTTTATTATTTCATTCTGTTTGTTTTAGTTTAATTTGCTCTTCTTTTTCTAATTTCTTAAGGTGGAAACTTAGATCATTGATTTTAATTCTTTTTTTTTTTCCTACTACAGTTGACCCTTGAACAACATGAGTTTGAACTTAGTGGGTCCACTTATATGTGGATATTTTTCAATACTACAGTACTGCATGGTCCATGGTTGGTTGAATCTGTGGATGCAGAGAGCTAACTATAAGTTATGCGTGGATTAATTAACCCCCACATTGTTCAAGCATCAACTCTAAAAATTTAGTGCAATAAATTTCCCCAGTGTTAGCAACATCCCACAAATTTTGGTATGCTTTGTTTTCATTTTCGTTCAGTTCAAATATTTTCTCAGTTCTTTTGTGATATTTAGAAAGTGTTGTTTATTTCCATTATTGGGGGATTTTCTAGATAAATTTCTGTTAATTTCTTATTACATTGCCTGGTAGACAGAAAATATACTCCATGTGATTTTAATCCTTTTTAACTTATTGAGATTTGTTTTATGGTCCAGCACATGGTCTGTCTTGTTGAATGTTTTCTATGTGTATTTTTAATGTACTCTGCTGTTGTTGAGTAAAATCTTCTATAAATGCCTTTAGATCAAGTTGATTGCTAATGTTGTTTAAATCTTCTGTCTTTACTGATTTTCTGTCTACTTATTCTATCAGTTACTGAGAGGAGTATTGAAACCTACAATTGCAATAGTAGATTTTTCTATTTCTTCTTTCAATTCTTTCAACTTTGCTTTGTTCAGAATTTTGAAGTTCTGTTAGTAGGTGCACATACATATAGGATTGTCTTCTTAATGAACTGACCCTGTTATCATTATGAAATTTCACTCTTTTTTTTTTTCTTGAAGTATAGTTGATTTATTTATTTATTTATTTTTGCCATGCCACACAGCATGTGGGATCTTAGTTCCCTGACCAGGGACTGAACCCATGCCCCCTGCAGTGGAAGCACAGAGCCCTAACCACTGGACTGCTGCCAGGGAATTCCCAGAAGTATAGTTGATTTACAATGTTGTATTAGTTTCTGGTGTATAGCAAAGTGTATAGTTCATAGAATATAGTTCCCTGTGCTATACAGTAGGTGCTTGTTGTTTATCTGTTTTGTATATAGTAGTATATATCTGTTAATCCCAAACTCTTAATTTATCCCTCTCCCTATTTTCCCTTAGGTAACCATGAATTTTTTTTCTATGTCTGTGTCTATTTCTGCTTAGTAAATAAGTTCATTTGTATCATTTTTTTAGATTCCACATATAAGTAATATCATATGATATTTGTCTTTGTCTGACTTACTTCACTTAGTATGATAATCTCTAGGTCCATCCATGTAGCTGCAAGTGGCATTATTTCATTATTTTTTATGGCTGAGTAATACTCTATTGCATATGTATACCACATCTTTATCCATTCATCTGTCAGTGAACATTTAGATTGCTTCTACATCTTGGCTATTATAAATAGTGTGCTATGAACTTTGGGGTGCATGTATCTTTTCAAATTAGAGTTTTCGTCTTTTCTGAATATATGCCCAAGAGTGGGATTGTTGGATCATATGGTAACTTTATTTTTAATTTTTTCAAGAACCTCCGTACTGTTCTCCATAGTGGCTGCACCAGTTTTCATTCCACCAGCAGTATAGGAGGGATCCCTTTTCTCCACACCCCCTCCAGCATTTATTATTTATAAACTTTTTTTTAAGCTCTTTATTAGAATACAATTGCTTTGCACTATTGTGCCAGTTTTTGCTATACACCAAAGTGAATCAGCTGTATTTATACATATATCCCCATATCCCCTCCCTCCTATGACTCACTCCCACCCTCCCTATCCCAGCCCTCTAAGTCATCACCCATCATCAAGTTGATCTCCCTATGTTATACGACAACTTCCCACTATCTCTTTTACATTTGGTAGTGTATATATATCAATGCTACTCTCTCACTTCATCCCAGCTTCCCCTTCGCCCCACCACCCCCACCCTGTGTCCTCAAGTCCGTTCTCTACATTTGCATCTTTATTCTTGCCCTGTCGCTGGGTTCATCTGTACCTTTTTTTTAGATTCCATATATATGAGTTAGCATACGGTATTGTTTTTCTCTTTCTGGCTTACTTCGCTCTGTATGACAGTCTCTAGGTCCATCCACCTCACTACACATAACTCAATTTCATTCCTTTTTGTGGCTGAGTAATATTCCATTGTATATATGTGCCACATCTTCTTTATCCATTCATCTGTTGATGGGCATTTAGGTTGCTTCCATGTCCTGACTGTTGTAAAATAGTGCTGCAGTGAACATTGTGATACATGTTTCTTTCTGGATTATGGTTTTCTCTGGGTGTATGCCCAGCAGTGGGATTGCTGGGTCATATGGTAGTTCTAGTTTTAGTTTTTTAAGGAACCTCCATACTGTTTTCCATATATGGCTATACCAATTTACATTCCCACCAACAGTGCAGGAGGGTTCCATTTTCTCCACACCCTCTCCAGCATTGATTGATTGTTTTTAGATTTTTTGATGATGGCCATTCTGACTGGTGTGAGGTGATACCTCATTGTGGCTTTGACTTGCATTTCTCTAATGGTTAGCGATGTTGAGCATCTTTTCATGTGTTTGTTAGCCATCTTCATGTCTTCTTTGGAGAAGTGTCTGTTTAGGTCTTCTGCCCATTTGTGGATTGGGTTATTTGCTTTTTTGGTATTCAGCTGCATGAGCTGCTTGTATATTTTGGAGATTAATCCTTTGTCTGTTGCTTCATTGGCAAGTATTTTCTCCCATTCTGAGGGTTGCCTTCTTGTCTTATTTATGGTTTCTTTCACTGTGCAAAAGCTTTTAAGTTTCATGAGGTCCCATTTGTTTATTCTTGATTTTATTTCCATTATTCTAGGAGGTGGGTCAAAAAGGATCTTGCTTAGATTTATGTCAAAGAGTGTTCTGCCTGTGTTTTCCTCTAAGAGTTTTATAGTGTCTGGCCTTACATTTAGGTCTTTAATCTGTTTTGAGTTTCTTTTTGTGTATGGTGTTAGGAAGTGTTCTAATTTCATTCTTTTACATGTAGCTGTCCAACTTTCCCAGCACCACTTATCGGAGAGGCTGTCTTTTTTCCATTGTATATTCTTTCCTCCTTTGTCAAAGATAAGGTGCCCAAAAAAATATGGAACGCTTCACGAATTTGCATGTCATCCTTGCTCAGGGGCCATGCTAATCTTCTCTGTATCGTTCCAATTTTAGTATATGTGCTGCTGAAGTGAGCACTATTTATAGACTTTTTGACGATGGCCATTCTGACTGGTGTGAGGTGATACCTCATTGTAGTTTTGATTTGCATTTCTCTAATAATTAGTGATGTTGAGCATCTTTTCGTGTGACTCTTGGCTATCAATACGTCTTCCTTGAGGAAGTGTCTGTTTAGGTCTTCTGCCCATTTTTTAATTGGGTTTTTTGTTTTTGATATTGAGCTCTATGAGCTGTTTGTGTATTTTGGAAATTAATCTCTTGTCAGTTGCATGGTTTGCAACTATTTTCTCCCATTCCATAGGTTTCCATTGCTGTGCAAAAGCTTTTAAGTTTAATTATGTCCCGTTTGTTTATTTTTGCTTTTATGAAATTTCACTCTTTATTCCTGGTAATATTCCTTGTTTTGAAGTCTCCTTGTCAGATAATAATATAGCAATTCAACTTCCTTTTAATTAATTTTGATATAGCATTTTTTCCCCATCTTTTTAATTTCAACCTGTTTGTGTCTTTATATTTTAGGTGGGTTTCTTTTAGACAGTGCATAGTTGGATCTTGATTTTATATCCTGTCTGACAATCTCTGCCTTTTGTTATTTTTTTATTTTTATTTTTTTAAAATATGCATTTATTTATTTGGTTGCACCAGGTCTTAGTTGCAGCACATGGGCTCCTTAGTTGTGGCTCACCAGTTCCTTAGCTGCTGCTTGCCAGCTCCTTAATTGCAGCAGGTGGGCTTCTTAGTTGTGGCATCCCCTGACCAGGGATCGAACCTAGGCCACCTGCATTGGGAGCGCAGAGTCTTAACCATTGTGCCACCAGGGAAGTCCCAATCTCTGACTTTTGATTGGAGTGTTACAGTCAATTTTATTTATTAATATGGCTGAGTTAAAATCTGCCATCTTGCCTTTTTTTTTCCTTCTTCTTTTTCTCCCATCTGTTCTTTGTTCATGTTTTTCTTTTTCTGCCTTTGTTTGGATTAACTGAATATTTTTTATGATTCCTTTTTATGTCCAATTTTGACTTCTTAGCTATACCTCTTAGTTTTATTATTTTAGTTGCTGCTCTAGGTTTTACAGTATGCATCTTTAACTTACCACTGTATACTTTCAAAATATGTTATATGACTTTGTGTAATTTGTAATAACCTTGCAGTAGTGTGTTTCCATTGGCCCCCCTCCTGTTCTTTGCACAACTGTCACGTTGCAGAAATTGGTCCGTCGAGAAACCAAGCACCTCACTCAGAGGGTTGGAGAACTCAGATTTATTAAGCCAGCGGCCCCAGATGAGCTAACGCTCCAAAGTTCTGGGCCCCAAGTTCAGGGTGAGCTTTACTTTTATGGTGCACATGTTTACAGAGCATGGAAGTTTCCAAACAGAAACAAGAGCAGGTGCAGAACATTCCATTTTTTAGCAAAACGTCTTAAAGTTGCATTAGATTGTTAGGTCATCCTGTTTTTCTGTTTTTCTCGGTGCAGCAAGCATATTTCACAAAAGCAAAACAAGCATGGAGTTATTTTTAGCTGAGTGTAAGTTTCTAACTTTCCTCTTCAGTTAAACATTTTTCATCTAGGTTTCTTATAAATTCCACATTACTCTGTTATTTTTTTTTACCTTAAAGAGTCAGTTAACCTTATTCATAGTTTTCAAATTTATGTAAAAGTATTTTACACTTATCTGTGTATCTACCATTTCCAGTATTTTATATTCCTATTTATAGATCCAGATAATATAATTTCCCTTCTACCAGAAGAACTTCTTTTAACATCTCTTCTAGTTGCAGGACTGTTGGCAACACATGCTCTCAGATCATTTGTTTAAAAAGGTCTTTAGTTTACCCTCCTTTCAGAAAGATGTTTTTGTTGGATATAGAATTCTGGGCTAACAACTTTTTTTTTTTGCTTTGGCACAGATATCATTCCATTGTTTTCTGGCTTGTATAGTTTCTGACAAGAAGTATGAATTCTTATCTTTGCTCCTCTGTACATAATGTATTTTTCCCCCTTCAAGCTGCTTTTAATATTCTTTCTTCAGCATTGATTTTCAGCAGTTTTATTGTTACATGCCTCATACCTTCCATTTTGTTCCTTATTATGTTCATGGTTGTTTTTAAACGCTTGAACATGCTTATAATAGCTCTTTAAGTGTCCTTGCTAATTCCATCATCTCTCTCATTTCTGAGTCTGTTTCTATTTATTTATTTATTTATTTATTTATTTATTTATTTATTTTATTGGCTGTGTTGGGTCTTTTTTTGGCTGTGCACGGGCTTTCTTTTAGTTGCGGTGAGTGGGGGCTACTCTTCATTGTGGTGTGCGGGTTCCTCATTGTGGTGGCCTCTCCTGTTGTGGAGCACAGGCTATAGGCGCATGGGCTTCGGTAGTTGCAGCACATGGGCTCAATAGTTGTGGCTCACAGGCTTAGTTGCTCCGCGGCATGTGGGATCTTCCTGGAGCAGGGATCGAACCCGTGTCCTCTGCGTTGGCAGGCAGATTCTTAACCACTGTGCCACCTAGGAAGCACCAAGTCTGTTTCTATTCATTGATATTTCTCTTGGTTATGAGTTACATTTTCCTGCTTTTTGATGTGTCTGATAATTTTTTATTGGATACTGGGCACTGTGAATATTGTATAGTTCAGTGCTGCTGGATTTTGTTGTCTTTCTTTCTTTCTTTTTTTTTTTTAGTTGTGGCTCACGGGCTTAGTTGCTCCGTGGCATGTGGGATCATCCTGGAGCAAGGATCGAACCCGTGTCCCCTGCATTGGCAGGCGATTCTTAACCACTGCGCCGCCTAGGAAGTCTTGTTGTCTTTCTTTATTAAATAGTGTTGAACTTTATTGAGGAAAGTAAGCAAATTTTTGTGGAGCAGCAGTGTCCTTTTGAAACTTCTTTTTTTCGTGTGGTGATCTTTTTTTCCAGTGTTATTGAGATATAATTGATACATAGCACTGTTTAAGTTTACCACAGTAAGTTTAGTTAACGTCAGCCATCTCTGGTAGATACAGAGGCATTGGGGGGTAGGGTGTTCCTTGTGATGAGAACTCTCGGGATTTACTCTCAATAACTTCCAAATATACCATACGACGGTGTTGACTGTAGACATCATGTAGTACGTTACATCCTCAGTACTTATTTATGTTATAATTGGAAGTTTGTACATTTTGACCACCTTTATCCATGAAATTTCTTCTATCTTTGTTAAGGTAGGTTTAGAGTGGCCTTTGACTCTAGGGCTAGTTTAGTTCTACTATTAAGGTGTGACTGTTCTGGTGCCTCTCTTGAATGCCCTACGTATTTAACAGGTACTTTTCATTCTGGTTGATCAAAATTCATACACCTCCCAGTCCTGTGTGAGCTCTGGGAATTGTTCAGCTTAGAGATCCTCAGTCATTTTTTTCTTGTCTGAACTGGTTGAATTTTACCCTATACATGCAATTCTTACTATTCAGCAACAGATTCACTGGGAACCCTACATAAATTTCTGAAGCTCTTTTCTTTGCCTCTTTACTTTCTGGTAACCTGCCTCACAAGTGCCAGCCATCTCTGCCTCTCCAAACTCTAGTGTGTCTCCTTGGCCCAGCAAGATTTGCATACTCACCTATATTCTCTCAGGATTCCTGTCCTGCACAGCCTTTTATAGTGTATGAAAAGACTTATTTCTTTCCTAGTTTTCAGTTACTCCATCATGAATGGAAGCAGAAGTCCTGAACTACTTTAAAATATTACAATATACCGAGTTACCCAGCTAATTTTTTTTAATTTCATATACTTTTCAGAAAACCTTCCTTTGAATTAACTATTCATATGCATTGTCCATTTTACTTCTTTCTTTTTTCCTTCCTTTCTCTTTTATCAGTTACTAGAGGAGAATCTTCAATGGATTTTGGAAACAATATGTTATAGTGAGCATTTTAATATATTTTTAAAGATAATCCACTAAAACATCTCTCTTCCCTTTCCCCATTTTTTTCCTCTATTCTTCGGTCCAGGTCCCAGCCTTACATTGATCATTTACAAAAGGTTGAAAGGGTGGGAAAGGATTTCACTTACACTCCACACACTCAGCTCTCTTAAAGCAGCAAGCATTGAAACATCAGGCTCTCCTATGGCTGATATTTTGTCCTGATAGTAAGCTGTCTGCTTGGTCACCATGGCTCTTTTAGGCTATGTCCATCTGGACATGGACCAAGCATTGTCCTGAATAAGAGGAGGTTAAGTAGATAGCATCTGAAGGAAGCTAACAGTTTTCTCTGGGTACTAGTTAGCCTTGGAGTTCACAGATCTAATTGTTTCTTGTGCTTGTCTTCTGAGATGCATACCTGTTAGTTACTGTATGCAAACAAGTGCTAAAAATAGCTCACCAAGCTTTGAACCTGGCTATTCAAAGATCACTTTGTGTCTGCTTAGATTATTTTGGACGGTTATCTTATGAGTACAGCTGCACAGTGGAGCTGAATTGTGCAGTTGAAATTCATTGCTAAATTGAACACACCTCAGAAAGGGCATTTCAGAATGGATCAAACCTGATTTCTAAGAAATTGATACTCTGGATCGTGTGTGGAGTGTAAGTGAAATCCTTTCCCACCCTTTCAACCTTTTGCTCATCTTATGTGCAAGACTTATTTTTTCAGGCTGAGCCTGAACAATCTGCCCTTCAAATAATAGGCCCTGAATGGAGCCTAAGCTCTCAGTGCCAGAGTCACAGACCTGTCAGAACTAATGGCCCTCCTGAGGCTGTTGTCCTAGGGGCCCTGCCACACTGGTGGGGAATTTTGCAATCTGAATTAGCTGAGTAGGATGAGGTGGCAGGCAAAAGAGAAGAGACTTTGGATTCCTCAATTTTCCCTGCCTAAAGAGATGTGATACTATTTCAACCGGGCTGCCCATTCACTGCTCATTTATGCAGATAACTCCAAACCGCAGTTAGTTCTGCTGGCCCAACTGTTTATGTGCTTCTATGTGTGGGTGTGCCCTTCCATGGTGGTTTATCTCGATTCCCCGTATTGTTTGGTAGCTCCTTAAAGGCAGGACCTGGGCCTTAGACGCCTATTAGAGTGCTGATAACAGTGCACTGACTGGGTGTACGGTCTAATTCTAATCTTCTCCTGCGACTTTTTTTTTTTTTTTTTTTCTTTTTGCTGGGCCTCGCAGCTTGTGGGATCTCAGTTCACTGACCAGGGATTGAACCCAGGCCACGGCAATGAAAGCCGAATCCTAACCACTAGACCACCAGGGAACTCTCCTCTCGTGTGACCTTGATGAGCTATTCCTTTCCTTTTTGGTTGGGCCTGAGTGTCACTAAATTAGTCCACAAGCATGTTGAATGTTTACTGTTCCTTAGGACTGTGTTAGGCTTTGTGGAAAATCTGTACTGTAACACTGGGTCCCTTCCTTCAAGGTGCTGAGAGTCTAGCTATGATGCGATTTCAGTGAGGAAGTCAGTAGTAATAGCATGTTTGTTTCTTCAGGAGAGGGCCTGCCACTCAGCCTCCCTACACCTGCTAATGCACAAACCCTAAAGCAGTGTGTTCTTTGCTTCACCGGAAATCCCTCATTGGGAAGCCTGTAGAAGACAGATCTCTTCCAGAAAGTGGGGGAAGGGAAAGTTTGCTCATTTATGGCAGGGGTTGGAATTTCAGGTCCTAAAAAGCAGTTATTCATGGAGTCATTTTAAAATGAAAGAGAATAATAATAATAACAGCTATGATTATTAAGTACTTCCTGTGTACAAGCAGTATACTTGGCATTTTATACGTTGCCTTATTTAATCTTCTATATGATAAGCATTATTATTATCCCCATTTTACAGATGAGGAGACGGGCTCACCCAGCTCCACCCTGCTGCTAGTATGTGGTAGAACTAGGGTGAGTCCAGGCAGGCTGGCTCTAGAGCCATTCTCTTAACTATGTTATTTTGAAAATCAATAGCTGGTTGAGATTCTTTTTCAAGGCCTAGGCACAACTAGACCCAGACTGCGACCCACCAATGTCTTTACTTGGAGAACATCTTTGCAGTGCTTCTTGTTTAGCTTTAACTGATCCTGAATTTGGAAGAATAAATTTGATGGATTGTGGAGGAGGAAGGACTGGCTTTTTGCTTCTCTATCATTAGAATTCCCCTTACAAGCTATCCAGCACCTAACCACCAGTTAACTTTATTGTGAGAATGCCACTGAGGGGCTGTCCTTAGACTGGTGGGATTGCAAGGTTGGGGACAGACCTTTATTGCTTCTGGGAGAAAAGAGGGTTGTTCCTCACTGGGAGAGACATAACCAGTTCTGGGGAAGGCCTGCTTTGGGAAAATAGAGGAAGAGTGAGAGGCTAAGATTAAGTCCTTTCAGAGAAAATGAAAGGTCACACCTCCTGTTTCTCTTCAGTCTCTTGCCAATGTTTATAGAGCGTTTTAACCCTATTGCAAATCCAGAAAAGGAAGTTAAGCCATGCCCTGAGTAGGTCTTCTCATTTTTATAGGAAAGGGTATCTTCCTTTGAGTTTAAGGACGTTAACTGGGCAGTAGGAGGAAAAAGATTTCAGCCTTCCTGAAATGGTGAGAAATGGTATATTTGACTTGTTATGTTGTTCTTCCATGGATGATGAAAGGGAGACCTCAGTTTGCATTTGCTATAAAAACTGCCTGCAGCTATTTGGACCTTCCTCTCCCCTCTAGCAGTCCATTTGCCACTGACCATTACTGAAGGCCAACTCTGTACTCAGCACTGTTTCTTTCAGAGATAAAAGGCATTATTCGAAAGCAGTGAACACTTTAGAGGGATGGCATAGAAAGCAGACCTGATTATTCAGACCTTCTCGGTTTTATAAGTACCAGGATACTTTTGTTCCAAATTCGGAATTATTGTGAGCGATGGACCTCATTTCTCAGTAACTTGCCATTGACCAGACTCTTTCATTATTCTCCATTATCAAGCTTGTAGAATAGACAATACCCGGTCAGCTCCTTCTTACAGATGGGACTGAGAAGTGAAGGCAATGTCCAGGCTTCTGCCTGGTGATGCTCATATTTGTGGTTTCAAAGCTTGATCCCTCAGCCTGTCCTTTCCTGCTTTATAGAGGAAATGGGAGTGAAAAATCATATTCTCTAACCAGTGAATAAACGTCTGAAATAGAGCAAATGGCCAGAGTCCGGTGGAGCAGTTGATGGAGATTATCATGAAAATCCTCTAAAAAGCCTTCCTCTTCTTTCCTTCTTTTACCTACTTTATCGGTTTCAAACCATCCAGAGATTAATTTTTGTATGATTAGGGGTTTGGCAGAGTTAAAGCAGAACTGCATGAAAGTGGGAACAGAGTGGTTATAGTCTCTTTGGAAAAATGGAAAATTGGCCTTAAAGTATGATCATTCATTGTTAGAAGGGAGTCACTAAATCTTTTTAACACCCCACTCCAAGCGTGGAAACCATCTGGTGGCTGCGGCCAAAGAAGCCCAATAAAACATTAAAGACCAGGAATTCCCTGGCGATCCAGTGGTTAGGACTCTGAACTCTCACGGCTGAGGGCCCGGGTTCAATCCCTGGTCGGGAAACTAAGATCCCACAAGCTGCACAGTGTGGCCAAAAAGATAAATAAATAAAATTTAAAAAAACATTAAAGACATTGAAACCTCTAAATGAGAAGTAATTAGAGTAGCAACCACAGCTAGATTTTGCTGATGATGAATTTGGGGTAGTCTGTAAAGTTCCCATCAGTGGTTAACACTGTCAACAGGGTCTTCAGCGGCTGTGGGTGGAAACTGACAAGCCCTGGAGCCCTAAGGACCTGGTAGTCATTAAAACTCAAACGTCAGACCAGGCCTTCTCCAGGTTACCTTCCCAGCTCTCCACAGATCATACTTCCCACTTCTTAGAAGTGAGTTTGAATTCCTTGAATCTTTATTCTCTGAAAGATTGTTTAGCCTGTAAACTCAGGAACGTGCCTCAGGTTAGACTAGCCTGCCAGTACAGGAGGAGCACTGGACTGGGAGTCAGAAAACTCTGCTGTCTAATCCCAGCTTTGTGTCTTTGGGCAATGTACAGTCTTTCAGGACATCTTTTTCTTCATCTGTGACATGAGGGCCATGGGCTAGATAGGTGGGTGATTTCAAAGGTTGCTTCCAGAACTATTTTTTTTTAAATATTTATTTATTTATTTATTTGGTTGGTTGTGCCAAGTCTTAGTTGCAGCAGGCAGGATCCTTAGTTATGGCATGCGAACTTTTAGTTGTGGCCTGCACGTGGGATCTAGTTCCCTGACCAGAGATCCAACCTGAGCCCCCTGCATTGGGAGCGCAGAGTCTTATTCACTGCACCACCAGGAAAGTCCCCGGAACTATTATTTTTATGATTCTGTGTCAGTGGTAACACTTTGGCAAGAAGAGGTATGGTTGCCTTTCAAGTCACCATCCTCAGATATTAGTGATACCTCCAGACCCTCCTGGTTACCATTTAACCACCTGATTTGTCTTATTTGAATACGTCAGATACTTTGTTTTTCCATTTTTCTTCTTTGTTTCCATCTCAATAGCCTTCATTCATTTAGCACCTTTGCTAGAGCCTATCACTTATATTTTAAAGTTTATTTATATATTATCACTTATCTTCATAATATTATAAGAAAATATTATGATGGTAACTATTTTACAGGTAAAGTAGAGCTCAGACAGGTCAAGGTTATATAGCTAGTAAATTATGGTGCCAAGATTTGAACCCAGGTTTTTCTGATTCCATAGCCTCTTTCCATTACACCCCACTGCAATCTTGATAGGTTCCATGTTTATTTCCTATTCTATAAGAAGTCACAGTAGGTTTCTCTACTGATATCTTGTGGTTTCTTCCTTATTTGGCAGCCTGGCCTCTAGGGAAAGCCATACATGTTACCCTGGCTGGGAGTGGGCTAGTGTCAGACTTACATACTTTCCCCAAATAGGTTATATACTGTAGATGTCATTTCAAATTGAGAAGAAGGTAATGAACACAAGTTTGCTGTCAGGTCACATCCTGTTACTTAGCTGTACCCTCATTCTCATTCTACTGGGAATTTAGTCCAACAGAGATTTGAGACCAAGCAGTTTTTCAGGCACAAGGCAAAGCCCTCTAACATCAAGGTTGGGTAGCTGTTGCCAGGAACTTTTCCAGCTTGGTGATTCTCCTTTGTTGTTATCTTCAGGCTAAACATTATTTCCCATTTCCAAGGTCCTGCTTTAAAAAAAAAAAAAAAAAAATGGAGCACAGGGTACCAAAGAGTCTTTGGGAAATACCTATTATGTGTGCTAGGGGAAGAGTGTGTGTGTTTGAAACCTTGTCAGCAATTTTGAACTAACTTTGTGCACTGGAATTTCGTTCCTTCCTGATGTGGCCAAGAGCCTCACAACCTGTATCATGCAAGACTAGGCCTCTATAAGCCTCTTTGCTCAGCTTTTCTTTAGTATAACCTGTATCCCCCTGAACTACTAAGATTGTTAAGGTTGGCAGTGGGTACTGGGCATTCTCTGACTTCTGAATGATGCATTGCCAGTTACACACCATTATGGGAAGCCTGCTTTCATAGGGAATAGAGAAGTTAGGTTTCCTCTTCACCAGTATGTGCCATAGGCTAAGTGAAGATGTGTAAGATCCTAGCTCTTGGTTTATGGTTAGAACTATCTGGAGATAAGCAGAACTACCAAGTGACTGTTGTCACCAGGAGGAAGCTTTCATCATAAAATTAGTAAGCATTTATTGACTATTATTAATGTGCCATGCATTGGACAGTCATCTTTTCATCCTCACATCAGCCCTGTGAGGTAGATAGTGTAATCCCCATTTTACAAATAAGAAAAAGGAGGCGCAAAGAGATTAAGTAATCTGTGTAAGTTTACACAGCTACTTAGTGGTTGATCTGGGACCAAAATTCAGTCCTGAGTCCAGGAACTATCCAGGTAGCTGTGTAGCCATTGGGATGATAATGTTCCTGTCAGTTGTATGTTACTTTCAGGAACTCAGAACTTTTATTCCCATGTCATGTTTGAAAGGTGAGTTCAAGTTCCACCTTAGAGAAGGGCTGAAGTTCAAAGAGGTTAGGTGAGTCTGAGATCCCATAGTTAGAGTGGAACTCCCAGTTCAGTTTTCTAACAGGCCTTTTGCCAGGACCCAGGTTCCCGTGTACTGAGCATCACAGATGAGGGTATAAGGACTCCTTAGAGAGCATGTGGCTATTAGTTGACTTACTGTCTTTAAAGCTACATTGAACTGAGGTGGTGAACAAGGTTCTAGGAGGACCACAAGCCCAACAATTGGTGAAAGAAGGTGGGCTGTGCTAGGCTGTAGACTATTACCTGATGGATTAGGAAGGGATGTCTGCCTAGGAAGGGCCTTTGAAGTTGCCAGGAAGCCAGAAACTGAGGTGGCAAATTATGGTGAAGTCTGAGGCCTTTAGGCACAAGGGCTCTGGGAGATTGCCCTCTGCCTGACTACTGCCCTTGCCATGTCCCAGGCCAGTGCTGAGTGTGAGTGTACCAAACGTGACATGTTCCTAAAGTCTGAAGCTATAGGAAGGAAAGTCCCAGACTAGGCTTGTACCCCTAGTGCTCTGAAGTTCTGAATGAGCTGGGGCCCAGACCTGAGCTTAGAATGTTTTCTTCTCTTGGAAATTTAAGAGAAGCGATATGGGCAGGAAATGGCAGGGGCTGGATGAACACAAGAAAGGGTCAGGGAAGGAGAAGGTGACCCTGGGCAATGTCTAGACAAGGGGAGAGCTGAGATCATGCACTAAGTCCAGACAGGCCTCTGGGTTCCTTCCAAGGAGCTGATAGCTCAGGGGCCTTCTCTGCTTTCACCTCCCTGCAAGAAACTGAACTAAGCTCTTCTGGCAAAAGCCAGCTTTATTGGGAAAGGAAAAATCCCTGTTCTGAGTGATATCTTATACCTTCCACTCTGCCCTGGCAAGAAGAGAGAAAGCCCAGGTCATCAAGGTGGTCTTGCCTGAGGCTCCCAGGACATAGCATCTCTTGACGTGCTGTTTCTTCTCCTCAGGAGTTGGCTTTAGCATGGTATTTGTCTTTTGGCACCTGATACTCCTTAGGAAAGGCTGAGCCCAGGTTGCTGGGTCATAGTCATTGCTGAAGCTGCCCAGAGTTCAAGGATTGGAAAAGCATGTATTATTTTATTCTGCCTGATTCCTGGGAGCTGGTTCCATCTTGCCTTTTTCTGGAACTTTGCCTTTTACTGGGCTTGAGCCATTCACTTCTAAGCCAAGAGCTTGGTCATAGATATTTCAGCCACAAGCACAGTCCATGTGCATGAGAGGGCCAGATTACTTTGTAGGTGACTGGTGTTGCTCGGTACTGGTCCTCCTGCTGACAGAGCTGACAAATGGAATTAGAAGCAAAGGAGCCAACCTATACTAGGGTCTGTGGGACATAGTTTGTCAAAGTGACCTTGAGTGAGGTGTCTAGAGGAAAAGAGCCCGAGTCTGGACCAGACCTTTGACCTAGCTGCCCCTCCCAAACTCGGGAACACAAGCCTATGTTCTCCTTCCCTCCTCTCTCCTCAGGAATTCTTGGCAGGCAGAAGTGTTTGCCACCAGGTGAAGTCTGCCCTGGCACAATACTGACTTGAAGGAAACAGCCCAGAGGCACCTTTGTACCCCTCAGGAATCCATTCTCAGTGCCTCTGATCAGTCCTGACTCTAACTTACTCCCTTCACACCACTACCTTCTGTTAGAGCTAAGCCTCCCTCATCACACTTATTCCTCCCAAAACTCCCTGCTGAGCTGGGAGCTCTGCATGACATCATATACTTCCCTCCCAGGTCAGATCAAAGTGCAATATAGCTATCACCTAGATTGCCAGCGTGAAAAATTATTGACTCTCCTGGTCTCTCTTTTCTACCCAACTCACTTCTTCTAACTTAATGTAGAAGAGCTACATCTTCTGATGTAAATAATCATTGTGTAACCCAAATACAGTTATCTTCAAGCTGGCAAGATAGTACTACACTCTCTAAATAGTAGCCTGATCTTGATAGTAATGGGCATGATATATCCAAAATAGTTTCCATTACAGTGGGCAGCAGGGGGTTGAGCCAGGTCACCTCTGAATATTCGTGATGTAACTAATTGTCCTTGCCTTTGATTCCTGGTCTGATAAGCCGAAGTCACATCAGGACTGGCTTTGGTAGTCCTTTCCTTCTGGAACCACAGAGATCCAAGGTTCCAGGAGTTAGTGGAGGTCTGAATCCACCCTCATAGAAAGCAGAGGCATAGTAGGGGAGGGACCCCTCATCAGAACAAAAGAGAATGAGATAAGCTCTAGCTTAGTCTAGAAAGTGTCTCCTGTACGCCAAGGCTGGGATGCCCAAAAGTTCCATCCAGGCAATGGATAAGAAGACTGAATTGGCATTGAGAGATGAAAACAAGTGGCAGATGGTGCTGAGGAACATCCCGGGACTGAAGAAATGTGGTTCCCAGAAAGGGAAAAGGAAGGAGACATTGGCAAAGTCTTACTCAGCAACTGGCAGCCTGGCCAGAGAAAGCTGCAGGATATGGCTGAGAATACATCTATGGTGTCAGGGATACTGAGGGGCTCAGACATTCGCTGTTCTGTCACCTCTTCTCATGCTCCTTTACCGTACCCACAGTAAACAGCCGTGGTGACCAGGCTGGACTAGTCAGGAAAGGCAGGAAGAGATTAGAAAGTGTCCCACCTACTGTATAACATAGTGAACTATACTCAATATCTTGTAATATCCTATAATGAAAGAGAATGTAAAAAAAGAATATATGTATCTATATATAGATATATATTTTTTTCTTTTCTTTTTTTTTTTCTTTCTGGCCATGCCATGCATCTTGTGAGAGCTTAATTCCCCAACCAGGGATTGAACCCACACCCTCAGCAGTGAAAGCGTGGAGTTCTAAACACTGGACCACCAGGGAATTCCCTATATTTTTTTTTAATAACTTTATTTTTATTTATTGGCTGCGTTGGGTCTTTGTTGCTGCACACAGGCTTTCTCTAGTTGTGGAGAGTGGGGGCTACTCTTCATTGCAGTGAGGTGGCTTCTCTTGTTGCAGAGCACAGGCTCTAGGCGCACAGGCTTCAGTAGTTGCGGAGCGTGGGCTCATTAGTTGTGGCTTGCGGGCCCAAGAGCACAGGCTCAGTAGTTGTGGCGCACGGGCTTCATTGCTCTGTGGTATGTGGGATCTTCCCAGACCAGGGATTGAACCCATGTCCACTGCGTTGTCAGGCGGATTCTTAACCACTGTGCTACCAGGGAAACCCTATATATTTTTATATATATGTATAACTGAATCACTTTGCAGTACACCTGAAACTAACATACCATTGTATATCAACTATATGTCAATAAAAATTAAAACAAAATGAAAAAAACATGGCCCCAGAAACTAGAAGAGTCCCCCCCCATAACCAGGCTTTTTTCAGGGCGATAAGTAGTGAGCAAGGTCTCTTGGGGGTGTTGTCTCAGACTGAATCCAGCCCAGCAGGGCAGCAGGAGGGGTATGGGGGCCAAATGACCTAGGGTTCCTATGGCCTAAGCCCCGCCTGGCCCTTGACTTTCCCAGGTGCTAGAGGTAGTGCGAGCCAACTATGACACGCTCACACTGAAGCTACAAGATGGCCTGGACCAGTATGAGCGCTACTCAGAGCAGCACAAGGAAGCCGCCTTCTTCAAAGAGCTGGTGAGTGCCCCGCGCCTCCGTCTCTGCCTGTGTCTCTTGAGGGCCCTTTCCCAGCCACTGGGTTCTACTGTGCAGGTGGGCAAAGGCTGATGAAATAAGACTGGAGGGGCCTGCTTGGACTGGGTTTGCAACTTCTCTCCCAAAGCAGTCCAGGAAGGATCAGGCAGTGAGAGACGAAGCTATTCCCCAAGGTACTGGTGCCAGGTTGGGAAGGGTGAGAAGCCTGAGGCAGCAGTGCCCACCTCTTCTCTGCAGCCATGGTGACAGCCCTTGCACAGCTCCAGCTGGGCCTGGAGTTTGACATGTGTTCCCAGTGGCAGCTCTGGCTCGTTACTCCTTATCCTGTCCTCAGAGCAACTAATGAGAGTAATTGATTCTTCTCCTCCTTATGTAATCACTTCTTCCTAAATTCCTAACTGAGTCCTGGTCTGAGTGCCCTTCCAATCTAGTTCTCCAGTCTTCGCTCCCTACCCCCACTCCCACTTTCCAGTCACTCAGCTTCCTGCAGCCCCCTCCGTTGGCCGCCTAGAGCCAGTGAACATTTGCTCTGCCTCCTACTCCACCTCCCAGTCAGCATCTCCACAGAACTGGACTCACCCTGTTGCTGGTCCCTTTCCTGTCCTGTGCTCAGAAGCAGTTCTCAGGAAAAGGCCAGTATCCCTGTAGTCCTGCCACTCCACTGCCTGGTTGTGCATGATCATCCTGGCTGGGGACTCAGACCAGGGCACACAGGCCTCTGGACCTACTTCCCATGTCCTCAGACCTCCTACTGCTGGGGCAGAACTTGCATCAGCCCAGCTTTTACTTACCCATGCCTGGTCTGTGATGAAGGTGCTAGATTTTAGATCATCTGTCTTGTGCTAAACCCAGCCCAACTCTGACCCTGACATGGCGTTCCTGGGACTTTGGGCTTCCCCAGGTTGAGGCAGATATACTCTGGGCTGAGTTAGTTGGAAACAGGGAAACCATTAGTGTAAGGAGATAGCAGAGTGCAATATTTTTATGGGGTGGTTGGCAAGTCTTCAGGTTGATATGGGGCTCAGGTCTTAACAAAAAGAGTAAGTTATTGGGAGACGAAGAAGATTGTGGAGGAGAGAGTTCAAGCAGCTGTCTTGAGGCTTTCAGGCACTAGCCTGTGCCTTACTCATTTCTTTGCACAGGGGAGCAAAGAGGGTCTGGTTAGGTTTGGAGCTAATGAGCTTGAGCTCCCTGCTGTTTGCCCTGCTGCCCTTTGCTCTGGTTCTTGCCTGACGACTTCATTGTTTCCCATAGCAAAACAGAAATTGAAGAAAAGCTCCCTGGGCTTTGGGGCCTAGGATAGATACACATTCTTTTTCCTCCTTCCTCCCTGCTTTGTCTCTCATTTGATGTTCACTTCTATTGCCCGTGAATGAATGTCCTTCCAGAGTCTGCTGGATGCCTCTTAGAACCCATTCAGAGCAGGGAGTTTGGCCCTCTGACCCCTTTCCCTCAGGTCTTTTCCCCTGCTGACACAGGCAGGACATCCTGCAAGGTTCTTGATTTGTGGGTGGAAAGCGTGAGGATACAAGGATATAGCCAGACTTCCCTCTAAAGCGAGGAGGCATCTTTGTGGTGTGGAGAGTGCTGGACTAGGAGCTGAGAAACCCAGGTCCTGCTCCCACAACTGGAACTCACTGGCCATATGACCACATCCTGGCCATTGGCCTCCTTGGATCATACTCCTGCCATCCATGACAGACAAGGGCTGTATCCCTAAACATTCTTTCCAACCCAGAAAAGTAGATAAATACAGAATGAGATTGAGGAGACTCGAAACACATCCAAAGAGAGGCACCTCCAGACCATGAGTCCTCTCGCCTCAGCTTCTCCTCCTCCATCAGACCACTGACCAGAACAGTCCCCCTTCTGCCTGGCCAAGGCAAGGACAAAGCCCTGACCTCAGCCCTCCTTCCCTGTCGGCGCTTGTTTCTACCTCATCAGGTGCTCAGACACTCTTCTCACATCCACTAGGATTCCTGTCTCTCAGCCTCTCTTTTCTTCCTACTATCACGGAACTATTTGCTTATTTACCTACAGGGATGATAGATGTTAAGGGTTCATTTCCTAAGAGAGAAACTTCTAGCACTGCAGTTTGGCCTTGTGCTACAGGCACTGCCCTCTACTGTTTGTAATGGATTCTTTCCTGTTTTCTGCCTGTGCCCTCCCACCTTCCCTCACCTTTTCCCAGGTTCGATCCATTAGCACCAACGTCCGGAGGAACTTGGCCTTCCACACACTCAGCCAGGAAGTCCTGCTCAAGGAATTCTCCACTATCTCCTGAAGCTGCGACGCATACCTGAGCAGCCACTGACTACCCTTACCCATGAGACTCCTGGGCTGGAGGCGGGGGCAAGGGGAGAGGGCCTGTTCCCAAGTTTGGAGAAAAACACAGATACCGAGTTCTCTTGGTGAAGTCCACACTTCAGTGGAGCTTGGACTGCAGGGGCCAAGATGGGCAAGCCAAGGATAATCTTATTTGGGGAGGGGATGGGTGGGCACAGGGAGACACCTTCAGAAATGTGGGGACTTCCAGGGTGGGCTCTCTGGACAACCCCTCATATTTCCAATTGAGATTACAAGTTGTGGCTACTGACTAATTTTCAGGAGCTGTTGGGCAAGCCTTAAGGGGATGCCAACACCTGGCGGGGGGCGGGGGGTGTCAGTTTCTCCACTAGGCTTCTGAAAACAGGCTAACTCTCAGATGTAGGTGGAGCCAGTTCTGCTTCCTTTGTGCGGGGCTGAGCCAGGCTTGAAATCTGTGTCCCCTGCCCCCACTGGCACTATGTCCAGTCATTAGGACCCTTAGCTCAGGCTTAGGGTGGGGTAGGAATGGTAGATAAAATACCTTTTTTTCTATTTTCTAAATCCAGAGCTGACTCCTCTGCTGTCTGGCCACCACTTTCTAGATTCTTGGCACCAGGAGTACCTGTAGCATTCCCCTGCCTTCCAGCCCATTGACTCATCAGCACTACAGGGTCACAACCTTAGCTTTTCATTTTCAGTCTGGTTTAAATTGTCTTTAGGGTGTGTGTGTGAAATAAACATTGACAGGTTTTCTGAAGCCCTCAGGTGCCTACTTTGCTGGTTCCCTTTCCAGCAGCTCCCCCACCTCCTTAGCCACCCCCTCCTCTGGGAGCCTCTCTTGCCTCTGCTGAGCTCCCCTCAAGCTCCCCTCCACGTGTTCCACCCGCTCACCCGGCTGTTGTTTACATCCAGCCTGCCTGAGAATTTCCTCTGGGGAGGAACCTGTTCCTGCTGTGGTCTGGTGCCTGGAAGGGAGAGAACTTGCTGGGGCCAGGCTCTGAAACAGGCCAGGTGAGCATCATGGAGAGGCCAATCTTTGGGAAGTTGGCCTATGGTTCCTCCTCTGGACAGCCTCCTTGGGACTACTACTGTAGGCTTTTCCTGCCCCACAGCTGCCTTTGAAGTAGCTGCTGCTCTGAGATCCTCCCTTTCTAAAGCACTTTCTAAAGCCCTCAGGATGGCAGGGAGCAAGTAGCACAGGAAGACTCTGGGAGTCCGTTCCAGAATCCAACCGTGAGAGCAGGTCTGGGACCTCCCCAGCTGCTATTCCGCTTGGCTTCAAATCTCTTTGGGATACTTGCCCTTTCTGGGAACCAGAGTTCTGGCTCCAACATTGAGCAAGTTCCAGAGAATCCACCATCATGCTGCCATGTATAGTTGTAGATTCTTAAGATACCAGAGGCAGGGTTATCTCTGATTACTAAATGGATAGTTTAGCCTGGGGCATTTAGTGTTTTCCAGAGTGATAAACCCCAGAGGAGCAGGGACTGGAAGCTGGTGGCAAGTTGAAGTTATTAAAAATTGATTTGTATGGGACAGTCTTTTTAGTGTTTTTTCTATTTCCCCTTAATCTCTGTTACCCAGAACTCCTTTCTCAATGACAGAGTTAAGGTAATCTCCCAGGTGCTGGTCTCATCTGGCTAGGGAACCCCTTCTGGCTCTGTTCCTCAGTCTCCTGGTCCTAGTGGAAGCCAGTTCAGTTCAGAAGTTGTAGCCCCCTTTGTCATTTGGGTGGAAGGAAGGAGAAGAGAATCCCTTTATCTCCAAATTTGGAGGCTAGCCAGCCTATTTGGGCTGCTTCTCGATTCCTGCCAGCCTCTCATATGAAGTGAATAAGGGCAGGTCCAGGGCATGAGACAATAAGCAAAGCACTCCTTGCCTCCATTTTAAAGGTCCATCTCTTGGCCCATTTGCCTACACCTGTTCTAAGAATTCCAAATAGGAGTCCATCCTTTCCTAGAATTTAACCCCAAAAGGAGCTGCCTATGTTCTGTCCATGCCCCAATGTCTACACCAGGTCTGTGGAGGACCCTCCAGAGTTCAGGGGAAAGCCAAGAGTAGGGCATTGCTCCCAAAGATAATCCTTCAGCTGCTTGTCCCCCTCTTATGCCTGAACTCTCACCACAATTCCTGCTGGGTTAATTGAATCAAGTGCTTGGAAATTAATCCAATTGAAGAGATTAAATGTGCTGGGGTCACTTTAGCTGAAGCTTTCCATCTCAGCAGTTCACTCCTCCAGAGGAGCCATTGGGCAGGCAGGATTACCCGGGACACTGCCACCATACCATCAAGACACATCAGACATTGCTCCCCCCCCCTCATTCTCATGGCAGTTTGGGGGCTCATAGCTAGGAGCCCAGGAAGCATCCTGGGGAAGGTCAGACAAGTAGGCTCAGTCATTCCGTCACCATTCCTGGGAGCTGGAGGTAGCCCAGCTCTATGTTAGCCCTTAGCTTCAGAAAAAGAGCTAATCTAAGGAAAGGGGGCCTCATAACAAGGGCATTTCTCCCCTAATCTTGCCTGCATCCCCAAACCCCTCAGTCATTTTCCAGATCTTCTGGAAAACAGAAGGAATTTAGGACAGGGCAGGTGACAAAAGAGAATAGGGCAGGAAAGTTGAAAGAAAAAAGAAAAAGAAAGTCTTGAGAAACTGACCTGGTTCACTCTTCTTTTTCTTCCCAGTTGGCCAGCGGGGGTCATTAGATCAGGGAAGAAGGCACCCTGAGAGTGAATAGGGGCCAGAGACAGGGTCCTGGAGTGGGTGAGGGTAGGGGTCCTTCCAAGAGAAAAAACTGTAGTCCACTGGCCTGAGATGAGCCTGCGTGAGAGGCTGGGTTGACCTTTGCATCCCCAGCCCCCTTCAAGCAGGGTGGGCATGGGTGGGGGTCTCAGAGACTCATACATGAGTGAAGAACAACAGAGAAAATAGGGGCTGACAGGGAGCCGGAACAGAGGACTCAGACATACCCGGACCAGTGCTGAGGGTAGGGGAAGGAGTGCTGAGAATCGGCTCGGGGATTCCTCATAGTGGGGCTTTTCTGGCCCTGTTCCCTCCTCCACGCCCAAGACCCGGGGCTTCAGGTTTAGGGGGTAGTGTTGCCAGAGAGCTGGTCTCCCTCCCCGCACTTCTCAGCTCACCCCTTCACCGGGTGCCTCCCCCGAACTGCAAAGAGGAGGGGGCGGGGGTAGGGGGAGCCAATCCCGGCAGCGCCAAAGGGGGGAGGTGGCGGTGACAGCCGCGGGGAGGGGGCGGGAGGAGAGGCGGCTCGGCTCCAGCTCCGGGCTCTTCTCCGCTCTGCCTCCGGCTCTGAGCTCACCTACTGCCCAAGCCTCGCGCTTCTGCCCCAGGACCCCCAGGTGGGCCCTAGACCTCGGCGGTCCCCAGCTCTTAGCTCCAGCCGGGACTCTTCGGCCCCCAGCCCCCGGCAGCGCGCTACGCCGCCAGGGGGCGCCGTGTGAGCTCCCTATCCTGGCCACCCGGCGCCCCCTCCCACGGCCCAGGTGGGGACGGGAAGGGGGCGCCGGGGGCCATGCGGGGCCAGGGCCGTAAGGAGAGTTTGTCCGATTCCCGAGACCTGGACGGATCCTATGACCAGCTCACGGGTGAGTCAGTGGCTTGGGGGTCGGGGGAAGGAGGGTAGATTCCATCCCCCCAGACCCTTAAGCCCCTCTGACTCCTGCCAGACCCTTACCCACACTCTGACCCATTCCCAGGCACCCTCCCGGCTGTTCTGAGTGTCAGGACACTGAGGCCCAAAGCCTTGGGTCCTGGGGGGTGGGGGGGTGAGGGGGAGAGCAGGTGGGCAGGTGGGGAGAGGCAGCAGGTGTGGGCATGCGTGACACAAGGCTAGGAGGGTGTCTAGAGTGGGAGGTGTTACGTGCATGAGTGCCTGTCATTCTTTGTGTGTCTGTGTGTATATATGTGTATGCGCCTCCCACAGCTGGTTGCCATGTGCCCTGGGCTTGGTGACAGCCAGAGTGAGTGTGTGTGGCTGTGCAATTGTATGATCTTGTCAGATGTTTCAGTGAGGTTGTGTAGAACCCTGATGGTACTAATGAAGTTGTTTTGACCATGTATCTCTGTTCTGTGTGCAACTCTGTGCTTTGAGTGTGTGATTCTGTACGAAGTGGCATGTGACTGCCAGTATGTGTCAGGTCTTCACTTTATGGTGGTATGTCTCTTTGTAAGACTTTATGACTGTGAACCTCCTGGGACAAGCATGTGTTAAAGTGGGTTGTGTTGTATTTTGTGATTGTGAGACTGTGCAGGTTATATTGGTATTTGATACTGATTGTGTACTCTCATGTGATGATGTCTGCAGTGGGGCTCTGAGAGTGTCTGTGACATGTCTTTGCTGCCTCTCTGGCTTCCTGGTGCAGAAGGGGGTCTTTAATGCACACCATTGCTTCCCCACATTTTCTGCAAATAGCCCGGTTGACCCAAGGAGGAACTCTGGTGTCCATATACCCAGTCTGGCTTCCAGGAGTGACACCCGGCTCCTGTGGGGAGGCTGTAGTTAATGCCGGGTCAGCGCCACCCACCGCCACCCCCCCCCCCCCCGCCAAGTATCTAGAGATCATTCTTACAACTGAAGCTCCTTCAACTCCCAACAACCCTCCCAGAACTTCACCCATACCAGGAAGAAAACATACCCTGTTGCCTCCCCTCCAGACCCAGAGATAGAAGTTCTAGGCCTGGGAGGTACCGTGTGGCTCCCCTTATAAGGTATCCCCCCAAACCACTTTGCTGCCCAGGCATCCTCTCTCCCACACTGGGGAGGTATGTGAGACCAGTACATCTGTGCCTGTGCATATTCCTGGGCTTGGTAGGCAGATCCATGTGTTTGTGTGGGTGACTGTGTCACCTTGTGTACATTTCCATATACGTGTGTTTCTGTCTCTCATTGTGCAGCATGTCCAGGAACTCCAGTAGAGAATGGGAGTAGGGAGACTGCCTCCCCTGTTTCTGAAGCAAGCTGGGGAGGTGGAGGGAAGCCATGATCCTTGTCTGTCTTGAGGAGAGTGAGGTTAAGACTTGGGGATGGGAAGAGGACTAGGTCATAATGCCTTGAAACAGTGTCTCCCTAACTCACCCAGCCTAGGGAGGTTCTCGTCCCTATGTCCAGACTCCCAGAAGGGGGAGCCCTTCCACTCAGCAGGCCCCAGATGTGCCCTAGATGTGCCTCAGACCTGCATGTATTCCAGAGGTCCAGCTGACTAGCTTTGCTTTAAACTCTGTTCTCACCAACTCAGGATCCTTGAGCGTAGTAAGGGTCCCAGCGCCCTCATTAGCACCACATTAGTCAGTGTTTGCTTCCTGCTTTAATTGATTTTCCCCTTAATTGGAATCATCCCCTCCCCATTGTCTATTTGAATCAGAGATTGGGTGGAAGTGGAGAAGCCCTTGTACTGGAAGGTGCAGGAATGGAAGTGTGAATACCAGTTCTGTATGACTTTTGCTCTCTGGGCCTCATTTTTCTCATCTGTAAAATGGGAAATACTACTTCCTACCTGCCTGCCTCCCAAGGGAAAGAGAAAGTTCAAATGTTGACAAGCATCCAGAATCGTGTTCCACGTCAACAGCATCCTCGCTGTAGATACCTCCACACACGACTTGGAAAGTAGAAATAAGACTACCAGGAGCACTTCTTTCGAAGGAAGGCTTATTTTATACCGAGAGATAAATAGAGCTGGAAAGCTGGTGTTAAGGCGGTGGGTGCTCGAGACGCCTAAGCTGAAGCCGGAAGGGGAGTCGTTGTCCGCGGTGCTGAACGCTTGCGAGGAGGAAGTGCAGCAGGGTCATCGAAATTCCCAATGTTCCTTCCTTGTGCAGGCGGGATTCCTGGGATCGGATCTGGGGCTTCAGTCATCCTGGCCTATCAGGCTGACAGGGAGGGGGCGCTAAAGTCATACCTTAATGCATCCTGGGTTTCCTCAGCGGCTTTACTTCTACACGCCCACCCCAGGCTCAAAAACAAATCTCGGGGAGACTTTTAGGAGAAAACAATCTGAACCCCGCCCTGCATCTAGCCCCTCCGGTCTTCCCAGCCGGGCAGGACCGCTTGGCAGTGCAGCGAGGTGGGAAAAGGCAGCGATCAGCTGCGGTCCTGTCCAAGCCGGAAGCAAGGAAAGAACTGGAGAAGATGAGAGAATTGGGACCTGGCTGGGCGAGGCCTGAACTCGGGTCCCGGCCCAGGATCTCCGGAGTCGCCTCCCTCCGGCCATAAATATCGTTCCTGGGCTGGAGCGCCCCCGTGTGGTCTTACAGGAGCCATGCTTGCGGAACTGATTCCAGATGGGGATTTTGCCAAATCAAGTGGCAAGGTTCCATGGAGTTCAGAAGTGACTCTCCTAGGATTTTCAGCTAAAAATACGGGATCCCAGTCGCAGGAGTGGGATCCCCACAGGCTCTATCAGAGGTTTGAAGGCGTTAGTGAATCCTGGAAGGGTTTACTTTGGGTATAACCAAATAGGGATGAGTCCAGGAAAGGGTTAGGGCCAGGACTGTGGGTAGAGGGGCGTCTCCTTGATGCATTCGGCTGACAACCAGCGTATGATGGGAGAGTGTGAACCCGCCGGACCAGGACACAGGAACACAAAACAGTTATAAGAAAAAGATACTCAGAGCCAGAAGACAGAGACCAGTAAGGGCACGTCCCTGCCGCCCCTTGGCCACCCCAATACACTGGTCAGTTCCTCCTCGTCCCTCCTATTCTCGCGCCCATTGGTCCAGTAAGTATGGAAGTGTGGGCAGTTGCCATGACAACTAGGTCCTCTAACCCCTTCGCATCTCTGTGTCAAAATAGGAAGAGGAGGGGCGTGACAGGCAGAGGAGGAGGGGAGGAAGCGGGACAATAAAAGATAATGTTCGTTCCCTCTCCAGCTCCTTTTTCAAAAACCGTGGGTGCCCCTTCCCCACCGGAAATTCAGAAAATGTTCCCAGGGAAGGCTGTGAGGGAGGGTCTGTGCCGCCCATCCCCCACCCACCCCCGCTCCGCGCCAGGAACTTTGCGGGGCGGATGCTTCAGACGATGGGGCCAGGGTTGAGTTCCCCTCGTGTGGCCGGGAGAATACGGGGAGCAGAACGAGGCTCTACTGCCTGAGACCCTGGTCCTGTGGGTCCGGCCCTCCCGCACCGCCCACCGCAGGGCCCACTCCGTTGGGGGCGGAGATAAGAACGCCCCGGGCCTTGGGGGCGGAGCTTGGCCACTGTGCTTACCGCAGGACCATGAACAGATGTCCCCGCAGGTGCCGGAGCCCGCTGGGGCAGGCAGCGCGATCCCTCTACCAGCTGGTGACTGGGTCGCTGTCGCCAGGTATGAGGGAGGGAGGAAGGGGCTGGACCCCTCAAAAAGTAAGCGAAGTGGGATAGGAGCCTTACAGAGGTGGGGAGAGAAAGGGCCCCTCATAGAGATGGAAGGGGCAGGATCCCTCAAAGAAAAGAGTTTAAAGGGTAAGACCCCAACAGAAGTGGAGCTTCTTAGGATAGGGTCCCTTAATGAGAAGGTGAGGGACATAGGGATCTTCAAAGAGGAAAGGAGAAGGGGCATTATGGTCCCTCACAATGGTGGAGGAGGGGGCAGGACCTCTCATTGAGAGCAGAGGTGGGGGCCTCAAGCAGGTGGATGTAAGGGGCAAGACCCCTCACAGGAATGAAAGGAGGAAGCTTGCATCAGAGCAGGGAAAAGGCAAAGCCCTTTACTGAATTGCTTAGTTTAATGGGATCTTAGGATGACTAGGGGCAGTGTGCAGAAGGAAAAAGTCCTGAGGTGGGACTGGACC
This sequence comes from Hippopotamus amphibius kiboko, assembly GCF_030028045.1. Lineage (NCBI taxonomy): Eukaryota > Metazoa > Chordata > Mammalia > Artiodactyla > Hippopotamidae > Hippopotamus > Hippopotamus amphibius. Next base: position 28,344,785 of record NC_080190.1, read on the forward strand.
AACATGAATTCAGCTAGTGAGTTTTTGCATGATGGGATGGATAGACTTGTGTGGCATAAGGGTTGCATGTCACCATTTTGTCTATTTCTAGGAGTCTGTATTAAGGGGGTTTGTGCATCCCTGGGGTTGTGATCACTGGGGCTGTGCATTCCTGGGGTTACATATCCCTGGAATTCCACGACACTAAGACTGCGTGTACCTGGAGTTCTATGCTTTAGAGTTGGGTTGGTGGTTCCTGAGTCACACTAAGTTAGTTGTGTGGACTTCACAAGGTTGTACCTTGGTGTGGGATTTGTGGAATTTATGACATGTGGATTGTGGGTATCATATCATGGCACTGTCGAGATTATGCACACCTCCACTTGGATTTCCTTAGAGCCACCTGGGCAGGGCCCACAGAACCCAGTTGGCCTGGGGAGACCAAAACAGCCTAGCCTGGCATTCTGGGATCCGTAGTTCTCTGGCTCTCTCCACAGTATCCCCTGGAGCCCCTGAGTATAAGCAGGCCTCTCCTTACCATGTGCTCCAGAAGGGGGGGGAGGTGGGGCTGAGCCAAAGCCATGCTTGGATGTCTCTTGGGGAGCATGTGTCCTCCAAGCCCCCTGCTCGGGCCTATCTCAAGTGACAGATGGCTGGAGCCAGGCAGGGCCAGCTCTCAATCATAGCAGGCATGACTTCCAGGCCCTAAAATAGCCCCAAGGCCTAGGGAGCTCATTAATCACCTGATGCAGCTGGGGGCTGCTGTGTCTTCTGGCCTGGTAGGGGATGGAGTGGGGCTGGAGGTCTGAGAGAAGGGCTGGCTGGGTTCTTCACTAGAGGAGCGAGGGCAGATGGGAAAGTGGGACAGTTACATAGTATGGGCCCCCTTCATTAGGCAGTATTTCTCTGGGTTTGAACCTCGGGAGGTAAATGACTAAATGATAGGTGTATCTCTGTGGTGAGATATGAGGGACCTAAGGGAGGGCTCGCCTAATGCTTCAAGATAGTTTTCCCTTCACTCCTCACTCTGCCTGAAGTGCTTCCATTAAGACTTCACTCCTCTGGGTGAAGAGTGAAGTGACATAGGGATGCTTGGGGAGGACAGACCTGGGCAAGTTTCTCACAGGGCCCAGAGACTTGAGAGGTCTCTGAATAGGGGGAAGAGAAAACCTGAAGAACAAATTGCTCTTTCACTTCTATCAGACCCTCCCACCAGAGGCCTCACTGATTTAGGACCTTGAGTCCTGTGAGGCTGGGTCAAGGTCTCTGAAGGTTGAGGGTGAGGGTAAGAGAGGGAAGAGGAGGGTCCACAGACAGGGCAACCAGCTGAACAGTTGTCAGTCTGTCCATCTGTGAATCAGCATCAGAGAGCAGGGAAATCCTTCCGTGCTGCCTCTTTCAAGTCAAATAGCCTGGCTTGGCATTCAAGGCTCCATGGAATCAGCCCCTTTTTGGTCTTATCACTCATAGCTTCCCCAATATGAACTAAACTGCAGTCACTTCGGATTCCTTGACACCCACACACAGCCTGAGGGAGCTGGCAGATCACTGGTTCTGGTTCAAGTCTTGATCTATCCTTTATCATCTGTTATCTTGGGACAATCACTTCTCTGAGCTTCAGTTCCATCATCTGCAAGATGAGTAGTGTATTACTACTCAATCTGACCATGTCAGCTATAAACACAGGAATAATAGACCCTATCTCTCAGCTCTATTATGAGGATGAAATGAGATAATATGTGTAAAGCATCAAGGACACAGTAAATGTTGGTCCCTTTGTCACGGCAGACTGTTGACATTTCAGCCATCCTTTAAGAACCAGCTCAAAAAATACCCTCTCCAGGTTTTGCCTGGGCTGCCAGTTAGAAGACTAGAGCTCATTTCGTGGCCTGCCTTGAACAGTTCCTACCACATAGTAGGCACACAACAAATATTTTTTGAATGAACAGATGCCTTATAATTCTGTCAGTGGGCTGTCTCTCCCTGCCCAGGAGAGCCAGACCCTGTTTGGTTCACTTTTGTTCAATAGGCACCAGCTCAGAGCCTGACATTCAATTTGCACAGGTCCAATTTTTTAACATCTTTGCCCTCTAGGAGCTTAGAATCTAATTGAGGAAACAGGACTGATCCAGAAAGACCTGAGTTCAAATTTGCAATATCTCCTGTTAGCTAGGTGACCTTCAGCAAGTTCCTTTACCTCTCTGGGCCTCATCAGTGAAATGGGCACAATACTATTCACTCTGCCTGCCTCATGGGGTTGTCATGAGAGCTACGGAAGAAAAAGCATTGTGGAAATGCTTTGTAAATTGTTAAGAGCTGTAGAAATGTAAGGAGGGCAGTGTCATGTTATTAATAATGGCAGCAAACAATTATAAGCAGTTAGTCTGTGCTAGGAATTATTCTGACAGCTTTCAGTGTGTTAGCTCATTTAGGAGGGCCTAGCAACCATACGAGGTAGGAAACCGAGACACACAGAGATTAAGAATTTGCCCAGTTAGTTGCAAGTGGCAGAGCTGGGATTTGAACCCAGGGGGTGTGGCACTCTTGCCTACACTATTACCTACCATGGTACGCTGCCTCCTTTTACTGTTCCCACTAATAACATTACAGACTTAGGTGCTGAGTTTTGAGGGCCCAACAATGAGTACAGTAGAATTTCAGGTAGCTGGGAGCCTGCTGCGGGCTGGAGGCTCTGAAGGAAGGGGATTTAAGCTCTCTAAAGGACAGGTAAGAACTGTAGGATAGGAGAGCAGAAGGGAGGGCATTCCAGGCAGAGGGGATAGCAGCCGCAAAGACACAGAGGTAGCACCGGGTTTGGTGTGTTTAGGAGACGCTGAGGAGGCCAAACTGGCTCAAAAAAAGGGATCTGCTGATGAGGGTGGGGGAAGGGTATTAAATGCCAGACATGGATTTTGGATGGTGCAAGGGAGATATTTGCTCTTTTCATCTGTAAACCTGTAACCTCCAAAGGTGTGAGAAACCAAAAACAGTCCCTGAGTTGACTTCTTGGCGGGGGCGGGGAGCAGACAGCCAACCCTGCAGGAGGCACGCCCTCCTTCCCTGTCCTTTTCACACCTTGGCAAGATTGTTGGAAAGGTTAGTGGGAGAGGGAAGGGGTAAGATACGCTGTGAGATGGACTCCTGACCCCCAGTGGTGGAGGTGTAGAACTGCAGATCTGTGAACCTCACATGAAGCAGTAGGTACTAGCCCCCATTCCCACCCCCACCCCACAATTGAGGCTGAAACACACTCATCCCAGAGCTGGACAAGGGAGGAAGGGTCCCTCTGGGGTTAATCCCCCTAGACTGGGCCTCCTGTGTGGGTAAGCTGTCTATGAAGGGAGTCGGTGTAGCGTGGTGGTTTAGAGCGCAGGCTGAGTGAGTCAGGCTGGGTTAGGATGGAAGCTCTGACACTTGCTGATCTTGGAGGTTTGCTTAATCTCCTTTTGTCCAGTTTTCCCACCCATAATGTAGGGATAACAGTACCTCCTTCATAGATTTATTGTGAAAATTCAATGTGATAATGTCTGTAAGCCCATAGCACATTATCTAGCACATAGTGAGTGCTCAATCCCTAGCCAGCTGTGGCAGTAACCCAGAGGCTCTTCTCTTCTGGCTCCCTGGCTCTGAAGGCTTCTCTCTACCCCGCTACACACACTACAGCCGCTATCACCACCACCTTGAGGGAGACCGGAAGACGGGGGAGGGGCTCCAGGAATACACCGGGGCTGGGTGGCTCCCTTGGAAGGTTCAGATTACCCTCCTGCCCTGGATTTCCCCATCAGCTCAGTAAAGATTCCCAAAGAGCAGACAGGGCTTTGGCAGCTCCTGGGTGAGGCCCCTGCGAGCACGAAGGGAAGAGCACATCCCTCCTCTCCCAAGGAGCTTGATTCTCTGGGTCCCAAAGGCAGCTGCAATAAGTCCCCTCCCCAGAGCGTCGTGATAGGGCTAAGCGGCCATTTTCCTGCCCAGGCTACTGAACCTAATCCTCCCTTCTTTGGGCCTCAGTTTCCCTTTGGCCTGTGGGAAGAGAGTGCTTCCCACCTCTCAGTCTCCATGGCAACCACAATCGATGGTGGTGGTGTCCTCCTAACCGGAGAGGTCACCACCCTCTCCTCCCTTATATTCTCATAGAGTTTCGTGCAGATACAATTGCACAACCACCGTAGACCCATACTCCTAATTATAGGACACATCCATACTACCAATCTTCAGACCCACATGCCCCAACCCTGCTGAAATATGGAAACCTCACACCCCATACACACTCAGAAGTACTCCAGTACACTCTCACACACACAAACCACAGACACCCAGGTTATATACCCATATACACCACACACACACCCCTAAGACACGTGCACAATCGTGTCAACACACATAAGAGGAGGTACACTTACTCTCCATACAAACACAGGAATATACACACCAAAAAACACTCAGACACCCATAACATATTCTGACCCACACATCTATTACTTACACATGTGCAGCTCCTAGTTTCTCTCTCTCTCACACACACACACACACACACACACACACACACACTGCCCTGCCCTGCCCTGCCTTCTCTCTAAGCACAGGTCTTCCCTCTGCCCCCTCTATTTGGCAGAGTAGCCACAGGGTGTCTGAGGGAAGCTGTCCTCAGGGGCAGAGGCAGGTCACTGCCCCCCTCCTCTGGCCTGGCCTGGCCCATATCCTTCACACCAAAAGCTCCGGAGGAGATACCAATCCATAGGTTGAAGTGGCTCCGTGAAGAGGAAGAGGCTGTGGCCAGGAGGCCTGTGGGGAGGCGGGGTGAAGGGGGAGGGAGGAGATCCGGGGAGGGAGAGGGGGAGGGAGACTGCAGGCCGTCCTGCTCGGGCTGGGGAGCCTGAGGGGGAGGAAGTGTGAGTAGGGTGGGCCAGGCTCAGCCTGTGGGGCCATGCCCCAGGCCCACCATGAACCTGGAAGGGCTGGAGATGGTCGCTGTGCTCGTGGTCCTCGCCCTGTTTGTCAAGGTCCTGGAGCAGTTTGGCCTCTTTGAGCCTGTCTCCTTGGAAGGTAACCCAGGTGTCTGGGTATGTCTGGTCTGCTGGCTAGAGGGACAGTGACCCACAGGGTTGGGGAGAGGATTATCCTGACTTTGTGACTGGGGTGGCGACTGCAGGGGTAAGCAGGTTAGTGATGGGATGGGGCATCTGGGGGAGGGGAGAAGAGGAGATAGGGGAACAGGCATCTGGGAGGGGCAAAGAGGGGGACTCAAGGAGTGGATCTTGGGGAGGTGAAGAGAGAGGGCCAGGAGCCAGGGAGGTGATGAGGGGTATAGCATGGGGGGACTGGGATTGGGGATGAGGGAAACTGGGGGGAATGAGGAAAAGTCTGGAGACAGGCAGGGGTATCTGGAATAGAGGAAGAAGATTCCAGGGATCCTGAGATAACACCAGACTTATGGGGAGTCCCCTTTTGGGGCCAGGGACCTACATGAGCTCTGAAGATGTGTATGACTCTCCACAGCTCCATCCTTGTAGGTGTGGGTTACAGAGTGTGTGTGGACCCAGTGTGTGAGAGATACAGGGGGTGTGACTGTTCATGTGTATGAGAAAGGACAAAATGTATGACTACTTGAGCCTGGGTTTGTGACAGGGATGTGATTTGATGTGTCTGAGTGACAGTGTATAGCTTTGTATGGCAGATGTGACTGTGCCTGAGGGGCACAGAGTGTGCGGTTGAGTCTCTTTGGGTATCTGATTGTGTGTGTGGCTGTTCCCAGAGTTCCCTGAGGATATACCAGCTCCATACCCAAGGCTGGGGATGGGATGGGTTCTGGAGGGACAGGAATGGGATCACTGTGAATGAGACATTAATAGATCAACTCTGGCAGGAGAGTGAGGGGTGGATCAGATTAGGAACCCTGCCTCCCAAGCCCCCTTGCCTCTCCAAGGTCCTCTCAGGATCTAAGGGCAGAATGGGCTCCAGAATCTAGACATTGGGAGTGGGAAGTCAATTCTCCACCCAACCCCAAAGTCAAGTGGGGAGAGTGATACTGGCGGTAGAGAGGGGAACACTTCTGCCTCCCCCAGGGAGTTTTAGCCTCTCCCTCTTCTTCATACCAAGAACTGTGCAGCTCCATAGCATGGCTGTTCCCCAGTTCCACCAAGGACAGGAAAACGCAAGAACCATGATAAGAGGACTGCAGGGTAGACACCTGGGAGAACTGAAAAGTTGTGAAAGGAGCTGGGGACAAGAAGAAGGTCCATGAATTGCCTGCACTAGGGTTCAGTAAGAGCAGAAAACTCCTAGTCTACCCTCCATCCTGTCCTGCATTTATGGGGGTGGGTGAGGTGGGGCACAGGGAGTGGTCCTGGATAAACTGGGATTCATCCAGTCCTGAAAAGATGAAGTCAGTCAGGCTCTAACTTGCCATCCCCTTTAGGCTATTGGTGGGAAGTGGAGCAGGGGAGACATTCAGGAAAACCAGACATCCTGTCTGCTGAAGGCACCGTCTTTCTCTTCCCATCTTCAGAGGAGCCGAGAGGAGACTGAGTCCTTGGAGCAGGCAGGGGACCAGATGAGGGGGTGTGTGAAGAAGGGGTTGTTGGGAGAGGTGGGGGAGCCATCCCCCAGTCCAGAGGCTACTATACCACCGGAGGCCCCAGGGAAACAAAAGTCTGCGCTAATGGAGCCCTGGGCTAGGGGCCAGGCTGCCATCGATCCTGCTCCCAGCTCACTGCCTCCCCCCCACCTCTCCATAGCTCCTGCGGAGAGAGGACAAATGGGAGAGAGAGGAGGCACTGACTTCAAGCAGTTCCCTTCTGGGAGCAGAGCGTCTTCCTGAGGGTGGAGCCTGGCTTGGGAGGCAGAGCCTGGCTTGGGAGGCAGGGCCTGCGAGGGAGCTGGGGTGCCAACCTACAACTAAAGGAAGTTGGGCCCCTCCAGGAATGGACTGAAGCCAACTTCAGTCAGTATGCCAGGTCCAGTGAGCTCTGGCCCTGGAGTCTGGAGGTGGGTGCAGCCAGGAGACAGATGCACAACAGGAACCTGGAGGGTGTCCCTGGGATACAATTAGAGCCATAGGACATGTGTGTAAATAAGGGAAAGTGAGGGGAACTGCCATCTGTGGGCTCTGGATAGTCCCACATTACAACAAAATACTTATCTCCAAGGTCTGTCATTGCCTCAAAGTTTGCTATCATTTCATCTTCAAAGAGTAAGGAGCCAGCGAGGGACTTCCTAGGTGGCACAGTGGTTAAGAATCCGCCTGCCAATGCAGGGGACACAGATTCAATCCCTGCCCCAGGAGGATACCACATGCCACAGAGCAACTAAGGCTGTGCGCCACAACTACTGAGCCTGTGCTCTAGAGCCCGTGAGCCACGACTATTGAGCCCATGTGCCACGACTACTGAAGCCCACGTGCCTAGAGCCGGTGCTCCACAGCAGGAGAAGCCACGGCAATGAGGAGCCTGCACACCACAACGAGGAGTAGCCCCTGCTCTCGGCAACTAGAGAAAGCCCGAAGCCTGTGTGCAGCAACTAGAGAAAGCCTGAAGCCCGTGTGCAGCAACCAAGACCCAACAAAGCCAATAAATAAACAAATTTATTTAAAAAAAAAAAAAGAGTAAGCAGCCATACTGGAAAGGACTGGGGAGGGACACACTTTTAGGGTGCATGAGTTAGCTGAGAACTCGTTCTGCTGGCAGGAAGATTCTAGGTGCCTTGGAATTAGGGGTTATAGGAAAGAAAGGTGGGTGTCCCCAGGGCAAATGCAGGTACTATGGGTGAGGTGCAGTCTTAGGTATCTGGGTGCCATGGGCACCTACGTCACAATATGATATGGGCATGTGTTGTGGTGATCTTGATGTGAGGACCACACTGTGATGTGATGTCTCAGGGTCAATGTGTGTTCTTGTGTGGTTTGATCATGCTGTGTGTAAGATGGCCTGTATGGGTCCTAGTACATGTCTGTCATGTTTTTTCCTAGGTCAGTCACATTTGTATATGTTTGTGTTAAGGAGTACTAGGTACAAAGTGCGTGTGTCTGTGTGAGTGTGTGATGTGTTGGGAGGCTGGGTATGAATGAGGTACTGGCTATCAAGCTGTCCCTGTGTGGTGTCCATCACTCTGTGATTCATCATTCTATGTATACACACCTGTCACTGTATGTGTGTGTGTGAGAGAGGTGTTCCTACCCAGGCAGCCCTTGGGTTGGACCCTCAGAGGTCCAGCTATAGCACTGGAGCCAAGGGGCACTGGGCCAACAAAGACTGAGGCTAATACCACTCCCCCCCCCGCCAGCCACCTCTCTGTTCCCAGATGTGTCCCTTTATACGGGGTGCCTGAGCCACCTTGGTGGACTTTCATGCCTGTAAAACCCACTGGACTCCCCTAACCGGCCCCAGCTACTCTTGCCATTACCCACCCTCCATCCTCCCCCAACACCCGCCCCCAGCCGGGGTTGATTTATGATGGTGGGGAGGGTATAGAGAACAGAGGGACAGTGGGGTTAATGTACCTTCCTGGGGTCTTCTCTCTTCCCAGGCCACCCTCCAGGGCCCACTAAAAAAGCGCTGAAGCAGCGGTTCCTCAAGCTGCTGCCTTGCTGCGGGCCCCAAGCCCTGCCCTCAGTCAGTGAAAGCAAGTGCCTCTCCTGTGCTTCCGGGGGTGGGGCCCGTATGTGTCGGGGTGTGACCAGTGCGAGGGGAGCCGGCCTGCGTGAGTGTGTGGGCGTGGCCACTGTGGCGGGCGTGGGCGGGGCGCTGGCCGCCCCGCGTGCTGGGGGCGTGGCTACGGAGTGCGGAGTGGAATGAGTGGGCTTGGTCAGTTTGGAGGCGGGGCCTGAGAGTCTGGCGGGTCAGGGTCTGCGAAATGGGTGGGATCTGGGTGTTTGGGCGTGGTCAGTGTTACAGGCTGAGGCCACTCCGAGCCTGTGTGAGTGTGGCCAGTGTGGCAGGGGTGGGACCAGGCGGCTGTGAGGGTCTGTGCGCGGCTTAGATGGGGTTAGTGTCCGGCCGCCCTCCCCGCCCCTGGGCATGTTTTGGGCCTTGAGATGTATGTCACCAGTGCCTTGACTAGATGGATTCAAGTGTAAGGATGGAGCCCACCTTCCTCCAGATGCCAGGATACTTGAGTTTTCTAGTACCAGGCTGGTCCCCACTTGAGTGACCTCGCTTTGTCTGAAGTCCTCAGTTTCCTCATTTGGGCCCTGCCCACCTCATAGGATTAAACATACTGCATTTTGCAAGCTATAAAGGCCGGGTTTGTAGTCATTTTTTGAGAATATCGTTGTGTTTGAGTCCGCTGGGTCCCACTTGGGGATAGGATTAGGAAAAGGGACAGGTGTGATGTGCTTGGGGTCCAATTCGTGTGTGTCTCTGCTCATTCGTTACGTGTGCCTTTGCGCGCGGTGGGGAGGAGGGGCTGGGGTGTGTGCACTGTAACACGCAGGTCTGTGAGATTTGCTGTGAGTGTGAGGGGCGAGGTGTGTGCAGTTGGCCGGGTCTTCCGCTTTCTCGGTGACAGTTCGCTCCCTTCAGCATTAGCCGCCCCAGCCTCCCTCCGCCCCCACAGACCCCGCCCGCTGGACCCAGGTGACTTACTCTCCTGGTGGGGGCGGGGGGGGGGGACTTCGGGAACCTTGGGTGGGGGCGCGTGCCTGGGGACTGGATGTTGGGGACTGGGTGTTGGGAACTGGGGCGGGGCTGATACGGGGCCAGGGGTGGTGGCCTTCTCTAAGGCACACTAGGGGGGTGTGGCAGGAGTGGGGTAGGGATGGGGCTTGGCTGGAGCTGGGCGGGGCATGGCTCGGGCATGGCTGGGATAGGCGGGGCTTGGCTGGAGGGAAGGATCTGGGCGGAGCAAGGGTGAGGCTGGGCGAATCTGAGTTGGTAAGGGAAGGCTCAGAGCTCGGACCATCAGAAGCCCCCTCTCCAACCCAATTTTCCTACTCTCGTCCTTCTGGGACGGAGACGGGGCTGGGGGCCTTCCCCTCCAACCAGGAATCAAGGGCCCAGGGGCCAGCGTTGACTCAGATCCCTGGCTCTGAGGCCAGGCCTGGCCTTGGGCCGGGCCTGCTGATGTACCTCGAAGCTGACCGGCGTCTCCTTTCCTTGCCTTGATGTCCTTGGCTCGGGGTCTGGGGAACTGGCAGGCTGGTCTCCGGCGTCGGAGATGGGGGGATGGATGGTTCAATGATTCTGAAGAGAGGTCGTGGGGGATAGGCCTGAGGCGCGGCTGTCCCCCCCCAACCGCCCCCACCCCGCAGACAGCGTGGAGGATGAGTTTGAACTGTCCACTGTGTGTCACCGGCCCGAGGGTCTGGAGCAGCTGCAGGAGCAAACCAAGTTCACCCGCAAGGAGTTGCAGGTCCTGTATCGGGGCTTCAAAAACGTAAGTGCAAAGCTGAACCACACTGGGGAGGGGCAGGGCCTATCCAGGACTTTTCTGAAAGGTTGGCCTGGACGCTTTGGGGAGAGGGAAGGGGAGGAGAAGGGACGGCTCCCCTTCCCCCACAGACCGAATTTCTAGATAAGGGTTTCTGCCGGCTTGAGAAGGGGTGGAGCCTGTAGACTGGCCAGTCAGTTCTGTGTTTTTTATTTGTACCCTTGGGAGAAGTCTTCCCTCCAGTAGAAGAGCTACATGGTGAGCCCCCTGGAGACACGAAGATTTCCCCTCTCTCTGGGAGTGTCTGGACAAGGAGGGTTGGGTGGGAATGTGGCGGGGGGGGGGGGGGGGGGCAGGAGTGGAAGGGGGTTTTGTCTCTTCCTTCAGTCTGGTTTCCCTCCCCACCCTACCCCCAGGAATGTCCCAGCGGAATTGTCAATGAGGAGAACTTCAAGCAGATTTACTCTCAGTTTTTTCCTCAAGGAGGTGAGGGGACAAGTCCTGAGAGGAAGCAGCTGTCCATCTCTAGGCTGAGTTGGGAAGAGGGTTCTGGAGGGGCTGGAAATGCCAAGTGAATGGGGTTTGAGGAGCCTCATAGAGGTAGGGAGGTAGGAAGTCCTCTCCTGTCTGGAAGCCAAGCTTACTCATCCACACGTATCCTACAGACTCCAGCACATATGCCACTTTTCTCTTCAATGCCTTTGACACCAACCATGATGGCTCGGTCAGTTTTGAGGTGAGCCGGAGGAGGTGGGCCAGGGAAGCATGTTTCCTGGGGCTTCAGGGTCAGCCCAAACCCAAAGAGAGGGTTGGGTGAAAGGTATCTGAAGACCCATTTTCCCCTGCCTCCTTCCTAGGACTTTGTGGCTGGTTTGTCGGTGATTCTTCGGGGAACCACAGATGATAGGCTGAACTGGGCCTTCAACCTGTATGACCTCAACAAGGATGGCTGTATCACTAAGGAGGTGTGAGGCTACTGAAGAGCTGGAGAGGTTGTGTGTGGGGTGGGGGGGGAGGGTGCAAAGGGCCCATAGGAGGGAAATGTGACCCACACATGCATCACCAGCAACAGGTGAAGTCTGCCTTAGGCCCTAGGCTTTCTAGTTTGGAGGCTGGTGGCTCTGAGGAGGGATCCTCTTCTCTCTTGGCCTAACAGGAAATGCTTGATATCATGAAGTCCATCTATGACATGATGGGCAAGTATACGTATCCTGCACTCCGGGAGGAGGCCCCAAGGGAACACGTGGAGAGCTTCTTCCAGGTGCCTGGGACTGGGTAGCCTGGGCTTTGGAGTGAAGGGAAGGAGGTGAGGTCCCAGCAGGGAACTTACCCGAGTTCTGTCTGCCTCTCTCCTGTCATCTCTCCTGTTTTCCCTACCTGACTACCTTTCTGCAGAAGATGGACAGGAACAAGGATGGCGTGGTGACTATTGAGGAATTCATTGAGTCTTGTCAAAAGGTACGGGGCCCTGCCCTCTACATTTCCCTGGTCTGGACTCAGGGCCTGATTCAATGCTGTAGGAGAAGGCTCCTTTGCGCCTAGTATCATCTCCCTAACTGACCCCCACCTCTGAATCCTTATCCTTCATAACTTGGGGAGGCCTGTCCCTTCCCCACCTCTCTGGGTGTCTCCTTCCTTGCTGCCTCTCTCTGTCTCTGAATGTCCCCATTTCTGAGTCAGTCCTTCTCCCTGTCTCTAATAAGCTTTTTTTCTTTCTTTCTCTCCAATCTGCCTCTCTCCCGCCATGGCTACAGGACGAGAACATCATGAGGTCCATGCAGCTCTTTGACAATGTCATCTAGCTCCCCAGGAAAGGGGGTCAGTTGTCCTGGGGGGACCATGCTCTAGCCCTAGTCCAGGTGGACCTCACCCTTTTCTTCCCAGGTCTGTCCTCATCCTAGCTCTACCCTGGGGGCTATAGGAATCCAAGAGCCTGAGGATTCAGTGGTCCAGACTGCTGGAGCTGAGGGGGCTAGGGAGTGGGCAGAATGTATCTGTGGGGTATTCGCAACTCCCAACAGCTCCCCCTTCCTGCCTGAAACTCAGTGCGGAGGGTGCCCCTGCCATAGGAATTGAGTAGTCCTCCCCCTCCCACCCCCACTTAAGAAACCACAACACTAGACAAAAATGTCTCCTGCTATGGTGCTTCCCCCATCCCTGATCTCATAAACATTTCCCCTAAGACTCCCTTATCAGAAAGGCTGTTCTGTCCTTGGCACTGACTGGCCTTTCAGACCAGGGCCTTTGAGAGCCCTGTAGGAGGGGGACAAGAATGTAGAGGGAGTAATCTTGGGCCTGAGCCAGTGGTTAGGTCCTAGGAGGTAGCTGGGGTAGAGAGCAGAAAGGCCTGGGGATTGTCAGTGAGAGCATACCAGGCTATAACTTTGAGCTCTACAGGTCTGCCACCCCAAGCCACCAGAATGTGAGTTTCCAGGCTCTTCAGAAGACCTTGTTTCCTTGGAAATACCCCAGAAAATTTCCATACACTGCTCAGCATCCCAGAAGAGTCTGGGATCTTGGTGTTTGGCTCATCTCTAGACTTCCTTCCTCTCCTTCCTTCCTGTTTGCATAATGGTGGTGGCAGCAGGGGGATGATGTGTGGGAGCTGTCTTGGCTGATACCTGCCAGAGTTTCAGCCTACCCTCTCTGATGGCTACAACTTAAGTTTCATTTGCCATTTCCTCTAGACTTGGAGGCACGGAGTAAGTCAGGGACCACACAGTGGATGCCTTAGAAGAAAAAGGAAGGAAGGAGGCAGGCATAGCATTTGAACCCAGTGTCGGGGCATTTATTAGAATCTTTGATATACCCAGGCTCTATTCCTGCCCCCCCACATAGCCTCCTTTTTGCCCACCCAGAGTCTCCTCTTGCTCTATTCAATCTACCCAGAGATGCCCCTGAGCACGCCTTGAAGGCAGGGACCATAGGACCCAGGTCCCACCTCACTGTCAGCACCCCTGCCATGCTGCCACCCCTTAATATATCTGCTTGTCCCATTTAGCTCACTCTCCCAGTCAGCTGTGATCTGAGGGGGAAGGCCCCCAAGGAGCCCCCTTTCCCATCAGAACACTGTTGACTGCTTTGCATTTTTCGTTCCTCTGTAATTTTTGTAAAATAAGAAATACACCAGATCCAATAAAACACAATGGCTATGCACAGGCTGCTGTCTCTGCCTTTTTGTCCCTCCTACCCCACACATAACTCACAACCCCTAATTCATACAGTATTTTGGATCCCAAAGAAAATGCTTCCTTTCCTATAGTATGGCTAGCCCTTGGCAGGCAATCAAGATACAGGTTCTGGAAGCGCTGGAAACCTATTGGACCTCAGAGAGGCCCCTGAATCTCCCTCCCACATCCTTAGAGGAGACAAGGGAGAGAAAGGTGATTGATGTCCTGAAGACTATGCCAAGCCAGCTGTCTTTTGGCTAAATATTCTTATAAGTCAAATCAAGAATTTCTAATTTACAGACATCTTAGTTAATTTCAGAGTGCTTTCGAGAGGGGATTTCTCTTTAGCTTCTGATGAAAGTTCCTTTGTATAAACATTCCAACCTTGCTTCTAGTACGGATGTACATTTGTGTCTATACTCCAGCCAAGAATGATGGGGGAGCAGATGAAGTAGACCCAGGGCAGGTCACTATGGAGCAGCTGAAACAAAGGGTGATAGACACTTCCTGTGTGGGCTGGGAGCCTTTCTTTGTTCTGCTCCTGGAGAGGGGCCACCAATGGTAAGTTCCTCCCATTCTTTCTCTAGGGCACCATTATGTGGTGATTAAGCTTCACTATCCATAGGAGGGGGATTGGGCCTTCTCTTCCAACACTGTACACATTGACAAGGTCAAGGGAAGGGTGTGATGTTCAAGAAACAAAAGCTTACTTCCAGAGTCCATCATTTTGTCATCTGGTTTTGCTGCTCACATCATCACACAGCTGTCTGCTCCTTAGGTCCTTAGGTTTCTTTGGGTCACAACTTCTCTGAAGGATCAAATTACAGTTGTGGGCCCACTGTCTAGAAGAAAAAAAAGCAGCACACTTTTCCTTATATTTTTGTGTCCCTGAAGCCCATCCATGGGCCCTAAGTTAAGAACCTCTGATCTAGTCTACCTCTCAGCCTTCCATTGTAAAGAAGAGGAAACAGGCCCAAAGAGCAGACAGGACTTGCTCAAGGTCACCTGGTAAGTTTATAGGAGGATTGATACTAAACCCAGGCCTCAAAGTCTCTGTCCAGGGTGGCCTTGTGGCACAGCCAAGATTTGTGTGTGAAAGATGGGTGCTGTGCATGTCGTGCATAATCCAGACAAGGTGACACTACGATAGGCTCTCATGGTGCCTTATACTTTTCCTTTGTGGCACCTCTCAGTTTATAACTGTCTATTTAAGTATATTTATTTGAGTGATTGTCTTTTTTGACAAATTGTAAGCTCCTGAGGGCTCCTTGAGTGCCTGAACTAGGTTTTTTGCCCCCTCACCATCCTATCCTGGCACATAACAGGCATTCCATAATTATATAAATAACTGTATGATTTGGATATATGGACATGGTGAGTGTATGTATGGGTTAGGTATGGAGACAGTCTCTATATTTTAGGGTAGCTCCAAGCTTAAGGGAAGTTGAAGTCTGAAGGTGAGAATTTCTAGGAAATGAGAAGTACCCCAGAGCTAGGGCAGACAAATAGGAACTAGAAAAAAACAGGAGGTTGGTATTATGATCATTTTTTTTTCTGGCCACTGGTTGGATTCTTTTTTTTTTTTTTTAATTTTATTTATTTATTTATTATTTTTTTGGGGGTACACCAAGTTCAATCATCTGTTTTTATACACATATCCCCGTATTCCCTCCCTCCCTCGACTCTCCCCACTGGTTGGATTCTGAATATTGTTAGCTGCTCCATCTCAAAACACTCTATTGCCTTCCAGTATTTCCTTTTACCTTTCTGGCTATCACTTCCCAGCCCTCCCTTGATGACTCATCCTTCTCAACTGGAATATTAAACATTGCGCCCCACAGCTCAGACCAGAGCCTCTTTTCCATATCACATCCAATCCCATGGCTTTGAACACTATCTAAATGCAGGGGATGCCTAAGTTTTTATCCCCAGAATTCTCCTCTGAGTTCCAAGACCCATATATCCAATTGCCCATTTGACATATCCATGTGGATCTATGATGGTCATACTTAACACATTCAAAATGGAGCTTTGATTCATGCCTTCTCAGTCTTCCCCATCTCAATAAACCATCCACCTAGTTGCTCAGGTCAAAATTTAGGAGTCTTCCTTTCTTCCTCTCGCTCACTCTCCCGCTACTCCCCTTTAATTCATCACCAATCCTGGGGAGGTCCCTGGGGGGGGGGTTGTCCAGTGGTTAGGACTCAGTGCTTTCACTGCCCTGGGCCGGGTTCAATCCCTGGATCCCTCGTTGGGGAACTAAGACCCCGCAAGCCATGCAGCACTGCCAAAAAAAAAAAAAAGAAATTCACTGACTCCACCAGTAAAGGTGCACCAACTCTCTCCACTGCTGTTCCCTAGTTTAAGCCACCATCATTGCTTAACTAAATTATTTATTCTTCCATCTGAAGTAGACCCTTGCTTTGATTACTCTTCATCACATCACTAGATTTCCTCCCTTCATAGCACTTATCACAAACTGAGTTCCTATGTATGTACTGAATTTGTTAGTATCCCCAACCAGAATGTAAGCTCTCTAAGAGCAGGACCCTATCTTGTTCATTCCTTAAATATTTATCACAGGCCTACTAGGCTCTGGTTCCTGTTGTAGGTTCTTGGGGGCTAGAAGTGTGGTATGGAGAGAAAGTGTGTAGCAAGAATTGCCCTTCAAGTTTGAGAAGTACAGATATGGAAGATGGATCTTGTCTGGGTCACAGACTCCAGAGTGTTGACTATGGAGAGTAGATGAAATTGTGACTGATGACTTGCTAGCTGTTGCCACAGTGTAGAGTGTGAAGCAAAGTGTCATGACTGAGAGCTGGGGTCAGCTGGAATGGCAGCTCCCAAATCCCCCAAAGGACCACAATATCCAGTGAAGCTGCTATGGCCCCCAACTGTCATCACTGGAGATCCCCTAGGAAGATACGTGCTCCTAACCGCCATCCTAACACTCCAGGACTAAAAAGAGGAGGGACTATAAAAGGCCGTGGAGCTACAAGTTGGGCTACTGCTGGAGGAGTCTAACATGAGATTGAAGTGTAAATGAACAATGCTAAGTCTCATTAATAATCAGAATGAGACTGAGATGCTTATTTCACATTTATACCTCACATGTAGCCAAAAGAACCAAATGGAGCCCTGAGAACAAATAGCAAGGGGACCCAAGGGGTCAGGGAAGGCTTCCCCAAGGAAATGATGTTTATGCTGAAGCCCAACGGGTCTCACTGCTCCCTTACACACACTTCACACTCACCATTGCCAAACAGGCCAGTTCTTTTCACCCCTTCCTACATTTGTACTCTATTCTACTTGCCTAGAGTGCTCTCCTCTCTTCCCCCCTACTCAATCTGGCTAACTCCTATTTATCCTTTATGACTCAGCTCGAAAGTGAAGCCATGGCCGCCGCCTCTCCCCGAAGGAAGGTGAGGTCGGTCCCTCCTCTGAGCTCATACACACTTGGGTACACCGTGTGGGTATTGTGTGTGTACTCGCTAGTCTGCACCACCATGCTGTGAGCTCATAGTGACCCAAGAGACCAGCGCGAGGCAAGCTCAATAGGCGTCTGCTGAATGAAGGAATGACTTCGTTTTTAAAAGCGGTTAGCACCAAGCTGGAGGTAGGGGGAAATGTTTCAAGGCAGAGGAGTAAGCTGAGCTTCTTGGAGTGCTGTCTTCACAGAACCAAGCCTCGGTCGGACTGATATAATGAACCAACCTGTTAGAAGAATCTTAATAGAAAGTAGGTCAGTTTCTTCCTATCTCTTTAAGAACTAGAGGCTTGGTTTCCGCGCCTGCGCATTGAGAGAGTAAACAGCTCTCTTTTTCACCCACCTCGGCCTGCCCGCCCCATCCACATCCCTAATGCCCCAACCCGCTCCAGCCTCCTCCCATTCTCCCCTTCTTCGGGTGGGGTAATGGTCCGTTCCAGGGAGACTGGTTCGTCCTGGAGGGTGGCGAGCATAAGTGGTACATTCCAGTGCCTTCATTACCTTCCGCTTTTCGTGTCTTTTCTGTTCTACTTCCCCCTACCGAATGAAGCTCAATAGGCTGGCCCAAAAGAAGGCGGGGGAGCCGGGCTGAGGGGACCGGTCTGAGCCGGTCTCCGGCGCAGGCGCAGTGCGGATAAACAGGAAGCGGGCGGTAGAGGCAGCGGCTGAGACCCAGGGGCTTCGGGAGGAGGCAGCGGGAGAAGTAGGATTATCGCAAGGGCAACAGAAGCTGAGAACGAGAAAAGGAGGCTTGGCCGTCTGCCTCCAGGGAACGAGAGATCACAGCCTCGCTTTCCGCTTGGGTTTCCGGCTCCCCCCCGAGGCTGAGGCTGCGGCTGACAAAGGGCTTGCGCCGGTGCCGCCGCCCTTCTCATCCGGGCATTCAGGTCCCTGCGGAGAGGGAGGGGGAAGGGCAGAGGGGGAGGGGAGGGAGCAGGAGGGCGCGCGCTTGGAGCCGAGGCCGTCTCTAGGGCTCCGGGCCGGCGGCCCAGCGGACGGAGGCCGAGGAGGACCTGCAGAGGCGGTGGCGGCCGGGGGCAGGAGGATGGTGCAGAAGGAGAGCCAGGCGGCGCTGGAGGAGCGGGAGAGCGAGCTCAACTCCAACCCTGCCGCCTCCGCGGGGGCATCGTTGGAGTCGCAGGCAGCTCCAGCCCCTGGAGAAGACAACCCAGCCGGGGCCGGGGGAGCAGCGGTGGCAGGGGCGGCAGGAGGGGCTCGGAGGTTCCTATGTGGCGTGGTGGAAGGTGAGCGCGGTGGCGCGGGCTGGGCAAGAGCGTCCTCCCTCCCGCTCCACCCCAGTAGTAAAACGTTCTTTCCTATCTGGCCGGGGGGGGGGGGGGGGGGGCGGGGCGGGGAGTCCAAAAGGGGGTTATTCCCTTGGGACTGAAATTTGACCCGGTTGAAAGGAGGAAAGAGGCGAGAGGGTGGGCAAGTCTTTTCTCAAGTTCTCTAACGGCGTTGAATTCCCCTCTGGCTATTAACAAGCCTGACCCCACCCGCCTTGGGCTGCGAGCCAGGCTTGCTCCAGTGGAGGCGGTGTAAGGAGTCTAGTCTTAGGCTCCGAGTTTTACGTCTTTGTACCTTGGTATCTTATTTCCTAGGGTGTTTTGTGTTCAGATGAAAAGACGTGTATAGTGCTGTTGTCCCCACCCTTTGGGAAAAAAGACTATCCATACTGGTGTGCTGGTTGTATTCCTGGAGTGAAGGGAAGCACTCTTGGCCTGTAGTTTTACACATTCCTTTTTGCTTAGAGGTGTGTTTGTTTGTTTGTTGGCCAGTCCCCAACCCCCCACGCTTCGAAGATTCATTTGCAGCCTAGAAAAATTGCCCTTTGTCAATTGCTGTGCCTTGCCTTTTGAGGAATAAAGCTTTGATTTTAGTAGTATCTGAGGTGTGGAATTTTAATATAGTGACTGCAGAAGAGGTTTAAAAATTCCCTTCTCACTTCTTCCGTTCCCATTTCTATTTAAAAGGAATGATGGATTTTTTTTGGTGGTTGGGGAAGATGACCGAAAGATTGTATCACAGTTTGTGAATGTAATGACTAAATGTTCGGCTCTGCATTCTATGGAAGAATGAATTAGTTTCATTATTGCTTTTTCTTGGAGTACAGCATGTATTTGAACTTTCTGAAGTATTTTGGCTGACTCAGGGTTTCCTAGCTGTATACTTTATTAGTTCTCTCCTATATGTGATGTGCACAGGGGTAACATTGTAAAAAATAAGTGGTCTTTATTAAAAAAAAAAACCGGAAAAGTGTGGAAAAGGAAAGGATTGTCCCCTTGGTCGAGAGCTTTGGCACGTACGGAGTATTCATTTGAAAGATGGGTGGTGGTTATGGTATTTTAGATAAAGATTAATTGTAGCAGAGAACAGAGTAATTGGCAGCTACCGTAAGGAATGAGATGGTTAAGCCAAGTTAGCTGTGCTGCAGAATGTTGCCGAGAACAGAATGGAAAACTACCTATATATTTCACTGCAGTCAATGTTTCTGAAAATATTGCTTTGTTTTACTTGTCCAGTGATGTATCTGTAGGGCTAGAATCTGTATGGAGATTCTCGGAAAAGAATCTGTATTTTGTTATCTAAGTTCTTGGGGTGGAGGGTGGGAAAGGAGTGTGCTAGGGAATTAGAAATTTTAGAGCTAGACTAGAGTGAATGTAAGGAAACTTTCCTGTCCCTTACACCTTCAGTAATTGTGGAGAAAAGCTAGTTGTGGTTTAGATCAGGTGGTTGGTTTTTCAGAACAGTATTAAAAAGCAACTAGGCTACTTAGAATTGTCTTACCTGTTGTCTTTTCTCCTTCCCGTTCCTTAGTATATTTCCTTGGTGACTGAGCACCTGATTTTTTTTGGTGTTTGTTTTGCTTTTGTTTCCCTCACAAACTTTTGTTGATTTTATTTATTTTTGAGGTTAATTTGTGCTTTTATTTGACAGTATAATTTAACTACGGTGGTCAGCAAACTTTTTTGATCTAAAAAGTACAGTTTACATCACAATCCAGCACACATATATAATATGTATACATATATAAAAGTGAAACAAAAGTTTTGCCAAAAACGTCTACCCTGAGTGTTCTTTTTTTTTTTTAAGATTTTTTTTTTTTAACCAAGAGTGAACTGCACTTACACATCATAATCACCAAAGTCCCTAGTTCATCTTAGGGTTCGCTTTATTTTTTTTTTCTTCCTTTAGTGAAGAATGGTTTTTTTTTTTAAATTTTTAATTTTATTTATTTTTTTGGGGGGGGGGTACACCAAGTTCAGTCATCTTTTTTTTTTTTATTTTTTGGGGGGGTACACCAGGTTCAATCATCTGTTTTTATACACATATCCCCGTATTCCCTGCCTCCCTCGACTCCCCCCCCCAGTCCCCCCCATCCGCCCCCCCCCCGACTCCCCCCCATCCTCCCCCTCCAATAGGGTTCACTTTAATGAAGAGAATAGTGTTGCAAATTCTACGGACAAACCTTTGTTGATTTTAACAGCACTGCTTCCTCTTTGTGGTGCCAATTAACTAAAACCGTGAACCGTACTCTCAAAGAGCAAAGTTAGGGTTTCTGAAGATTGAAATGTTAGACATTTGAAAAATGGGCTTTTTGTTTGTTCTTTAATGTTGAAGCAGCTCTGAAGGAAAGTTTAATGCCTACTTCTTTAAAAGAAAAATGATAATGTAAAGTGTTGTAGGAAAGCTATAAAGACTTGTAAAATTCACCTAATGTTTTAAATCAGCTGTAAGAGAGTAACCACTGAGTTGTCCAGATTGAAAGTGCTACAGTTTCATATAATGGTATGTAATGAATTTTTCTTTGGTCTGTCACTGTCTTTGTGGTGCAGAGTGATCATTCTGTCTAAAGTGGAGCCTATTACTGTTGAGAAATTTTGGTTTTGAGTTAGTCTCTTAAACTGTGTATGTGTGTGTGTAAGGAGCATGTTGTGTTCAAAACACAGTTTGAACCATCTTCATAATGCTCCTGAGAGGTTGTCCTTATCTTTTGCAGATGATTAGACTGAGACAGGTGGAAAATAAAGCTTGGGCAAGCTGTAAGGTGTGATTAGCACATGCCACAGCTACAAATACCAGTTTGGTGCTTATACCACTACTTAAGTCATCAGTCTGCAGGTTTGTTTTCTGCAATGTGCATTGCTATTGCTTTGTCCCCATCTGGGATACTCTGGAGTGAGTCACGATCTTGAATTTTCGGTTGCTCAAACATTTGCTGTGGAAATTGCTTGAGAGTTTTCCTGTTTGGGTCAGTTCCAATGTTGAATTTGTTGTGAGTGTAGTTGAAGGCATTTTTTGGGTCCCTTTTATAATTTCAGGAACCAAAAAAAAAAGAAAAAAAGCCATCATAAAATTGGGTCAGATTCTTTTCTAATTCTGTTCCTGATTTTTTTCCTACCTTGTTTTCTCCCCTTCCCCCTCTAAAAGCAGTTTCACTTCCCTCCTAGGTAGTAATTGTTATTGTTAGCAGTTTGGGGTTACTTTGCTTTCCCTACTGTAAGATTAAGATAATCTTTTTAAAAGTTTAGATTTAAACATGTTTGGTCTTTTTTAGCACTGGAAAGAGATGATGTTTAGTTATTTTTAGATAACTTTATCACATAAGTAGTGTGTTCACGGTAGAAGAATCAGAAAATTTACCTAAGCAAAAAGGGAATTAAAATCACTTTATAATATCACCCCCAAACACCTTAATGTTTTACTAAACATCCTTCAGATTTTTGCATAGTGTACATATTTTTTATAAAGTGGCATTGTATTGTATGTATTGTAACCTGATTTTCTCAGTAATTGCATTCTTACTTTGAATCTAGGATTTTATGGAAGACCATGGGTTATGGAACAGAGAAAAGAACTCTTTAGAAGGTAATTTCTTTTATTACGTGAAGGAGAGTCTTAAACAGTTAACGTTTACTTTTGTTTGAGGAAATACTAACACTGAATATGCCAGGTGCAGTTTGATGATTTCTCAGTTGCAGAAGTTATTTTACCTTGGTCTTTTTGCTCTTCTTCACATGGGCCAGTTCTGACACTTTCCTGGGAAAGCTGTATGGATTTTGGGCTTACCTGCCTCACTCAGAGCTGTTATATTTTTATTTAAGGCTGTTTATTATGTTGACATTCCTTATAATATTTAATTTTTTTACAACTCCAGTGAGTTACAAAAAGGTTAAAAGCTATGGCCCCAGAATATTAGCTTTTTAAAAGATGGAGTTGCTCCAAGAAAAGGAAAAAAAATTGAGATGTACAGGTTATACATACTGCCTGTTTATATACATGTAATTTTCTTTCCTCTTAAGGCTCCAGAAATGGGAATTAAATACATATTTGTATGCTCCAAAAGATGACTACAAACATAGGATGTTTTGGCGAGAGATGTATTCAGTGGAGGAAGCTGGTAATCTTTTTCTTTTTAATCCGTAAATTTAGAGTATGTGAAGAAAACAGCTGTATTTTAAGTGTAGTTGTACAAGAACTAAGTAGGTAGGTAATTTCACTTTGTAGGTAGTTTTCTTTTATATGGTAACTGTGTGTGTTACCATATAACAACGTGCAGCCATCGGGTGATTCATGGGTGTGCCAGTCTGACTCCACCTGTCCTCCACTGTTCTGTCGTCATAAATTGTGCTTTTTAACGACTAAATAGTGGGTCATTGGACAAAGAGATGTTGAAGCAGGACTAGGCCTAGGGCAAGGCAAGTGAGGTGCAAATTTTAAAGGACTCCAACAAAAAATCAGTAATCAGATAAATAATACTTTATTATCCATTTTTTAAACCAGAACTAATGCAAAAAATCCATGAACAAAATAACCAAAATTTTAAATAAAGACAGGGTTAGTACTCCTGATCCTTTTGATTCAGGCTCAAGAATGGCTTGGTCTTGACCACTAGATTACTGCTACTGGTCCTGTGTTTAAAGTAAAGAAGGACCTCATCCTAGTGCAGGCCTATAGTAAAGTGAAAAGCCATCCCAAACGATCCTTGCTACATGTGTTCTTATATTGAGTTAGTTACGTAAAATTCATAAATGAGTAAATTAGACAAATGGTGCTTTTCTTTGGGGACTTGAATGAATGGGGGAACATTTTCATACCTGGAATTAAATAGTAGCTAACAAGATACTTGGTTACAGAGCCCAGCCAAAGCAGTGAAGGCAGAAAGTTTACTTAAATTATGAAAAGCAATTAAAACTCCCATCTAGTTTTGTTGTTTACTACTCTATATAACTTAAATGTGTCTTCAACTTGATTATTTTCTGGTGATGCTGGTAATTAAATTTAATGTGATCAAAATATAGTCAAATGACTGTCTTTAGATACCACTGAAAGTTATTTAAAGATAAATCCTGTGGTATGAAATAGTATTTCAGTTTACTTCAGAAAATTGTTTATCACATTTTAGAGACTTAAAACTCTGATGAATGCTTTTCTTGTAGTTAACAAAGATGTCAAGATTGTTAAGGCCGTCACTTAACCTTGGTTCTTAAGAATACATTTTTCTTTTCTATCAAATTGTAAAAGTTATATGTAAATTTATTTATTTAGGAATTCCAGTTGTACAGAGACAGCAAAAACAAAAACATATCTCTCAAATACTATAGGAAATAAAAATGTTTTGTATTCAGTAAGAGAATTGATGCTTAATTCAGTATTTTTGAGAAATGGCAATGAAAGGAAAAGAATGCTTTTATTAACTTCAGGGCGACATTAAATCATACTAGGTTTGTGCCATTATGTATTGTCACATTGGACGTGACAGTTTTGTAAAATTTAAGACTTTTTTTTTCTTTACTCATTGAAAATTGGAGAAAATAACCTACAGTTGAAAGGAGAAGCCCCTTTTAGATTTTTGTGCTGCTTTCTAAAATCATGGATTCTGTTCTTTAGAGCAACTTATGACTCTCATCTCTGCTGCACGGGAATATGAGATAGAGTTCATCTATGCTATCTCACCTGGATTGGATATTACCTTTTCTAACCCCAAGGAAGTATCTACATTGAAGCGCAAACTGGACCAGGTAATTTCCTTACTTTGTTATTATTTTTCCCTGAATCAGTACGTGGAACTAAAAGTTTTCTGAGTTGCTTTTATGATGTAATAAGGAAACCAGATTCATAGTATTTCTTTGTTTCTGAACAAATTTTTACTTTAACCCTTTTGATAAGAGGAATATTTTCTAAAGTGAGTCAGAAGAGCTTTACTGGAGGTACCGGTTGCTTCTTAAGTTCAGTTTGCGTAAGAACTGCCTTAAAAGAATGCTTAGAAAAGATGCTTAAAAGGATCCATTCCCAGAGAGTCTTAGTATAAACTTGAGGTGGAGACTTACCTCAGATTCCAGGTGATTCTGAGTGGTCCAGAGTCACATTTCCAAAAACTCTGTATGCTGTTGGGTGCTCAACTCAATTTTTGACTGAGGTTACAGAAATAGGGTTCATTCAGTTATATGGACAAGAGATGTAATTCAGTCTGGAAATGATTGGCTAGTTTCCCAAAATGAGAAGAAAAACTAGGTAAACATGTAAGCTGTTGGTGAACCTGATTGTAATCTAAATTCTACTTAACATAAAAGCTGCACATCTTTTTTTGGTGAAGTAAGTGTGCAGTTTTATATGTGTATCCTACATGCTGCACGGTGTGGCAAAAAAAAAAAATAAAGTAGTTAAATTTCTGTGAATAAGCTTTTAAGAGGTTATTTCCCTATTTGATCATATCCTGCTATGTTGGTGTTTCTGATTGGTGGCTTAGGTTTATGTGCAAAGAAATGAATTAGCATCAGTGTATCTTGACTAGAACAGGTAACCTGGGTTTTTCATGTCTTAGAGTTTATCTTTCATTTTTTCTTTTTTTTCTCCTGTTTGGTTTTCCTTAGTCAGCAGTGAAAGAGATAGAAGGATAAGCCACATTATAGAAGCTTTGTTAGACATATTGGCATATTGCATTCAAACCCAAATGAAAAAATAGGTCCCAAAACTGTCTAGCTGTTTAACATAGAAAATATAAAGGCAGTGGTTTGGCATTGAACATTTTACTGAGGAAAATATTTGCCTGAACTGTTCAGTATGTACTTTAACATTTGAAATCCTGTATTTTTACTCTTTAAGATGAGCTGGTAAACCATCTTGTTTTTTTTTCTTTTCCTAGGTTTCTCAGTTTGGATGCAGGTCGTTTGCCTTGCTTTTTGATGATATTGACCATAATATGTGTGCAGCTGACAAAGAGGTATTCAGTTCTTTTGCTCATGCCCAGGTCTCCATCACAAATGAAATTTATCAGTACCTAGGAGAGCCAGAAACTTTCCTCTTCTGTCCCACAGGTATTGTATATAATAGCTTTATATTTAACTAGTCTTGAACTATATAACTTTCAAAAAGACCGTGTATGGGCTTTATTGTGTTGTCCCCTCTCCCTTTTGTATATACAGGTAGGAATTCTTTTTCTAGGAGATATTTCTCCAGATCTTCAATTGGAGAAACTTTAGGGATTAGTAAATGACAACTGAATAGGCAAAAGGATTTATGTATTTTTTGGTACTGGAAGTATATGAGTGTTACTTTTTTAGAATTAGAGGAGGGGATAGTATTATGAAAATGAGAACTAGAAAAAAGCAAATTTACATTGCTTTTAACTTAGTCACTTCTCATTTCCTCCTACTTGTTCCTTTTTTCTGCCCTTGCACATCTGTATCCCTTTTCATCCCTCCCACTCCCATCTGGGCTCTTACTTCCAATAGTCAGCATAGAAAGCTTAGTAATTTTCCCCCTTTTCCTCCCCCCTCCCCCCCCCATCTCTCCCTGGTTCCTTCCATTGAAAATGTTTTTCCCCTTTTTTTGCCTCTCAAAATTCAGTCTATTAGAAAACTTCCCCAGGCTTGACTTCTTGTTCAGGAAGAGTTAAATAAGTTCTAAGAAATAATTTTAGACTGAATTTATTTAACTGCGTGTATGTCTGTCTTAGAGTATTGTGAGCCATGAACCTTATCTCAGTGGTCTGGTACTACATGAATATCCAAATAATGTTTAATAAGATCATACTTGGCAATTACTTAATTCATTGCAAATTATAATCAGTTGTAGTTGAGTACTGATAGCCAGGAGCATAATTTTGCATTCTTTCTATTATGATATTGTCAGTCCAGTCTATTTGGCTTCTGATTGTAACTGAGAAGTGTAGGCAGTTTGGAACTATGTAGAATATGCTATAAAATTCTAATTATTTCTTTAGTAAACTTGTATTTGTAGTGACCGTAGGACCATAAAGATTGATCTGTCCTACTACTGGAGGAAGACTATCAGATTTTACTAATTGATTTTTTTTTTTAATAAGTTGATTCTTAAGTGAACTGCCACTTGAGTTTACTTCTTTTGGGACATGACATGGAGGCCTTTTTGTCATTTGGGTGAAAATAATTTAAAATTGGTAGACAATTTTATCCCCATTCAGAAACTCATGGCCATTTCACTTCTGACTGTTTTACTGATTAATTTTTCCCCTTACATTCAGAATATTGTGGCACTTTCTGTTATCCAAATGTGTCTCAGTCTCCTTATTTAAGGACTGTGGGTGAAAAGCTCCTACCTGGAATTGAGGTGCTTTGGACAGGTAAGTCTTAAAGATTTATACAGTAAAACATTTAATTAACTAGGACCTAGGGAAATTGGTTGTTCTGGTTAATTGGATACTTTTAAAAAGATGAGCCATAACCAGAACATTTTGTTACTAATTTTCTTTCTTTTGCAAAGTATACATTCTTCACTTGGTATTAAGAACATCTTTGAGGATTTTGCAGTGAGTGTGAATATCAGTGACTGATAAATAATAGATTTGTAGGGATTGGGCTAACCTGTATTGATCCCAGCACTACGAGAATCTTGTATTTTATAAAATGAAAGCTGTAATGCTAGATTGACAGCTAGTAATCAATGGGCTGTATTAACTTTCATTCCAAGAATTAAGGGCAGACACCCTCCCAGGGTTTAGGTTAATTTGAGTTTGTCTAATTGAGGATATATTGTATTGTAATGGAAAAAAATTGTTTACATGGAAATTTGTTTCTTACTAATGTATCACTTTGAGGAAACTTGCCCAAACCTTAAGTATTCCTACCTTTTAACCACTAATTTTGTTTCTAGGAATCTGATCTGAGGAAATATTGGGTGAGGGGAATAAAGCTGAGTAAAAGGACATGTTGCTGTGTTATTTTAAAAAGAAAAATTGTTGGAAAATATAACAAGGGAAATAAAAAATTACATGCAGTATATTTTGAAGAACAGTGTATGAGCATCTTTTAATAAATGGTGGTCATTATTTCTAGGTCCCAAAGTTGTTTCTAAAGAAATTCCAGTAGAGTCCATTGAAGAGGTTTCTAAGATTATTAAGAGAGCTCCAGTAATCTGGGATAACATTCATGCTAATGATTATGATCAGAAGAGACTGTTTCTGGGCCCATACAAAGGAAGATCCACAGAACTCATCCCGAGGTTAAAAGGAGTCTTGACTAATCCAAATTGTGAATTTGAAGCCAACTATGTTGCTATCCACACCCTTGCCACCTGGTACAAATCAAACATGAATGGAGTGAGGAAAGATGTAGTGATGAGTAAGTAGATGACTTAATTCTTGACCTTGGGAGGAGAGTTGGGGTTAACTAGAACCATTGGCAGGTATGTATTCTTTTGCCATCAAGATTTAAGAGGATTTTTTAAACATGTTGTTTAGTCCTGAATGAGATGTATATGATAGAAAAAGGACTGTGTGGAATGGCTGTGGGCAAGTTACTATAACTTCTTGGCCTCAGTTCTTTGTTTTTATTTATTTATTTTTAAAATTTATTTATTTTATTTGTTTATTGGCTGCGATGGGTCTTCGTTGCAGCACACAGGCTTTCTCTTGTTGCAGCAAGCAGGGGCTACTCTCCGTTGTGGTGCGTGGGCTCCTCATTGCCGTGGCTTCTTTTGTTGTGGAGCACAGGCTCTAGGCACGTGGGCTTCAGTAGTTGCAGCACACGGGCTTAATAGTTGTGGCTCATGGGCTCTAGAGCGCAGGCTCAGTAGTGGCACACGGGCTTTAGTTGCTGCACGTGTGGGCTCAGACTGTCCCCTGCGTTGGCAGGTGGATTCTAAATCACTGCGCCACCTAGGAAGTTCCAGTTCTTTGTTTTTAAAATGTGACTTAGCCTTTCAAGTCTGAGTAACTAGGTGAAGTAGTCTTTTAGTGTTCCTGTTAACCCTTGACTAATTCTGATTGAATTTGTGTTTTCAGGTGCCTTTATTAAATGGTGTATTTTAGATGACTAGGTATTCTTATCTGAGTTATTTAATATATAATTTTGATTCAGCTTACATTTATGAAACATATTCTCATTTTAGACATTGGCTTACTGATTTTTATTTATGAAAAATTCTTAATTGAGTTCCAAGTAAGAGAATGCTGACTAGTTGTTTATTCAACTCATGTGCCCTGCATTGGAAGGCGGGACCACTGTGGAATTCCCAAATAGTCCCTACTTTCGAAGAATTTAGTCTGGTGTTAGATAAAGTAGATAGGCAACTATATTATAGAATGATAAGTGATGAGATAGTTATCTACTAAGTGCAGGGGGAACACAGAGGAGAGGAGGGAGTGATTACTTCTGCTAAGCAAAAGTGGTGGTAAATGATTTCGTAGAGAAGATACTTACACTGGGTCAAAGTATGAGTGAGGTCTGCTGAACATTAAAAGGTTGGTGGGCTAGAGATGAAAACACTAGACACTGAAAATTTCAAGTTATCTGAATTTTGACCCAATTGTGGGGTTTTGAAATGTCACATAATGATGCCTGGTGGTATGCAGTTGAAAGTTGTGTTCTGTTTCTCAGTTCTGTACCCCTACTTCCAGTTCTGTTGATTGATTAATGCTTCCCTTCAAGGCTTAGTCATTGTGACCCCCTCTCCTCAGTAAAAAGCACAGAGTTAGGGATACAATCTCAGTCCTCTCTGTATACATGGCTATTAGCATCTACCTCTTTTAAAGCAGAGCGTGAAGCACATTAAGGACTAGGGGACATTAGCCAGATTGGGCTCTGTACAGGGAAATAAGAAGGAAAGCTAAGAATAGTGGGTTTTGAATACCAAGCCAAAGAGAAGTCAGAGTTAATTTTGTCTACCACTCTTTGGGTTCTTCATTATTTGCTTATCTGTGCTTGTATGTGGGCTGTCAATTTTCTCTTCTCCCCTCAATGCATTTATTAATTTGTCCATTATTTTTTCATAATTATTTGTCCTTTTAAGTTATAAGCCCCTGAAAGGTAGGGAATGTTTTCTTTACGGGAAGTACAGTGCTTTTAATCTTGCGTTCCCAATAATTGATAATCATTGGACATTTATGACTGACTTGTCCACTGATTCTAAAATTAATGTTTATTGGGACTTACTTGGTGGTCCAGTAGTTAAGACTCCATGCTTCCATTGCAGGGGGCACAGGTTTGATCCCTGGTCAGGAAACTAAGATCCCACATGCCATGCGGCATGGCAAAAAAAAAAAATGTTTATTATTTCAGTTGGAATTTTACATTTAGCAATGCATTTAGATGACTGTTCTAGGTGAAGTGGTTCAGTGAAGGGTCTTGGTTGTGTTTGCACTGTTATGCTTAAGGATTGTTTTTGTTCCAGTTTGCTTCTCTGGTTTTACAGTAACAATTAGTGTTTTGTAATCAAAACTGCTTTTGTGTTCTTTCCCTTTTTTGCAGCTGATAGCGAAGACAGTACTGTATCGATCCAGATAAAGTTAGAAAATGAAGGCAGTGATGAAGATATAGAAACTGATGTACTCTATAGTCCACAGATGGCTCTGAAGTTAGCTTTAACAGAATGGTTGCAGGAATTTGGCGTACCTCATCAGTACAGCAGTGAGTTTGGCCTTCTTTGTAAGGGGTTGTATCACATTGTTTGAGACAGGAAGTAAAGAACATTTGTGATGTGTCTTCTTATAGGCCTGCCAAGCAAAATGAAATATAGGAATCTAGAGAATAAGGTTTTTTAAATTTTACTTTTGGTCTTAGATAGCTTTTATTTTGATGTACTGCTAATTTGTTTTTAAAATATCTTTTTCTGAAATAGTTGTAAACACACATCTTCAAAAGAGAAGAAAATAATAGGTGTTGGCATGTTTATGATCTGTGTTTCCCCTCCTCTCTTCCCTTCCCCACCTGCCTAGTGGTTTAGAGAAATTGCACTTTTCTCGGGGCTCAAATTGGAATCTCAAATTGAGGCTTATAGTTAGAGATATGATAAGAAGAAAACATTTCTCTAGATCTAATTTGTTCTGTTTCTAATTCTGATTATCTTTCTGGCAATTTGTTTTTATAGGTAGGCAAGTTGCACACAGTGGGGCTAAAGCAAGTGTAGTTGATGGGACTCCTCTAGTTGCAGCACCCTCTTTAAATGCCACAACTGTAGTTACAACTGTTTACCAGGAGCCCATTATGAGCCAGGGAGCAGCCTTGAGTGGTGAGCCTACAGCTCTGACCAAGGATGAAGAAAAGAAACAGCCAGATGAGGAACCCATGGACATGGTAGTGGAAAAACAGGAAGAAACAGACCACAAGAATGACAGTCAAATACTAACTGAAATCGTTGAAGCTAAAATGGCAGAGGAATTGAAACCAATGGACACTGATAAAGAGAGCATAGCTGAATCAAAATCCCCAGAGATGTCTATGCAGGAAGATTGCATTAGTGATATTGCTCCTATGCAGACTGATGAACAGACAAACAAGGAGCAGTTTGTTCCTGGTCCAAACGAAAAGCCTTTGTACACAGCAGAACCAGTGACTCTGGAGGATTTGCAGTTACTTGCTGACCTGTTTTACCTTCCTTATGAGCATGGACCCAAAGGAGCACAGATGTTGCGGGAGTTCCAGTGGCTTCGAGCAAATAGCAGTGTTGTCAGTGTCAATTGCAAAGGAAAAGACTCTGAGAAAGTGAGTATGCTTAATTTACCTGCTTCTCTGGCCTGGATGGGTCCCCATGCTGATGATACGGAGGAGGTCTTAAATGAGAATTGACCGCATCTTAGAATGTGTTCTGTAAAGTACGTGTGGACTCTGCTGAATCTGATACATACAGTTCCATAGTTTGACTTTTAGTAGTTAGGAATGAAGGAAAGTCAAAGTTGATTATTTTAGGAATATTTGTCAGTTTGGGGAGACACAAACTTTTTTATTGCTCATCTTTTAAAAGTTTAAGCCTGTTGATTCTTTAATGTTTAGGATAAATTTGTAGGTACCTGATAACATAAACAGCTTAGTTTATAACTGTGTTATAGATTATATTGTTAAACTTTCTATTTTTTGAGTATTTTTATTGATCTGCAATAGATTGAAGAATGGCGGTCACGAGCAGCCAAGTTTGAAGAGATGTGCGGACTAGTGATGGGAATGTTTACTCGGCTCTCCAATTGTGCCAACAGGACAATCCTTTATGACATGTACTCCTATGTGTGGGATATCAAGAGTATAATGTCTATGGTGAAGTCTTTTGTACAATGGTTAGGTAGGTACACCAGGAATAATCTCTTCTCAGATATATTGTCCTGTAAAAAAAAAAAAAAAAAAAAGACATTATCCCACAGGGAGAAAAACATTTAGGGAATTGGCAAATTTCCAACTGTGTTTGAATTCTTTACCTAGATTTCAAAGATGTAGCCATTGTTACAGATTTGAGATGCAAGCCTCAGTAAATATATCGAGCATGTTGATTTTTCTCCCTTGGGCTAATTCACCATAAATATCTTGAAAATGTGTTAGAAAGTACTGACTTTAACTTGCTCTGACTGAATGCTTTCTGGATGGAACCATGCATACCACTTTTATGTGATTTGGAGATGAGACGCTATGAATTGTGACTCTGTAAGCTCTCTGCTGCTTGCTGTGTCTTGATAACATTAATGCTGTGTTTAACAGAACAATTGCTGAAATGACCTAAGGGGCCTGGAAAGAGGAAGCCATCCTCCCAGCCCTGTGCGCATGCGAGCTTTAGTGGTAGGCTATTCTGGTGCTACTTGGTATTATTTTACAGGGCTTTTTCTTTATCCCTCTACCAAGTAATTGGTTTTAGCAGGGGATAAAAATTGCAATCCCCTGAAAACTCTGTTTCGTTAAATGGAATTCTCTTTTGAAAACAGTGGTTTGTTTTTTTGTTTTTGTTTTTATTCTCAAACTTGGTAAAAAGCACCAGCATGGCCAAGTTTCTCCAGGGATCTTATTTCGTTTCCAGGTTTTCAACCCAGCTATAAGGAATATGTAATGGACTTATTATGCATAGCACACAGCAGGCAGCAAGGCTAACTGACATGTCATAGTTTTCATAGTAGTCACAAATACTATGATGGGTTACATAGTCTTGGTTGTGAAATAGAAGTGTGAGCTTAGAGTATCAGGAGTAGTAGCAAGGAGATTCCTCACCTTCTGCCTATTTACTTTTGGACCCTTAAATAGAAAAGTTTTTTTTCCTGTGATACAACTAATTAGCAACTAAAATAGAGCCTCTCGTTGTTAATTTGAAAATAGATGGAATTGCATTGGTTAGGACTTTGAGCTTGCCGCAGGGGGCACGGGTTTGATCCCTAGTCTCGGCACTACCCGCAAGCCTTGGGGCATGGCCAAAAATAAAAGATAAAAAAATAAATTGGGAAAGAAGAAAATAGATAACTTTGGGTTCCTATATACGTAGCACAACAGGTAGGAGAATTTTGACCTCTTGTTAAAAGGCTCCAAAGATAACCTCTTCTCTGTGATACAGGTCTGCCCTTAGGCTCAGGAAAAACCTCTATATTGATTGTTGGATGATGGCATTTGCCCCCCTGGCTTTTGGCCAGGGGGGATATAATATAACCTTTATAGGGATTGAAGTCTTAAATTTCCAGCCTGCAATCCAGATTATTGAGTTTGAGAAAGTTTTGCTTGAAATATTTGATACTCAGCTTATAATTCAAGAATTATTAAAAATTCTTGATTATATACAGTATTGCTGCTTTTTCCTCTCAAGCTTTACCTCTGTACTGTGCAGTTATGGGGGCAGCTTTCCCAAATTGTATATAGCTGTTGCACAGTCTCAAGGTCAGAGCATCTTAGAAGTTTTAAGTAATCATCCTGGTATCCACATAGCTTTACAACAGCCCATGACAGAGAATATTTTCATGGTTCTATAGTAATAGCAGGGAGTTACTGATTAGACCCTTTGTTTTCCTCCAGTCTCCAGTCCAGCTGGCATTCAGTCCTTTAAAGAATGTGGCTATGCAGTACTTTTGATTACTAACGACTTCTATTATCTTCTTCCCCATTGTGTACAGATGGGAGAATCCTCAGCACAAGTTCTACTACTATTGGATGGACAGCGGCAGATGTTCACAGCGCGTCATGATTAATTAGTTTAAATTAAAAGGTTCTGTGAGGTAGCACAGGTAGACTTAAGGGCAGTAGGCATGAACTGAAGTCACGTTTGCGCAGCGACTGAGGCATTAACCATGTTTTCATTTATACAGCTCTTCGTACATGCAGCTTTTTATTGTAATAGTTGGAAGTGCTAGTTATGTTGTAGTCTCAAAGTAGGGGGTAGGGGAAATTGGCTGATCTTAAAGTTTGAGACGTATAGTTTTTTCCTGCAGTGTAAATTTACACTGAGCTATGAAATGGGGCAGGTTATCTTTCGTAACCTAAATTTTGACCCTATTTCATATTTATTTTACAAGTATTACATTATATATTCATTTTTTAGTACCCCTACCCCTGAAAAATGACAACCCTGGATATAGTCTCTTAATGGGCCTGAATTGTCAACAAAAAAATTGGTTTGCTTTGGGACTGTCTGACTAGCACACTATATATTGTACTGATGAGACTGTTAACTTGAACAGGAGGTAGAATGCTGTCTTCAATTGGAAAAGAACTATATTGCGCTGCTTTATCTTGTCAGAAGACTAGGCAGGTGATTTTGATTTGGCCTCCAAATTGTCTTTCAATTGTCTCTTATTATTAGCTTCTGTTATTGCCTATGGAGTTGGTTAAGTGGTGACCTTAAATTCTGCCTTTTGGACCTCAAAGCCTGCCATTCCATGGATGAGCTGAGGGCACTGCAAAGATTATGATGGTTGATCAGGGGAGCCAGATACTGTCATACTTTTAAGAAAAGTATTTTTTAGCTCTGGACAAATTAGGAGCATCAGTTGGCTCTCCATAGTTCTCAGAATCTGTCAGACTGGTATTGTTACAAGTCTGAATTTGGATTGTCCTTGTCAGAAAAAAAAAGTACTTGTGTTTCATTGTCAACTTACTGAATAATTTCTTTTACTTATTCTGCTGACCTTAGTTTTCTGACAAGATTGACCCGTTTTCCCCTTTTCCCTTCCCCATACCCTTCCTCAAAATGTAAAATGTGACTTCAGACAAGTTTAATTCCTTCATGGGCTGTGATAATAAAATGTCTCATCAATCTCACTTCGTTTAACTTTAAAGTTACTGTAATTTTGCTACAGATAAGCAGCTGCCTTGATTCTTATAGCTGTACCTCGGAAATATATAAACATGACCCAGACAAACTTGACACTTTCCTTCCAATAATTTAAGAAAGGGTAGAACTCTTTCACTAGAACAGTGATTATTTATTAATTAGAGGAAGGAACATCAGTATTGAAATTTCATTACAAATTTTAAAAAATTATTATCACAGCCTTGTCCTGAAACCCTGGATTATTATTGTTAGAGAGCTATTTCCACAAGTGTTTGTTAGTTTGTTGGACGTTTGAGACCCCAGGAAATCCCCTTTCTCGTAACGTTCTCCGCTTGGATCTGATCTCAACAGGGTGTCGTAGTCATTCTTCAGCACAGTTCTTAATTGGAGACCAAGAACCCTGGGCCTTTAGAGGTGGTCTAGCAGGAGAGTTCCAGGTATCAATATGAATTCACAACTGAATTGACGTTTTCTTTGTTTTATGAGAAACCTTATGTTGCGCATCAGATGGCTGGAAGGATTGGTCTGCCGAAGGCTTTCTAGTCCCAAATTCAATTTAGTTACATAGCTGGATTTTAAACCAAATTTTCCTCCTCTTTCACAGTAATTTCTGAAGGAGATGCTGGCAATTCCCCCCCGCGCCTGCGAAGCGCAGCGGCTCTAGGTATACACTTCACATTGTTTCTTTGCAGGTCGCACAGCATTTTAATCTGCGCCCGCAATGCACAATGCGCGCATGCTTGTCTGCCAGTGGAAACTCCATGAGCAAAAAGGATAAATAATTATGCAAGTGAATGGTGGAAGGGCTTTGGGACATTTCCCAATTATTTTATAAGTAAAACTTGTACTTGAAAGAATAGTCCAGGAATGAAAATTTGAACAAAATAGAAAGTTTTTTTGGTGTTGGAATTTGTTCATGGACTTTTCAGGTGCTCTACTTTTCTCCCCCCAACAGGTGCTCTGCTGCGCACAGCAAACTGAAGCGCATTGCTTTGGGGATAAAGCGTCTCCTGGACAGATAACCCTCTTCAGACCAAACCTCTCCTCCTGACATTCTGTTCTGCCATCTTTTAGTAGAGAGATGGTCTATATAAGATTGGTTTAAAACATAGATTTGTCATAATTGGAATAGATTTTTTTTTGTTTTTTTAACTGTAAATTTAAATCCCCAGTAGTATGCCACTAAAGCTATATAACTCAGTTTGGGTAATTTCTATTCAGAAAAGCACTCCCCTCCCCCAGCAAAGAGGTGTTTATGTTAGTAAAGCATAGTGCACCCCTCTTCTTTAGGTCTGCCTGCAGTAGCCAGTTAATGTTAAATTGGTAATCTGCAGTGCACACTCGTTAAAAGAAGTAGATATCTTCCCAATACTAATCCATCTCCCTTTTTTTCTTCCCACAGCGTTTGCTGCCAATTGATGGGGCAAATGACCTCTTTTTTCAACCACCCCCACTGACTCCTACCTCCAAAGTTTATACTATCAGACCATATTTTCCTAAAGATGAGGTAATTGTCTACCTGCCAACTTGCTGTATGATTATGGTGACACTTAATCCTTTCCTTTGACCTTCGTGGTTAAAAGAATCATTTTTGTGTCTTAAAACACAAACTTTAGATGGAGAAAGCTTTACTAAAACATTGAACACAGGATGTTTAAGGAAGAGCCTAAGGAGTTTAGACTCAACATCTTCTGCTCAATTCTTTAACAAATCAGATGAAATGTATTCAGAATTGGAGTTGCTAAGCAATATCTGAATGATATGTTGTTCTCAGCTGATTTTCTCCAGTATATTTTCTACAAGTTTTCAGTTGTGAAGTGCCTACAGGTTGTTGATAATCAGCTACAGAAAAAAACAAGCCTGCTTACAGACAGTCACATGTTTTAAACATTTTGGTTGTATAGAAAACTGCGAGAGACTCAGCCTCATAGTTTGCTGGATTTTGAATCCACTACTTACTGCCTAAAACTATCCCTTGCAGAGCAATTCTCTCTGTTAATATAACCATGCTGTTTTCTACTGGCTTTACAAATATGATTCAATAAATAAATCTTTGTTTAACAAAGCAGAGGTGATATTTATGACAAGCCAAATATTTTGTTACTCCCTCTTCTAGAAGTCCATTCTGACTTATGAGTCATATTGTTGTTAAATTCTGTTGGCATTTTTCTTGATGTGTTGCTTAACTAGATTATATTTTCAGGCTTCCGTGTACAAGATTTGCAGAGAAATGTATGACGATGGCGTTGGTTTACCTTTTCAAAGTCAACCTGACCTTATTGGAGATAAGTATGTGATGAAGTATTCAGATTTGTTGGATTTGGGAGTAGATATTTCATAGCCAGGTTTATCAGGTTGAGGGGAGGTGATGACTAGAAATACAGTTTTTTAGAAGTTTTACTTTAGTTGTAATAAAATCTGAGTATTAATATGTGTGTTTCCAGTTTGCATTTATATCAAATGTAGTTTCCATGCATTGTCATTTGAGTGTATTGGGCCTTATATCACTGAATTCTAAAGTTTTGTGTTAGTAACAACTCACTCTGGTCTCTTTTCTTGTGAGCAGGTTAGTAGGAGGGCTCCTTTCCCTCAGCCTGGATTACTGTTTTGTCCTAGAAGATGAAGATGGCATATGTGGTTATGCGCTGGGCACTGTAGATGTGACCCCCTTCATTAAAAAATGTAAAATTTCCTGGATTCCCTTCATGCAGGAGAAGTATACCAAACCAAATGGTGACAAAGAACTCTCTGAGGCTGAGGTAATACACAGATTTAGAATTATACAATGGTAATTTTTTAGAAAATAAAGTACTTACTAAAATAAAAAAGCAAGGAGATGTATCTTAAAATCCCAGTGCTTTCTAAATTTCTCACAGAGAAGAATTCTTAGGGCTTATTCTTATTAGCATGGTATTTTCACTGTTCCCTACACTTCTTGATTTGGAAGCGTTGTTGTATTACGTTCTAAGTACAGTGTAGACAAAGAATCTTCTTTTTCCCTTTCTGTTTTGAAGCACCAATCTTAAGGATGTTATGGTCTCTTCTTTGGGTACTCAGGGCAAGTTTAGGTAATAAAAATCTCTCATTTGCATGCTGAGGAAGCTAACTTACTTTCTCAGTAATGCATTTCTCATGGTAATTAAAAAATAATAGGAATGAACTTTAAAAATAGCTTCTTCTTGATAATTTTTTTGCTCAATAAATGCTTTCAGAGAATATACTTGGACTCATATTTGTGACATTGTCTTTTTTCTTCTATATTGCTTCTCTTCCCCTTTTCTGAAATTCTCTACCCCTCTCCCCCACACCAGTGTACTCACATTCTCTCTATAGTTTATTACTATTTTTTCACTTTTTTGCCCCTAACCAGATGGCTGTGTAATAAGGGGCTGGGTTGCAGTAGGCTCCCTTACTTGGGATTACATCGACATGACGTAGCATGCTGGTGTTTGAGCTGTTGATGTGTTGCTTTTCCATATCTGACAGCTGTCAGCATAGGAACCTGTGAATAAGAACCAGTGTGTCTATTATAAACTTTTTTGTAAAAATTGTGGTAAAGGGCTTCCTAGGTGGCACAGTGGTTAAGAATCCGCCTGCTAATGCAGGGGACACGGGTTCGATCCCTGCTCCAGGAAGATCCCACATGCCGCGGAGCAACTAAGCTTGTGCACCACAACAATTGAGCCTGCACTCTAGAGCCCGTGAGCCACAACTATTGAGCCCATGTGCCTAGAGCCCGTGCTCCGCAACAACAGAAGCCACAGCAATGAGGAGCCCACACACCACAACGAAGAATAGCCCCCACCCACCGCAACTAAAAGAAAGCCTGCACACAGCAAAAAAGACCCAACACAGCCAATAAAATAAATAAATAAATGAATTTATTTAAAAAAAAAACTGTGGTAAAGTATACATAACATAAAATTTACTATGTAATTATATATTTACATAAAGTTTACACCATATTTTAGTGTACAGTTCAGTAGCATTAAGTATATTCACATTTTTGTGCAAGCAATACAAACTTAAAAAATTTTTTATTTTAAATAATTTAATGTCAAAAGTTACAAAGATAATACAGAGTTCCAGTATACCCTTCACCCATTTTCTACATTTGTCCTAGTTTAAGAAACCAACTTTCGTATATTACTATAAACTCCCCTTCCTTACCAGTTTTTCCACTAATGTCCTTTATCTGTTCCAGGATCTGATCTAGTATACCACATTACATTTAGACAAACTTTTTAAATGAAAACGCTTCAACTAGAATTACAAGCTAATTAATTCTGTATGTGGTAATTTTATAATTACCAGAAGAGTTGAATGTTGCTTTCCTTTTCCTGTTACTGAGTTCTTTAGTTGGGATATATGGATTCATAATGAGTAGCTACTGAAAGTCAAGAGATTCTCCCTGCTTTTTATAGAAAATAATGTTGAGTTTCCATGAAGAGCAGGAAGTGTTGCCAGAAACTTTCCTTGCCAACTTCCCTTCTCTGATAAAGATGGATATTCACAAAAAAGTAACTGATCCAAGTGTAGCTAAAAGCATGATGGCTTGCCTCCTGTCTTCACTGAAGGCTAATGGTGAGTGTGTATTTGTGGATTTGCTGGTGTTTGGGCTGGGTGGGGACAGGACTCTAGTTTTAGGATAAAAGGAGAGAAGTGAATTTACATTCCCTTCTCCACCATTTATTGTTTTGCTTCTGAATTAGTGCTGTATGAATTGCATGTGTATTAGTCATTGAAAAATGCTGCTCGTTTACACTATGAATGCTTATTTTGAGCCCCAACTAAATGAGAAGTGAGCACATGAAGTTGTGTTTATTTTGCTAGGAGACTTATAAATGATAGTTGAAAATTAAGTGAACCTTGGGAAGACTTCATTTAGGAATGCAGAATTGCTGATGTTTTTGGGGTTTATTACTTAAACCTTCGAAAATACTGTACATTAGTGTATGAAAAATGTTTTTTGTAAAGGGCCAGATATTGAGTATTCTGGGCTTTAAAAGGCAACATACAGTGTTCTGTGGCATGTTCTTTTTTTAAACAACCTTTTAAAACTGTAAAAAACAAAACTTTTTAGCCTTTGGCAATACAAAAATGGGCAGTTTGTTGAGCGCTCAGAGGGTTCTTGATGCGTGAGGGTGTACTTTTGTTGCATCTTTATATCATTTGATTCAGTGGAGTCGCCTTTGTGGGATAATTTAAACAACTCTGAATAAAGTATAATTCTCAGTGTTGTGCTTGGAACTGAATCATGCAGGTGTATGAGGTATGTCTTTAACATGTAAAACACATTCTGGTTGTATTGGCTTGTCACATAGGCTGGAATAGGCTCTGCCCTGTGGGTCCCTCAGAGGTACTGTGTGTATGTGTGTGTGTGTGTGTGTATATATATATATATATAGT
Source organism: Hippopotamus amphibius kiboko (assembly GCF_030028045.1). Lineage (NCBI taxonomy): Eukaryota > Metazoa > Chordata > Mammalia > Artiodactyla > Hippopotamidae > Hippopotamus > Hippopotamus amphibius. Next base: position 28,384,679 of record NC_080190.1, read on the forward strand.
AACATTCAACAGAGGTATCCTTTGCCCTGAGGTTTCTTACAACTTCTTTGCCAAAAGATTTTCTTTCTGGGGAGGAGTTTTACTCGCCATTCAAAAAAAAAAGATTTTTTTTTTTTGAAGTATATTTGACAATGAAGAATTGCATGTATTTAAGGTGTACAATTTGATGACTTGAAATACATTGTGAAAGAATCACCATATTAAAGCTACTTAACTGTCACTTTAAGATAGTCATCACTGCAATATTGATGAATATTAATATTCATTGACTTTTAATATAAATTTTAAAAATTGTATGAAATTTAGGGGCTGGTATAGATAAGCTCCTACTATGATCTGTTTGAAATATATTAAAGATTAATCACAAAACATGTTTATAATTCTACTAATTGACACGTTTTGATTTTTTTTTTTCCCCTTAGGCTCCCGAGGGGCTTTCTGTGAAGTGAGACCTGATGATAAAAGAATTTTGGAATTTTACAGCAAGTTAGGCTGTTTTGAAATTGCAAAAATGGAAGGATTTCCAAAGGATGTGGTTATACTTGGTCGGAGCCTGTGATATTTGTTGGCACTGTGAACTGTCGGAAAGTTTCTTAACTTCACCTGGTGGGTGGTGGTTGGGATCTTCATACAGCTCAGCCTCTGGAGCGGCAACAAATCGGCCAATTCAGATTGGAAACCAAGAGGACTATGTAAAACTCACTCATCATACTTAGAGACTACTCACTGGCTGGAAGAAGATAGTATTGCTGCAAATCCTGTATGCAAGAGATGTGGGCCTTCTTATTGGGTCTTGTGTTAGGTGCCGAGACCTCTTACATGGGCTTATAGGGAGGGGGTCTTCAATAAATGTAGTCAGCACTGTTTTCTGCATCCAGTGTGGTTGCATTTCTCACCTAAGAGTAATCAAAATCATTTGTCATCCTCCTCGGCTTATTGAATGAAATGTACCTCATTCTTTGGGGACATGGCAAAGATGAGAAAGATTTGGTTTCAGAGGCTTCAGAATGGAGAGTCCAAGTGGGATGGTTATGGCATAGTTTAAGCTGAATAAACGATTTCAGTTTGGGCGGTTTTTCTGCTTTTTGTAAAGCCTTGACCAGTTGTCTCTTGTAATGACCATTGGTTCAGGCATGTTGTGCTTCGTAGGGACAAATGTGCAGTTGTTTGTGGCAAAAGCCTAAAAGTGACAAACTTGTAAATTTTTTTGTATATAAACTAGCTGTAACCTGACTATGCTTTGTGTTTACTGTTTTTGTAATTTTCCTTTTGAAAATGAAAGGGTGCGGTTCAGGATGGCACTTTGAATAATGTAAATCAGTGGAAAGTGGATTTTCTTTACTTTTGTCTTTGTTTTTTTAGAAGTTTTATTATTTTTGAAGTGCCTCCCGCCTAGGGCTAGGCCATGACCACTTTGGGTACGAGAGCCTAACTTCATAGGACTTAATGTTACAAAGTGCAGTCACTTCTGGAAATTAACCTCAATACAGGTCAGCATGTGAAATGTTTTGACTTCTGGCAAGTAGGATTCAGGGACTGATTGATCCCATTTGCCCATAGGTCAGTTGTCCTTTAATTTCAAGACCTGTTACTACTGGTTTTATTAAATCCGAGTCTTTAGTTCTTGCATGTTTGTATCTAATTTTTAAAAGAATGAGCACACTTTAACCAATGACTTATGGTTACCCTTTTCTCTTTCCTTTAACCACAGGTTCTGAAAGCTTCAAGTATTTTAATTTAGATTTGGTGTCTTTAAGGGTTCTGAGCATGAGGCTAGCGGGTAATCTCTGCAGGAATTTTTTCATCATGGCTGGCTGGCTTCTCCATAGATTCATAACTATTTTGTTATTTTGCTTTCCTGCAGTTTTGTATCAGTAGTATAACTTTGAGCTGAGAGGATAGAGGGTTAAGGAGAAGGAAATTTAAAACATATTTTCTTTCATAGATTTCCATCAGTGTGGGCTTTGAAAAGAGAGTCTTTTAAAGCATTGCACCTAGTGCTACCTAGTGACTTTCAACCAAAGCCTGTGAGTGTGCACTGAATGGGTGAGATGAACGAAGGGGGCCTCTTCACATTCAGGGTTAGAAACCTGCAACTGATAGGATATGTAAGGTATGTTGGACAGTTGGAACCAAGTTTGCGTTTTCAAGGGCTGAGATGAAGGGAAGATCTCTACAAGATATTGTTTAAAACGGCTTTATGTCATTTGATTTTCTCTTTAAGTACATTTTGTACACTAGTGGACAATTCTAGCATTTTATCTGGAGGATTCCATGGTCATCATCCTGTGGAATCAGGATTTTTAGCAAGTTTGCTTGCAGCTTTATCTTGGCTTTTAATAATCAGTTTGGCTGGTCCTCTGGTCACGGAGCTAATAACTATGAAACAGATGTCCAGGCCTCTAGGATCGTTAAATGCTATGCTATCTTCTATGGTTATGACTATTTATTATGGTTGGATGATATTTCATTGTTAGATCACAGCTCAGTTCCTGTAGAAAACGAACTGTAAAACTATCTGAAGACCATACAAGAGGCAAAATAAAACTTGAAGTGAATGTGTGTGGTCGTGTACTGTGTAAACCTTCCTGTTTCTGCTTCCTACTTTTTCTCCTGCCCTTGCATTCCCAAGCAAGTATTCGTCCTCTCCACAGCTGTTCCAGGTTAGGGACTGTATCTTAAAGGCAGTTCTCTCCCACTTCTATCTCCAGTAAAAGATTGCCTTCCATTTTTTCCTCAAGGCAAGGCAAAAGACAAGAAAAGTAGACAGGTTTTGGCCAGGCCACCTTCTTGCCACAACTACCTGGGGGTAATTAGGGCAGCTAGTTTGAGTGAGTTCCTGCTACCTAATAGAATAAGGAAAACAGTTGCTTGATTCTTTGGTCAAAAGGTGAAAGTTGGGGGTGTAGCCCAAATTATGAGACAGGAGTGCAAGGCAGAAAGATGTTCCTGGACTAGCGTGCTTCTGTCAGGAGCAGCAATTAGTCCCACGCTTGAGCTAACGTCCTCTGCTAACAAGCACTAGCATCTTAAGTTCAGTGAAGATATGCCACCATCTGGATAGTGAGCTGCAGTGTTGGCAAAGCAGGAAGCATATCCAGGAGAGGACGGAGTCGTTTGGGTACAAAGTACCCGGAGCTGGAAGTCTTCCTTCAGGCTCCTTGGTTCCCTTGAAAGGGAAAGCAAATCTGAGCGTATTACTAGCTTTTATAAGAAAAACACTGCACTGTATCCCGCCTTTGCTGAGGGAATTGGAAAGATTTCCCTTTTTATATACTTTAACGAAAGCTTACCCTGGGTTGGGCGAGAGGGACACTAGAGGGATTGCAGAACCAGAGAAAATGGAGGCAAGAGCCACCCTCAGAAAGTCTCGGTCGTTGAAGTGAGCAAGGACGTTAACAGTCCCAAGTTGATGCTTCTGTGATATTACTTCCTCTTTGCGGTCTCACAGACGCAACAGGTCTGAGGCTCCTGAACGAGATTGGGCGCTGGCGCTCTGGACTGGGGCCGCCTCGCGAGCGTCTCCTTTAATAGGCGGGACCGGAACCGCCGCGAGTCCCCGGCTTTGTACGTGTCGGGGGCGGAGCCGCAGACGGCCCTTGCAGCATGGCCGCCGGCGCTGCTGCCGCCTTGGCGTTTTTGAGTCAGGAGAGCCGAGCCCGGGCCGGGGGGGTCGGCGGTCTGCGAGTCCCGGCCCCGGTCACTATGGACAGCTTTTTCTTCGGTATTGAGGAAAAGAGGGGCTGAGGGTGGTGCTGGGGCAGAGGCAGGGCTGAGGAACTGCAGTGCAGACGAGTGCACGACGTGGATGGGGGCGGAGGAGCCCTCGCACGCGGCAGCTGGAGCGGAAGGGGATAGCCAGGCCATTGCCTTAGTCGTGCGGGGCGGGGCCCGGGCCGAGCGCACCAGGTGTTCCTGAGAAGTGGGCGTGTGAATGGCGGGTCAGTCCGTTGCTGCACATGAACGGGATTCGGTGAAACGCCCCCCCACAGTAACACACACTCACACTGTTATTTCTTCCAGGATGTGAGCTCTCAGGTCACACCCGGTCTTTCACCTTCAAGGTAGAGGAAGAGGATGATGCGGAGCACGTGCTGGCTTTGACCATGGTAAGGCGCGGGGAAGGGTCGTAGCAGTGAATATGTTGACCTGAGCAGGCCTCTGCCCGCCTATCTCTTCCCCTCCCCCTCTTTCCTGGGAGTCACCTCCTTTTCTTTAACCCCCACATGGGGACTCCCCTGGCCAGGTGACCCAGGGACCTCTGAGGCTGGGCAGGTTGTAGGGTAGATGCCTCCATTTGTGGTGTCCACTCTCACTGGGGGAAACTCCGAGGCCTTGTGTACCCTTCCCAGCTCTGCCTCACCGAGGGAGCCAAAGATGAGTGTAATGTGGTAGAAGTCGTGGCCCGGAACCATGACCACCAGGAGATTGCAGTCCCTGTGGCCAACCTCAAGTTGTCCTGCCAACCCATGGTGAGTTCCCTGGCCATACCTTGACAGGTTTGGGAGGTAGGAAGTGAAGACTTCAGGACTCCTCACAAGATGGGGTGAGCCAGGCCTTCATTCTTGTCTTCCTCCCAGCTCAGCTTGGATGACTTCCAGCTCCAACCACCGGTAACCTTCCGCCTGAAGTCAGGTTCTGGCCCTGTGCGGATCACTGGGCGGCACCAGATTGGTGAGAGCCTTCTCCTTTGCCTCCAGTAGACTCTCCATCAGGACTCCTACCCCACCCCAGCCTTATCTTGCAGTGCAGTTCCCATACAGACCCTGTATGCTGTGCCCTCCACATTCTGTCCTACTTAGGCATTCTCCTTCATGGAACCTGTCCCAGCTTCTCCTTTGGCTCTTGTTATCTAGTTTAGTATCTGAGGTTTTTCCCACCAAGACCATAAGCTCTGTGAGGTCAGGGTCTTTGCAAGCCTGGAGCCACAGGGCATGAATAAATGACCTGTAGTATGAAGGGGGCGTGGCTTTAACTTTTCTTCCCTTTACTGCTTGTGTGTCTACCAGTTACTATAAGCAATGATGTTTCTGAGGAAGAGAGTGAAGAAGAGGGGAGTGAGGAAGAGGAAGCTGAGTTGTGCCCCATTCTGCCTGCCAAGAAGCAGGGGGGCAGGCTCTAACCCTCCCTGGTGAGTTGGGGAGGAGGCATGCCCATAAGGGTCTGGGAGGGAACAGAAGGAGAAGATTTGGACCTAGATGCTGACCCCTTGTTTGCTCTCTTCAGGTCAACTAGCTGCCTGCCACATGTACCATGCACCAGGTTCCTGTACAGGTTTCAAGAATTTTGTGTCTTCTCCATTGAAGAGGATGGGTAGCAGTGGGGTGGGGTGGGTGGGGTCTTGGTCTGGTGCTAGGAGAGAGAGGGTCCCATTCTCCATGGGGCCCTGGTGTTCTAATCCTGTACCACACGCAAGAGTTTCCCTTTTCTCCAGGAGTGGGAGGAACTCTGAACTTCTATCCTGACCCTCTCTCCCCACTTGCCTATGAGGTTGGAGGTCAGCATCTGAAGCTCAGGACTACACATTTTTAACATTTTTTTACATTTTTGGATAAAAGTTGAAATAAAATAGTGTGGAGTTTTTTTTTGCAGCTCATTTGTGTGGCTTCTTTCCCTGCTGGGGTGGTATTCCCCTAGGGACCACCAGGTGGCACTGTGGCAGCACAAAGGGTGGCCCTGGGCCTGGTGGCGGGGTGAGGAAATGTGGGATCCTGCTATTCCCAGGACGCTGGGACTAGCCCAGGCCTGGGCCCCAACTGCCTTCCTAGAAGAGGACCTCCGGACACCAAGCCTGTTCCCAGCCCCTTAAGGTGGGGGAGGGCCATCCCAGGAGGTTATCGGCATCCAAACAAGGGGTCTGGGCCTCTGTCAGCACTCAGGCTGATGGGCAGGGGTGCAGATAAGGGGGCTTAAGCAGCCCGAGGAATGTGCATCCCTAGCCCCATGAGGGGGCTCAGGCCCTGAGAGGGCCTGTGAGGGACAGGTTAGAGGCCAGTCTTTGCTCCTCCTTCCACTCATACAGGCCATCTCTGAGCCAGCCTGGGCCCTTAGAAACCTGATTCCAGGGGCCAGATGGAGGGGGCTGGCCAGATTGGGTGACAGGGAAACCAGAATCCGGGTGGCCTGGCATATGGGGGCAGAGAGGACCCCCTGGGATTCAGCCTCCTGGGCTAAGGGGTTCCTGCCCCCCAGCCCTCTGCCTGGTCTAGGGGGTCTCTTGTGCCTTAAATCAGGTGGTTCTGGGGCTTGGCTGCTGCTGTGCCAGGAAGAGAAAGGGATGTACCTGGTGTGAGCATGAGTGTATATGACCAAGTCTGAGGTCAGCAGTTCAGCAGCTGTTTTGATGGGGGCGTGGGGGGATGGTCTCAGTGCCCCACAAACAAACAAAAGGTTACCTCCTGAGACAGCCTGGGGCCGGACATGCTGAGAAGGGACAGAGAACAGTGCCTAGTGGGACCACCCACTCCCACCCACAGGGGCTCCTGGGCAAGTGAGTGAACAAGTGGGAGGGGTCCTAGAGAACCCAAAGAGGCTGGTATTTGGGGAGAGCGTTCCCACAACACGGAGAAGCACTCCGTCTTCAACACATCCCTGCAGGAGGTTCCCTTCTCCCTGTGGTGAGAACCAAACAGGCCCTATTTTTAAATTCCCTTTTTTCTCAAGTTGAGGATGAAGGCAGATGATCCCTCTCTGTGTCGCGGTGATCAGGGTCGCAGGCCCCTTCTTCTCCAGGACTTTCCTTAAGTGCTTCCACCGGGAACCGGAGTGGAGGGGTAGGGACCATTCACCTACCGGCGGCACGGGGTCGGGAGGTAGAGGGGAAGGTGGAGCTGGCGCCCTCTGGTGGGCGAGGTTGAACCCTCTTGTGGCCGTGGGGCTTCCCGCGCCACTTCTCTAGGGGCTCTAGAGGTTCGCCGCGGTGCAGGGGCGGACGTGCCCCGCCAGTGGTCTGGGCCACTGAGGCTGACTTCATTCGTTCATTGGTTCATTCATTCACTGGAAGGGCTCCTGTTAGAAGCCTTGCCTTCCTCTCGTCTGCAGCCTCCAAAGCCTTGGCACGTGCTTGGTTGAAGGCGCAGGAGCCTGGCTGAGAGCGGCGAAAAGTCATCTCTCGGGGAAAGCTTTCCTAGACGACACATCTACCCCCTGCGCGTGGCCCCGCCCCAATATTTACCCCCCGCGATGCCGCTGATCGCTCATTGTAAGCCTTTGCTGGTTTCTCGGTGGGTCTCCCCGCGGCCCCGGCGGGCGCCGAGCGCTCTCCTGCCCGCGGTGGGGGCCCAATCCACATCTGCTTGGTCCAGGAGTTACCCGGCGCGACGCGGCGCCCCGCGGACAGAGCTGGGAATTGTTTTTTCTCCCTCCCCACCTCCGCCTCTCCTCGACCCCCCTTTCTGCCCTCTCAGCGCACAGTAGGAGCGTTGCCAATTTACTTTGGCCTCTGAGCGCTGAGGGATGAAGGCGTACGTCGGAGTCTGCAGACGGCTGGAGGAGGGGCAGGACTGTATTTGGGGGGATAATGGGGACGACTCCCAGACCCGGGCCTAAAGTGCTTAACACGGTCTCCGCGATTTACATTTGAACGGTCGGCGGAGGGTCTGCGGCGCTTTGAACGCCGGGCGCAGGAAAACGTTTGAGCGAGCGGCCCCGCCGTTTCGTGTGGATTTGAGGGGCCCCGGGTGGGCTGGGGGGGGGGGCGACCGATGCATTTGGAAAGAGGCTGAAGGTGTGTGTTTGGGTCCCTGCGACGGTGTGTTTGCGGAGAGGGGCTATTTGTATTGGCGAGAGGTGTGTGTTTGTGTTTGCAGGAGGCGAGGGACTGTGTGTGTGCGTTTGTGTGTATTTGTGTTTGCGGAGTGTGGGGGCGGCCGGGAAAGGTGGCCGGGCTGTCACTCAGCGATCAGGTTGACAGGCGCTCCCTCATCAGGGCCAGGGAGCTCTGATTGCAGATTCGAGGAAACAAAATAGCAATTGTAATTACGGGGCTTTGATAAGATAAAGGAAGGAGCGAGCTGGCCGGGAGGCGAGTAAGAAAGCAAGGGAGGAGAGAGCGGCCTGCTGGGGCCCCGATGGAATCTTTACATCTGTCACTCACGGGGGTGTGCCCGGGCAGTACCTGGCGCCGGATGCGGGGGTGTCCCTATTGCCGCCCCCTCTCCTTCTAGAGACAGGGACTTTGGGGGAGATGAAAAGAATCCCCCCAAACTGACGAAGGTCCATTTGGGGGAAGTTCTCCAAATGTAAAGGAATTCTGGTCTGTATAGGCCCCTTGGTAGAGATTAAGGTGTAGGACTCAAACCCTGACCTCCACGCTTTTAGGCCCTGGATTGGTCACCTCTAGGGAAGAGGGAGGAGGGTGGATTAAGACCACTGAGATTCAGCCCCGCGGCTTCAAAACTTTCCAGGGGGGCTCCGAGCCAGGGCTGGACCCTGGTCTGAGCCAAGTGCACTGGTCTCCACCCCCACTCCAGGGAAGGGCAAGTGCCCAGAGTGACTCAGGTTGTGACTCCAGGACTATGCACACTAAAGACGGGCTGGATGCCCTGACCCCTGCCTGGGTCCTGCTCCCTGCTGTTCTCATCAGACAATTTTCAGAGGGCTGGGTCCCTGGTGAAGAGAAGGCGCTTCTCATCCTCTGCTCCCCATCTCTCCACTCATTTATTAATGCATACAAATAAATATTTTCAAGGGCCTACTATGGGGGGGGGGGGGCATAAGGTTAAGATGGTGAACATCTTGCCTGCTTGAAGCAGTGCAGATGGGGAGGTAGACACCCAACAAGTGGCAGCAACCTCTAAGAGGAGCTCAAATGAAGGAACTGTGCTGGTCTGGGCTGTGGGCACTGGAGCCCACCTCACCTATCTACCTCCCAATGGGGTTGAGAGGAGATGGTGCAAACTCAGCCTTTAGCAAATACAAAAGTGCTCAGTAAATGGTGGTGCCTATGATTATTATCTGTTGGGAAGGTGGTGAAGGCAAGTCTCCCTGGGGAGGCCCCACATACACTGAAGTCTACATGTTCAGCCAGTTTCCCCATTATTCATTCATTGAATACTAATTGCGGAAGAACCCTGCCCAGCTCTCTGCCATGAGCTGCAACTTCGGAGCTAGTAAGACGTGGTTCTTGCCTGGAGGTCCGTGTGGGCAAGAGCCAGTTGAGGGAACAGACTCCTGGAGATGGGTAACAGGTGGGCTCACGAAGTCTATTTCTCTGGGGAGGGATGAGAACTTGGGCTGTCTTCTGACTCTTTTCCCATCTAGACCTTGCTCTGTGTTAGCATTATGGCTGGGAGTAGGAAAGGCAGGCCACAGAGAAAGGGGAGGTAGGCAGAACTTGGCTGTGCTGCCTACTGCCTCTTGCCTAAGGGCTTCCTGGGATCACCCCAACCCCTCCAGTCCAATCCCCAAGGACATGGGGGGGGCGGGGCAGTAGGGCAGGGGAGGTCTTGGGCAAGGGCAGCAGCTGGGCAAGGCATCAGTGGCTCCACCTGCTTCTCAGAAGTGTCTGTCCCAGGGCACCTCTGCCCACCCAAGCTGCTCTCAAAGAAGCACCATGGCTCAGGGTTTCCAGAAGCCCCTGGAGGGAAGCAATGTGTGGCTGGGAAAGGCTTAGATAACTCTCTACCTTCTTTGATACCTCCCCTCCCCCACAGTTGACACAAAGCACCAGTCCATGTCTAGTATACAGTAGGTGTGTAAATACCTATTCAGTGCACAAATATTGGGACTCTGAGAGAAAAAGACTGGGCAACCTGGATCTAAGTCTCCTCCCCCAAGAAAAGTAGTTGAGAGTAATTATTTTTGAGCCCTCTGCCTGCTGTTTGGGGGGTGGGGGGGATGGTGGTGGCAGTGACTGTAGGTCTTGCTAGGGACCTCTGGGCTCTCCTACATAGATGGCTGTGGTTCCTCTGAAGCTTCAGGCAAGCGTGTATGGGGGTGGAGGACAGGAGCAGGGGTGATGGGAAGGGGAGAAGGAGATGTTTCTCGATCTCAGGGCCATCCTGGAGACTGAGCGAGGCAGGAGAGACCGGCAAGGCGGGGTACTCAGCAGAAAGATGGGGGTGGGTGTCGGGTCCCCGTCGCACAGGCACGCACTGCCGGAGACGAGCGCACAGCCGTTCACACCAGTATTAGCGGCCACTTGGCAGCGGCAGGCCCAGGCGAAGCACACAGTAGGTGGCTCAGAGAACCGCCGTATAGCCTGAGGCATAAGCGGATCGGGTCCCAAAGTGGAGACCCGGCACCTTCCCACTCGGGCGCACCAGCAGTCCAGGAAGCCCCAGCCGAGGGTCTCGGGACTCCACTGGGGGGACGGCCCGAGGCGGCCCCCATCCCCTTGCGCCTGGACCCCAAGAGCGCGCAAGGGGACAGGCCGGGGATGGGGGCAGGCGCCCACATCGGCCTCCCCCGCCCCTCCAGCGGGTCCCCAGACCCCTCCCCTCACCCAGACCCCCAATCCCAGACCCGCCGGCCGCCCCGCCCCGGTCCGCCCCGCCCCCGCCCCGGGCTGCGTCCCGGCCCCCGCTCCCAGCCGGGGGCTGCGGGCTCCGGCCGCCCGCCCCACGCTCCCCCCGCTCTCGCCCGGTGCGGCGCCCCCCGCCCCCACCCCTCCCCCTCCCTTCCCACTTACCCACCCCCCACCCCCCCCCCCCCCGGCCGGCCCGTTACCCTCCCTCCCGCTCTGGCTCCTCAGCAGCCAGCGGCCACCGGCTCCGGCTGCGGCGCAGAGGCACTCGGCGCGGCGCGGCGAGCTCGACATTCCCCGGGACCCGCGGAGCCGCGTCGGGATCGCCCGGGCTCCCGCCCTCGAGCCTCCCTCCGCCGCCGCCGCCCTCGGCTCGTCGGTCCGCTGCCCGCCGCGCGCCGGCGTGGTCCCGCCGGGGCTGTGCGTGCTCCCCGGCCGCGCGCCATGGGCAGCCCCCGCTCGGCGCTGAGCTGCCTGTGAGTACCGCCGCCCCGCGCCCCCGGCCGCGCGCCCGCCCGCCCGCCGCTCACCCCGCGCCCTTCTCTCCCCGCCCGCTTTTGTTTCCCACAGGCTGTTGCACTTGCTGGTTCTCTGCCTCCAAGCCCAGGTAAGGCGCACTGCGCGGAGGCGGGGGCCGGGGTCCCCGGGGGCCGCCGGGGGGCGAGGTCGGGCAGGGGCAAGAGGACCGACCCTGCGGCCCCGCGGCGGGATGGTAGGCACCTTAGAAATGCAGCCCCTAACTACCCCGAGGAGGGAGCTAAGGAACAGAGAGGTAGCCCCTGCCTAAGGTCACACAGCCAGTGAGTGGCGAGGCTAGAACCCGAGGTCTCGGAGTCCAGCTCTGTCTCCCACGCCTCCCAGCCAGGTGGGGGTGGATGGGGGAACTCTGCGGGCAGCCACACCGGCCGCCGAGGAGGGGGGCATTCGCGGCCCGGGGGCGTTCGTTGTCAGAGGTACGGTGACTGCCTCAGGGACCCTCTCCGCGGCTCTCTGGGGAGACCTGCGGTGGGTCTGGCCGAGAGATCAGGTGCCTAGGTCCTCTGCGGTCTCAACATTTGCTCCGTGAATTTGTCTTTATAAATGTCAGGGGTCGGGCAGCGATGCCTCCCGACTTAAAAGCGCCCTGCTCTTCTAGGAAGGCCCGGGCGGGGGGCCTGCGCTGGGCAGGGAGCTCGCTTCCCTGTTCCGAGCTGGCCGGGAGTCCCAGGGTGTTTCCCAACAGGTGGGTCCAGATCCTTCCCCATCCCGGGCTCATCCATGCTAGGCTGGGTCTGTCCGACTTTCCTGGGTGGGGGGAGGGGGTGGCCTGAGCTGGCATGTTGGGAGGACCCCAGCCCCTGCCGGCTGTCTGGGGCAGTGGAGGGAGGTGCGGGGTGATGGGGGCCACTTGGGCCCCTGGGCGGAGTAGCATTATAATGGCGTGTTGTGTATTTTTCAATTTCCTAAAGGTAACTGTTCAGTCCTCACCTAATTTTACACAGCATGTGAGGGAGCAGAGCCTGGTGACGGATCAGCTCAGCCGCCGACTCATCCGGACCTACCAACTCTACAGCCGCACCAGCGGGAAGCACGTGCAGGTCCTGGCCAACAAGCGCATCAACGCCATGGCAGAAGACGGGGACCCCTTTGGTAAGGCGAGCTGCACTGCGGTGGGGTAAAGGTAGCCTGTGGAACATGCCCCTCTTCCCCAGGCTGCCCTGCTGTGACTGGACCTACCAGTCGCATCTGCGCTGGCCAGAGGCCTGCAAGCTCCCCAGCTCAGAAGGGAAGGAGTTAAGGTGAAAAAAGCATCTTGGGGGTCAGCTGGAGAAGAGAGGGCTGGGGAAGGGACCTCGGGGAGTACTTGGCCCACAGGTGCCCCTTCTCTGACCAGCAGATGAATGAATCCAGGAATCCCCCTTTCCACCTCCCCCTTTCATACCCCTCCCCACTGCAGGTGGAGGCAGAGGGTTCAGGGGGAGGGGGCCCAGGTTTAAGGGAAGCTCTTGAAAGAGGATATGTCGCCAGGGCCCACAAAAGGAGAATGGAAAAGAGAAGGGAGAGAAATCCCCTCAATGCTCCCAGCTTGGGGGGTGGGGGGGGGAGCGTGCTGTGAACCTTTAAATACTTTGATCAGGAGGGTCAATTACACATGGGGACTAGGCTAGGAAAGGGGCCCTCCCCGCTCCACTTGCCCAGGAACCCAGGCTGCCGGTCAGAGCGGGGCTCCTGGCTCCCGGTGGGGTGGTGAGTACAGGGAGCTACTGCGAGGTGGAGAGGCTGAGGACTGATTGATTTCTAAAACATTCAATATTCCTGCCTTGAAACAAGGCCAATTTCCAGAGTCCTGGATGTATCAAGAGAAAAGCAAGCCCTCTGGGCGGCTGGTGTTGTTTTTAGAGAGCGATTATTGTGAGTTTAAAAACCTTTAAATAATGACCAAGTTAAACAAGCATGAAAGGAGAGGGGAAGACTCTATTAAAATGTAATAAAAAGGTGAGGCACTTTAAGAGCTAAGAAGAAAAATGAAGAATGATATAAAACAGAAAAAGAACGAGGCTTTTTTTCAGATGTGGAGTTTGAAAGGAGTTGCAAGTCTGTAAATGTTAAAAAAGAGGTTCAAGATTGTTCTCTATGAATCTCTGGAGAGACCCCCGCGTCTGGCAGAGCGATTAAAACTCTTCTTACTTTCACCTTTTTTAACATTTCCTGAATACTTTCTCCTCTTCTCGAGCCAGTTTGGGGGATCGAGTATGTCTCGCTGCATTTTTTCTGCATCGACGTAGCTGACTTCCCTTCAAAGCTGGAGAAGGAGACATAATTTTCCTGGGATAAATCTGTCACTGGGGTGGAAGAATAGGTTTGAAAATGTTAAGCTTTCCAAAAGCCCGGTCGGTCGGGAAAGCCGCTGTAAACTGCAGCCCGAGCTCCCTAGATCCATCCAGGAAGGAGAGTGGGGGCTTTCTGCGGCGGGGGTGGAGGCGGCCTGCCTGGTGGCCGAGCTCCCCCGCTGGGCTGGCAGGGCCAGCCTACCATCCCTTTGTCCCTCCAAACTGGCTGCTTGCTGCCCTTCTCAGCTTCCAAGGAAAGGGAATGTATGCCTGACTCCTCCTGGGAGGAGTCCAGCACCCTTGGGTTTTGGGGAAGAGAGACGAGGCTAAGCTGGTCATGGGGGAATTCATCTTCAGACATCAGAGGGCTGATGCCCACTTCTCTCCTTGCAATTATAGGAGGCTTCTCAGGTTCCCTGGTCCCTGCCTGGTGGGCAGGAGCAGGAGCTGGAGGGCCCAAGAGCAAAGGCTTAGGGTGTTTAGCCAGGACAGGAAGAATCTGGGGGAGAAGAGCAGAGAAGTCCCAGTTGCTTCCTTAGGGGCCCCAGGAAGGGACAGAGGGCTCCATCTCTATCTGCCCTGTTTGGCCAGAATCCTCAGAATGGAATCCTCTCCCCTCTTCTTCAGTCAGTGTCATTCCTGGCTCTTAAAAGTAGTTGCTCCTTGCCCTGGACGGTGGACCGGGAGAGGCCTGAGCAGACTGGCTGGGTCCAAGAGGAGGTGGGTGGGAGGGGAGGTGACAGCTGCATTTCCCTGGCTGACTTGGAGCCAGACTGAGGACTTGGCTACTGGGTCCCAGCTCTGTGCTTCTGTGGAGGGGGCAGGTAGTCACAGGCTGGGCAGTGAGGGCTGCCTTGCTGACCTGTGCCCATCACCTCGCGTTAGTTTCGGGGGCAGGTAGTCACAGGCTGGGCAGTGAGGGCTGCCTTGCCGACCTGTGCCCATCACCTCGCATTAGTTTCAGGGACAGAGAACCTTTTCAGTACAGGCTGGGAGGCAGCCCTGGGAGTCCCCAAACTTTTTTTTTTAAGGAGGGAAAAGGCTACACTGGGGAAGGCAGGAGACCCAGCCCCTTCTGTCCCATCCCAAACAGCTAAGTTGGCCTCCACTCCCTTCTTGGTGACAGCCTCAAAGAAAGGAGTTGTGCAGAGAGTGGACAGGGACCAGGGCTTCTGTGGCAAGCTGGCTGTCTAAGGGGAGAGGGGAGAGGGAAAAGGGCACAAAATTCAGCTCCCTATCTCCTGGCTCTCATGTGAGAGGCAAGCACACCAAATTTTCTCTCCTCCTCACCTACAGAAAGTGTTTGGTCGCTGGGCTGAGGAGCCCATGCTGCTGGAGGGTGAAAGAAAAGACTATTGAGTTGTTGATTTCTGAACACTGGGGCTGGGGACTGAGGTGACTGGGAAGCCTGGGGAAGAGACAGCATCCTCCCAGCTGGTGTCTGAGGTTCTGGGAAAGCAGCCGGCCATGGGCTGTGTGTGTAGGGAGAGCTGTCCTCATCCCTATCACCTTCTTAGCAGAGCGGTGGGGCGGGGGGGAAGCCTGTGGGTTAGAACCGAGGTACCAGAAACAAGAGAGAGTGCTTTTATGTTTGACCTCAGGAGTGGAGGTCACCAATGCACCCTGGATGTTTGTAGTGATCTGTGAGGCATGTGCATATAATATTTTGAGTTGGAATAATCCTCAAAGATCTTTTGATTAGCAGTGGAATTCTAGTCATTAAAATTTACGTGAAGCCTCGACATAAAAGTCATTACTGTCATTACTGGTTTTAAAAGAGGGTCTTTTCAGTTTGATGGCTCCAAGACCCCTCTGCAGAAACCAGTTCATATACCATGACCTCATCCACCCCCTTTCTGTAAACCCAGGTAAGGGGTCTGAAGCCCAGAAATGGGACTTGACTTTCCCAGAGTTGCACAGCATATTAGTGGCTGGAGCCCATGGCTTGGGTATCTGGCCCTTGGAGCAGTTGCTTCTGGGATCGGCCAGCTGGGATGGGGACGTGGAGCACTGGGCGTCAGGGAGCTGCTGTAACCAACCCCCTACCTTCCCTGACAGCAAAGCTTATTGTGGAGACAGACACCTTTGGGAGCCGGGTTCGAGTCCGAGGAGCTGAGACAGGCCTCTACATCTGCATGAACAAAAAGGGGAAGCTGATTGCCAAGGTGAGGTCCTAGAAGGAAGGTAGGGGGCGGCTGGGGCCTGGGGAGGACACTGGGCTGGCTGAGCTCCTCCAGGATCCCAACAAAGTGGACAGAGACAGAGGGCCACCTTGGGGTTACCTAATGATTGGAAGGGGGGGAGGTGGAGGAGGTGAGGGAGGAGGAAACAGAGATGAAAAGCTGTAAAGGCAAAGGAGGAAGAAGGAAGGCTAGGGAAGGGGCGGTGGGGGGGGGGTTGTCGGTAAATTCCATATATCTTTTTAACAAATCGCCAAATTGCTTTGCTATTATGTCCAATTACATGGTACCAGCATTTGGAATGTTCAGTAAGCCGCAGGCCCAGCCCCTCGGCCGAGCTCTGAAATGGCCCCATTAGTCACGGCTCCTCTCCAGCCTCGAACTCCCGGCTTCCTGAGCTTCTGCAGCTTGGGACTCAGCATCTTCTCACCAACCTTCCCTCCCCCATAGGGTGGCAGCCCTGGGGCTGCAGGCTGGCATTCTGAGGGGCTGAGGGGGGCAGGTGGGGAAACGGGTGCTAGCATATTGGGCCAGACTGGTGGGCAGGAGGCCAGGGCAGGCAGGGGCCGGGCCCCCTCTCTGCCT
Organism: Hippopotamus amphibius kiboko; assembly: GCF_030028045.1. Classification (NCBI taxonomy): domain Eukaryota; kingdom Metazoa; phylum Chordata; class Mammalia; order Artiodactyla; family Hippopotamidae; genus Hippopotamus; species Hippopotamus amphibius. Next base: position 28,400,719 of record NC_080190.1, read on the forward strand.
CTCTGTGTTGGGGCCCAGCCCCTCGGTAGACAGCCATGTGTCACTGCTACCCGGGAGGACAGGAAGTTGCCGGGTGGGCTGCAAGTTGTGGGGGATTAGAGAGCGGGTGCCCACCCTGCCATCTGCTGGGGTGCCCACCTGCTGTCTGGGGCTGCCTGCCCTCTGCCTCTGATGAGGGGGGCGCCTCCGGACAGAGCCCGGTGACACCGTGTCTGGCCCCCCCCCACCTGCAGAGCAACGGCAAAGGCAAAGATTGTGTGTTCACGGAGATCGTGCTGGAGAACAACTACACGGCCCTGCAGAACGCCAAGTACGAGGGCTGGTACATGGCCTTCACGCGCAAGGGCCGGCCCCGCAAGGGCTCCAAGACACGGCAGCACCAGCGCGAGGTCCATTTCATGAAGCGGCTGCCCCGCGGCCACCACACCACCGAGCAGAGCCTGCGCTTCGAGTTCCTCAACTACCCACCCTTCACGCGCAGCCTGCGCGGCAGCCAGAGGACTTGGGCCCCCGAGCCCCGATAGGCCCTGCCCGGCCCCTCCCCGCCGCTCCCAGCGCCCGCCCGGGGTTTCCTCTCGTGCAGGGAGAGGTCTGCGCTACTGAAGGCTGGGGAGGAGCTGGGAGAGCCCCGGGCTCTAGTTGTTGATAATTGTTTGCTGTTGGGTTTTTTTGTTGTTGTTGTTTTTTTAAACAAAAGAGAGGCTCTATTTTTGTATTCCACTTGGCTATGGTGTCTGACTTCTTAACTCTCAAGGAGGCCGGTGAGTGGCCTAGACGGATTCCGGCGGGAGGGCGGGGGGCGGCGGGGAGGGGGGATTTCCTGGGCAAGGGGGGCTTTTCCTAGTCCCTCAGAGGCGCTCCTGAGACCCCAGCAGCTGCAGGGCAAGACTGCTAGGCCGCCAGGGGCTCCACTGCACCCCCAGGTGGGGGCAGGGAGGAAAGAGCCTGGACTTCAGGTCTTTCAGGGACGGCTGTCAGTGGAGTGTGGTCGTGTATTAGTTGCTATTAAATGACTGAAATATTTATTTAACTGGCGTATTAAAAATGTGTGTTGCAGAGTGAGTTCTCCCGGGGTCAGCCCCCTTCCCCTGTGCCGCCCAGCTGGCAGGCAGCTGAGAGATGCAGCAAATCAGGCAGCAGCTTTGACTGTAGACTGCCTTCTACCTAAGGATCCACACCTGTCGGCTCTCCTTATAGTCCCTGGAGGGGTTTTCCTGGGAGGACAGAAGTAGGGAAAGAGGCAAAAGAGGCTCTTAGCTGCTCCTGGGACCTCTCAGACGTGGACTTTTAATAGGAGTCCTTGCTAACACTTCCCCAGGCCACCTTTGGGCCAGAAATGATGACTTTGCTAGGACCAGAGCTGTAATCATGGATTCAGTGGGTCCTTTAACAAGTGCTTTTCTGCGTGTGCCTTGGTCTGTGCGAGAGACAGATTAGAGATGCCAGAGCTAGTTCTTTGTGTATCAGGCTCCAGAAAATGAAAGCAAAGAGCAGGTGCCAGGGTCCAAGGTGGGGGTATGTTGGAGGGGGGGCTGCCAAGGTTGGTGTTGACAATTGTGACATGAAACAAGTGTTAACTTTGGGATATCTGGTTAGAAAGCTGTGAGCAGAAGGTGCCGAGCTCAGGTGCTGCAAAAGAGCCCAGGGGACTGTGGTCCAGGGAGAGGCTGCCAGCCTTGGTGAGACTGGGCCTAGAGGGAGAGGAACTGGCATTGGCTGGGAAGGGAAGCTCACAGGCCTAGAGCAGAATTCAAACTCTGGACAGGGGGAGAAGCAGCAGGTGGTATATCAGAAGGACTAGCCTGTGAGCAAGGATTGCTATGGAGGAAGGAAGACCAGGTCATGCTATGGCAATGGTAGAGCAGGTCATTCATGGCGCTGGCAAGAGGACTGGCCTTTGGTGGGTGGAGGGGTGGGTTATTGGAAGTGGACTGGTGAGATTGGCATCACACTGCCCTGAAGAGAGCCCAAGCCCAGAGGCAGCAGGTCTGAGGTCAGAGCTGGGCCAGTCTTCGTACCTGAGCCTCTTGTTCTGGTTGCTTCTGCTGTCTTCTTTGGGCTGGTGCCATAGCCCAGTTACTGGACCAATCCAGAAACCTCTTCTCTCTGGGCCTCTGTTCTTTGGTACCTCCTTTGGGTGGAGAGCAACCCAAGGCTTCCTAACGATGTGGGCCTCCCAAAGTTGCAGACACAAGTCCCAGGCTCAGGCCATCCAGATGGATCAGGAATGCCAGGGCTCAGTGGGAAGCCTTGGAGTAGAGAAGTTGGGGTACCATGGGGCCTCTCTGGCCTGCTATGGGGGTGCGGGGGCTCTGGATAGAGTCGATTTCTCCTGGTGCATGGATACTGGGGATGTGGGGAGGGGGCTCTAGACCTCTCTCTTCCAGCTCCCCCAGCTCTTAGTGCCTCCTCTTCTGCTGCATCCCCTCCCCCTTTAATTAATTCTGGGTGAGCAGCCTGGCTTTATTGTGCAAGGAGCTGGGGTCTCACTGTGGGAAAAGTCACACCTTCTGAGCAGCTTCTGATGCCATGCAAATGAAGAGACCGTCCAGGAAACGCTTTCATCTGCACGGCCGCCTGTCCAGCCCCCAGCCCAGTAATTACCCACATTTCATTTGTTTGAGAGCAATTCCTGGGGGAAACCACAGGGTAGGAGGGAGTCTGGGGGGTGGATGGAATGTCAGGCTCTCCCTGCCTGTGATCCTGGCCACAAAGTGGGGCCAACCTGGGCCAAGGTGGTCACTCGCTAGGCCGAAGCTACCCTGAAGCCCTCAGGCTGGGGATGTCTGAGTGCTCTAGGGTGGTGGGGTGGAACTGGGCCATGGTTGCAAACAGGGAGAAGAGGTAGGTTGTCCAGAGTGCCGGACCTGCCTCATGGAGAAGAGAGAGATGACTGATGGGGGAGTAGAGGTGGGCAGGAGGGTGGCGATCTGGTCCTTGAGGTGGCTTGAGGATTTGGGAAGGGGTTGACTCCCAGCAGGACCCCTGACCACGGACCCTGGGGAGCTAAGGCCAGAGCACCCACCACCTTGTTTATCTTTGCATTGCTGCCTCCACAGAGCCCTCGCTAATGGGGTTTTACAGCCCACTCAAGCTGCAACTGGCCAAGAATCAATCATTACCGGCACTTAGTGGTTTGATAGTTAACAGCCTGAACTGAAGCCAAACTGGTTGTTAACTGTGATAACAACTGATTTCAAGGGGTTATTGCCGGCCCAATATGCTCAGCCCATTTATTTCGGGGAAAACAAGCAGGGAGCTGTTGCAAGGCCCAAGAAAAGGGAGGAGGATAGGGCCTTCCTCAGCCAAAAGGCTTGCCGCTCTGTCTCAGCGTAGGTGCTCGCCGTGAGGGCCCCGGGGGCCCGGCTGAGGTGTGCGTGGAGACCTGGCCTCCCAGAACTCGCTGAGGAGCTGTGTGTGGGCCCAGGTGATCCACGCAGAAGGCCCTCTCCGGTCCTCCCCTCTCCCCAGTTCTTACGTCACCCTGATTCCCCACGTCCCCTCGCCTCCTCTCCTTACAGCAGTGATTCCCCGTGAGGCCCTCAGCTCTCCATGAGGAGGAGCCTGGGCCTAGTGGCCAGGCCTACACTTGTTCCCACTCAGCAGGTGGGGCTGGACCTCTTCACCCATTCCGTCCTCACCCGGGGCTGCCAGAGCCCAGCCAAGTCCAAGCCAGAACCTTGCCTTTCATTTCAAAGTCAGTGATGACTCCACCCAAGCCTTGACTAGAAAGGATGCACGAGAACTCTCTCCTCTCACCCCAGCAGGTCCTGTCCATCCCCACCTACTATCCTCAGCTGAATGGCAACAGGTGAGGTGACGGCCAAGCATCATTATAGAAAGCTGCTGTAGCAAAGGACCCCAGGAGTTCTCCACCATCTACAGATAGATAAACTGAGGTCCAGAAGTCACACAGCCAGCGTGAAAGCGAGTATGAGAAATCAGGTCTCAACTCCCAGACCCCGGCTGCCTTTGAAGACTGTAGGTCTTTCTCTAATTCATTTTTTCAGTCACTATTTATTGAGTGCCTATTGTGTGCCAGGCTCTGTTCTGGATAGAGGGGACAAAGCAGGAAATAAGAGACAAAAACTCTGTCATTATGGAGCTCATATGCTAGTAGGAGAGTGGGGGTGGGTGAGAATAGTATATAGTTTATCAGACCCTGACAACCACTACAGAGAAAAATAGAGGGAATAAGTGTGGAAGGTGGGGTAGGGTAGTAACAATTTTGGGCAGGGTGGTCAAAGAAGGCCTCACTGAAAACTTAATGCTTGAGCAGACACCTGACAGCGGTAAGGCACGCACGTATCTGGGTGAGGAGCCATCCAGGTAGAGGGACCAGCAAGTACAGGCTTATAGCGTTAGAAGAAGAGGGAGGCCAGTGTGGCTGGAGCAGAGTGAAAGCAGGATACAGGTGTAGCATGTGTGGTGTGAGTGTAGTGGGGCGGGGAGAATGATGGAAGCTGAGGTGAGACAGAAGAGGTGGTGGTGAGGGCAGATCATGTAGGGGCGTTGAAAAGACTTTAGTCTTGAGCCTGAATGAGACAGCAAACCACTGTGGGGTTTTGAGCACTAAAGTGACATGATCAGAATTAAGTTTTATTAATAACAAGATTGCTTTGCCTGCTGTGTTGAAAATAGACATAGTGGGGTAAAGGAGACTAATGAAGTTTTTGCAGTAATCGTGACGAGAGATGATAGGGGATTGAAGGTGGTAGGAAGAGATTGGAATTCGGGACATATTTTTGCAAGTAGGGATGTGCTGATGGATTTGGATGTGGTTTGTGAGAGAAAAAGAGGAGTCTAGGGGTTTCCAAAGTTTCTAGCCTGAGAGATGGAAAGGATGGAGAGGCCCTTTATTGAGATGAAGAAGATTCTAGAAGGGGCAGATTTTGAGGGGAAGAGTAGGAGTTTAATTTTGGACCCATTAAGTCTGAGCTGACTAAATATTCAAGTGGAGATGTTGAGTAGGCAGTTGCATGTGAGTCTGGAATTCAAGGGAGAGGTCTCGTGAAGATATAAATTTGGGAGTATTCAACTCACGATTTTTAAAACCAGGGGATGGAATGGATTTCCTAGGGAGTGAGCATAGCTAGAGAAGAGAAGAGAGCCAAACCCGAGCCTTGGTATCCTCCAAACATTTAGAGGTCAAGGTGAAGGGGGGAACCGGCAAATATAGTGGCTCATGAGGTAGGTGGGAGGAAAACAGAGGGTGTGTGTCCTGATGATATGGGAAAAATCCAAGAGTTTCTGAGCCCAAAGCTTTAAGTGGGGTTTGGGTAGAGTTTTACTGTCATCAGCTGTCTCCCTTCCCTCCTATCCCCGACCAATCACAGGGTCAAAAGAAAGTAGCCAACACACAAGGGGGTTATTGGTTTCACCTGGGCATCTCTTTGACTTCTTTCAGCTTCCCCCACCTCTCATCCTGCTGCCTTTACCTCCGGAACACATCTCAAATCTAGCCCATCTACTCTTCTGTTTATCTGCTGCCACCTCCCTGCTCCAAGTCATCATCAGCTCTTGTCTGGCTGACGGCAACAGCCCCCTAACTGCTTTCTCTGGTTCCTCTCATATCCCTCTACAATCCTTTCTGTACTCAGTAGCCAGAACTTCCAAAGCACAAATCTGATCATGGTACTTCTGCCACATCTAGCACTGAATTCAGACTCTTCTCCATGGCCTGCGTGGTCCCCTCCATTCTCTGGTCCCTGTCTGCCTATCCTCTCACCCGCGGCACCCTGGCCACATCTCCTTCCAGCTTCTCAAACAAGCCAGGCTCCCATCTGCCTCAGAGCCTGTGCACTGTTGTTCTCTCTGCTTGGAATGCTTTTCCTCTAGGTTGTTGGAGGGCTGACTGCTCATTACGTAGGTCTCTGCTGTCATTCTCTGCTCTCTTTTCTTTATTACACTTATTACTATCTGACATCATCTTCTTATTTGTTTACTCACTTTTGGTTGGCCTATTCCTCCCAAGAGAGCGGGGACTTTGACTTGGCTCACGATGAATGTCCAGTGCCTAGGACAGTGCCTGGCACATTGTAGGTGTTCAGTAAACATTGGTTGAGGCAATCAACTCATAAAATGAGAGTAGATATGGAGGCTGTTGAATGGAAAAGGTGGGGTGGGGATTCTCTGCATCCAGGAATTGGGTCAGGATTTAGGAGATGCCTGAAGGTCAGGGAGACTTGAGGATGGTTCTGAGATGGGTGACCCTTTAACCCCATCTGGACATCACAGTCTTACTAAAAGAGGGTCCAAGGCTATCTGGCACAAACTCACTCCCATTTTCTCAAACTGAAACAAGCATCTCCAAAACCTTACAAAAGAGCATCTAAGAGGACCTGTTGGGATGGATGTCTCAGAACCTCCCAAAATTCTGCTTCCTTCCCCGCTGCTGGGTTTCCATAGCAACCAGCGGATTTAAAAGGAGAGAGTGAAGGGGAATTAAGAGCCAGAGAGAGCAGAGGAGAGAGGAGGAGTAAGTGGTAGCAAGACAAATGGGGAGCTGGCAAGAACTGTGAGGATCCCCAAGTCCCACGTTACTGTGGGAGGTTGTGCCAGTAAGGTCCCTTTGGTTTCCCCCTTCCCCATCTGGATCTCTTGCCGACCTTCAAGAACTAACTGTCCATCTGTGCAGGCCCTAGAGCTGACCCCCATGCATGCCCCCCTCCTCCTGGCTGGCAGATGCTAGATGAAACAATGCAGGACAGATGTTACTGAAACAAGTTGGGGCCACTGGATTGGTCTGGGGGTTCCCTTTCCCTCCCTTCCTTGGCTGAGTATGATGCGGGGAGGACCTGGGGGGAGGAGAGTCAGGGTATGATCCTTTGCCAAGCAAGGTCACAAGCTTTGGCACTTGGGGATTAAGGGCAGACCCCCAATCATGAAGGATCAGATGGGCTCTAGCTAGGGCCTGGCTGAAGGTGTTCAAACAAGGGATCGCCTGGACACTGCTTTGAGGGAGCAAGGAGAAGCCTGCATGCACAGAACTCAGCACTGTTTGCAGCCTCCTCCTACCTTGAGTCCAGAGGACCAGAAAATGCCTGGGCCTGCAGCCTGGGAGCAGCAGAAGCATGAGCCCTCGAGGAGCCGGGGCACTGGGCCCTGAGGCCCAAGCCAGCTGCCTGGAAAACCAGCCAGTGACTTCTAAGGGTGGGAGTAGCCAGGGCCAACACCAAATTCCAGCTGTCCCTCTGTCTGCCTGCAGGCACACAGCTCCCAAACACCCAGGCTCAAAACCTCTACCTTCTTGGACTCCTCCCTGTTTCCAGCCACGGACATTTAATCATTTCAATTGGACAGACATGACCAACTCTCTTTCCTCACAGAGAAATCCCCCTGTCCCATCACAACCTACACTGGGTCATTTCACGCCCTCCCACCTGTCTCCTTGGGCTTTTTTGTATCACCTCCCCCTCCCTGCCTCCCGTAGCCCTCAGTAATGAAGAGCAAACTCATTCAATATTCATCATGGGTAATACCCCATGTAGGATCTGCCTGATCGCGCTTCTGATAGGGGAGCCAGGTCAGTGGGATGCTGGGTCTTAGGCTTCTGAGGGCTGGGGCTGACTTCTCTGCCTTGGGCTCAGGTTCCAGTCACTCCCATTAAGCCAGGCCCGATCCTCCCTGGTGGGGTGGGGAATCCTGGGCAGAGTAGAAGAGGGGCTTCCTGAGAGGAATTGCTAGCAGTCCAGGGAGGGCGAGGCGGCTTCTAGGGGCACTCCTAAGCCGGGCATGACTGGTAGCTGGGGCTCTGGATAAAAGCTGAAGACAAGGTGAGCCGTGACTGAAAGGCTGAAGGTTTGCGCTGAGTGAGGAGGGTCAGGGCCTAAGCATGCAGTGTCTGGAATGGTTATTTTTGCCCCGGGGAGCCTAGTTAAGACGGGAGTGTGCACAGGTGTGTGAGGGAGGGGAGGTCCAGTGTTGGTGGTGGGCCCTCTCCAGGAGCCTGCACAGGAAGCAGGCCTCCGTGTGGGGGCAGTTTCATCAAAAGCAGACAGAGGGAAGGGAAGGAAGCCTTCTCGTCCTCCCCCTGACACCCCTGGAGTTTGCACTGACCACTGACACTCAGGAGGCACCCCGCCCCCACCCCCTAGGCCTCAGTGAAGTCCGAGAAGGAATTCAGAGCGATGGCGCCGGGAGCAACCAGAACTCAGCTGTGGCTTTGGAGTCAGATGGAGCCAAGTTAAATCCAGGCCCTGCCGCTCCCTGACTGTGTGAGCCTCTCTAGGCCTCAATTTCTTTACCTGCAAAATGGGGACCATGCTCCACCCTATAGAGCTGTCACGAGGCGTGTGTAAGGGGTCCTGCAAACTGTCCTAACAAGGGTTCCTCACACATGGTGGCTGCTGTGGGGACAGACTCTGGGCTGGGGCGGGGGGAGGTTCGGGCCAGTTGAGCGAAGCGTCTGGGAACCCAGGTGTGTGCCGGGATCACATCCAAGGGCCACCGTGAGGAGCCGGGAGGGAGGCAGAATCTCCAGGGGGCTGTGTTCCTGCGCCCAAGGTAGCCAGGAAGCTGGGTGAGATAAAGGGCGAGTCCCTGAAACACATAAATCTGATCACACTCTCCCTTCCACTCACTGGAGCAGGTGTGCCAGCCAAAGGCCTGGGCCCCAGAGACCGGGGGGAAGGGAGGGTGCAGAGACGCTGGTGTCCTGCAAGGCGGAGGGGCTTCCTGGGTCACCCCCGAGGCCCTCGTGCAGGTCCTTCCTGCCCTGGTCCTTGGACCCGGCCTTGCCTTCCTCTCCTAACCCCCAAAGCAGCAAGCTGGGGAGAGAGTCAAGTCTGAGTTGTCTGGAGTTGGGAAGAATTCAAGGAGAGGCTCACGGTGAACACAGAGCATCAACACTCAAGGCTTCTTATCTTTGCTCCCGCCTCTTTCTTCCCCCAGGGCCTCGCACTGCTACACAGCCAATCCACTGGACACTTCCCCTACGCCAGGCATTCAAGCAAGCGTTGGGAGGCAACGGTGAGCAAGGGAGACGGACCCCTGACTCCCGAAGCTTCCCTTCCAGTGCTCACGGCTGCCGTTAGGCAGTCAGCTCCGATGAGGTGTGGGAAAGGCCGAGACAGAGGAAGAGCAGGGGTTGGGCGAGGAAAGGGGTCCAGGGAAGGAGGGCAGATGGCTCGGGATTGAGGCCATGCTGGCTCTGAGGCCACCGGGTGGGAGATCCTGATGGAGCTCAGCTTGACTCCTCTCAGCCCCAGCTCAGTCCCGTGCACACTGAGTACTGAGGTGCTGGAGCCCAAGAGGAGGACAAGGCACGGCCCCTCCTTCGGGCTGCCCCCAGGTACTGGGGTTCGCAGATGAGTAACCCCGCGGTTGCCCTACGACAGGGCGTGGACAGCAGTGGGTTCGCACCTGGTGCTCTGCTCACTGACTCATAAAAGCCCTCACAGAGGAGACAGGAGCTGGGAATGCGTGGCTGTGGAATCCTCAGGGAAATTCCTCTCTCCTGAACCTTAATTTCCTCATCTAGTAGGCAAAAGGGTTGACCTAGATTATTTGTTTTCAAAAAATTTTTAGCGGCAGAACTTTATTTCCTGAGGAAAACCTGTATAGAGGGGTATTTCATAAAGTAGATGTAAACGATGTCTGCTTTGGTCAGCTCAGGGGTCGGGACCCCCTCTGGGTCGCTCTTCGTGCCCAATATCCCCCCTGGGGCGGGTGGTGAGGGAGACGGGAGACCTGAGCCCTGAGATGGGAGGTCCTCTCTGGCCTCCAGGGGAGGACGGTGGCAAGGAGCCTCCAGAGAGGACGGGCTGGGTGGGCTCAGGCCACCCCCTCGGCCCCGCTGGGAAGGTGCCGAGCCTGCTCCCTCCTCAGAGCACCTGGACAAGCGGGCCTGTTCCCACAGCCTCTCAGAGAGGCTCCCGTCTCTTCCTGCACTGACCACTCACACCCAGGGATTATCCCAACCAGAAACTTCCATTTGGAACAAAGCTCCCAGGAATGAAACCCGAGCTGCCACGGAGAGGCTCCCAGGCTCCCTGGGAAGCGGCTGGGAAAGGGAGGGAAAACTTGCAAAGCACCGGGAGCCTCAGGGAGGCCGTGAAACTTGAAGACGAACGACCAGCCAGCGGACTGGTGCCGGGAGCTGCCACCGCCTGCTGCAGGAGCCGGGAAAGCGAGGGGGAAGTGCACCCCCAGGCTTTCCAGGGGAGGGTAATTGGTGCACCTGTGGCTAGGGCCAATATCCCCTGTGAGGCCCTCAGGGCTGGCCTGCGGTTCCTCAGGCGGCCCCTTCCCCTCCTCTCCGCCCCGCCCCCCTCCCAGCTGCTTCCACTTACTCCAGGGGCCACTGGCTCGGGCAGCGGCGGGCCTGCCAGCACACCCGAGGGAGGGGAGGGAAGAGGAATAACCACAACTGCCGTTTACCGAGCACCCATCAGGTGCCAGGGTGCTGCGTGGGTTACTTCCCTTCCTCACGATGGCCCTGTGTGACCGGCGCCGTGTGACCGTGGGAGAAACTAACGCTAAGAGGAGTTAAGCAATTTGCCCCAAGTGATAGAGCTAGTTAGCGGTTAACCTAGGATCTGCCCGAGGCGCTAAAGCACCTTCTGCCACGCCAGGCTCTGAAGTCCTCAAATCCCTTATTAGGGCCCAAGAACCCCAGTTAATTTCAAAGTAAACTCTTTCTTCCCCCTCAAGCCATCATGTGTGACAAGGCAAATGCTGTGAGTGGTCATTTCTCCAGTTTGGATCTAGGTGACCTTGTGAAACTGATTTCACTGCCCTGGAGCTCAGTCTCCTCATCTGTAAAAAAGGATTCGTAATCGTGCCTACTTACAGGTGGAGGCCCAAACGGTCATGCAGATCAAGTACTCGGAGCAGTGCTGGGCACAGAGAAAGCTCTCAATACGTGCTAGTCTTGTTGTTAGAAGAATTCCCCACCCCCTCCCCTGCTGCCCAGGAGCCCAGAGCCCTGAGGAAGACGCCCTCAGCGGGCCGAGTGGGCTATCCCAAGCTCAACCCCTTCCCTGCCTGCCTCTAAGGGTTCAAATGTAGGCTAGAAGGCACCTCAGAGGGCCAAGGACTTGGAGTTTTCTGGGAGCCAACAGGGAATCTTTCCTCCCACTTCCAGAGCAGCTCCAGGCCCTCCGGTGGCTGAGCCACCAAGTCTCCCGCAAAGACCAGGCTCTTAGCTGAGCTACTAGGCTGCTCTGGTGTGGCTCTGAAGGGTGACAGCGAATCCCAGCCCAGCAGAATGTTTCGTCTTGGAGGAGCCTTGAAGTTGATCCAAGCTGGGAAAGGGGACAAGGTAAGGTGGTTGGGCTGGGCTGTTGTCGGGTGGTGCTGCCAAGTGGCAGGCAGCTTTGGGCTCTGAGGAGGAGTCATTTTGCTGTGCTAAAGGCCAGGACCTTAGTCAGAGGCTGTGGCCTTCACTTGCAGCCTCCCTAGCTCAGACTTCCAAGATGACTGTCCTCTGGGGTCGGCACCAAGGACTGGTTCTGACCCACAGGTAGGGAGACCCTGCTGGTCCCTGCTCACTTCCCCAACGTCTGGGCATCTGAAGGTCTGGCTTCTGGCTGCCATTAGCGACTGGGGCTTGGGCTAAGAAACTAAGAATACCATGTTCAAGGACAAACTTGAAGTCAACTTTTGTGATGTGTATGTTGAACCTGTGCGGTCAGCAAAGGTGACAACTGAGAATGGGTGGTGCGCTGGGCAGGAGGGCACCTCCCTGCTTGGGGACGGGCTCCATATGGAATGTGGGGCTTACAAAGGATTCTTTCTACTGCCAGGGACCAAGCCCTAGGCTCCACTCCACCTCTCATCCACAGGGAAAGTAATGATTTTTTTCCTGTTCCTGGGGAGTTTACAGTCTAGCAGGAGAAACTACATATACAAATGATGGTCAAATATCAAATAGGCAATTGCAAATGTGTGTGCTTTTCAATTTTATTCCAACTGTACAGTGTAGATGAGTCAGATAGTATCATTACCTTAAAAATTTTTTTTAATTCCAAAAAATTTATTTTGGCTGCATTGGGTCTTCGTTGCTGCACATGAGCTTTCTCTAGTTGCGGCAAGTGGGGGCTACTCTTTGTTGCAGTGTGCAGGCTCTAAACACACAGGCTTCAGTAGTTGCAGCACGAGGGCTTGGTAGTTGTGGCACTTGGGCTTACTTGCTCCGAGCCATGTGGGATCTTCCTGGACCAGGGATTGAACCCATGTACCCTGTGTTGGCAGGTGGATTGTTAACCACTGTGCCACCAGAGAAGTCCCCTCGTTATCTTTTAAAGATAAGAAAATCAAGGCATAAATGAAATATTAATATTATTGAGTCCACATTCATAAATGTTTTAAGGTAAGTGTTTAGGTATTGAGACCACAGTGTACTTGTGTGTGTGTGTGTGTGTGTGTGTGTGTAGTATGTTCACAAAAATATTCCTGAGTGCCTAATGTTTCAGGCAGTGTTTGCATACTTTATTTCAATTATTCTTTCTATTGACCGTCTAATGACTCAATGTGCTAGGTATCAATATTCCAAATTTACAGAGGAGGAAATTAGAGTTGAGTAGGGTTAAATAATGTCTCCAAGCCACACAGCTGGTCAGTGGCTGACCCAGGATTTGAAGCCAGATCTGTTGACTCTAGTCTTTCCAATCTGCAAAGCACACCAATGGCTAACAATGCAGAGCAGAATGTAATGGAAAAAGTGACCTAAGACAGGGACCACCGTGGTGATAGGGAATTTCTGGGAGGGAAGGGTTCTCACCTGGTTGAAGGGAAGAGGCACTAAAGAATAGAGACTTACTTGCCCAAGGTCATACAGCTGATTAACCAGGAGTCAGAGGTAAAATTCAGGAGTCTGAATTCCAAGATCAATACCTGTTTTGAATACTGCTGACAATAAGAGCTTTGAGAGGAATTTACCTCAGCCGTGTTTTGTTACAGATAAAATTCTGAAGTCTTTGAAAGTTCCTCAGGACCTGTGTGACATTTGGATGAACTGAAAGCACATGCAAAAAGTGGGGAAGAAACCCACTTCTCCCTCTCTTGCAAGCCAGAGCAGCGGCAGGCCAGGACCCCCTCCGCTGCCCCCAAAGGTTGGGGCTCATTCTCCAATCTTCCTACTACAAAGCAGCCAAAACAAAAAATTCTAAACAAAGCCAAAGGTTATTTGAAGTCACCCACATGCTCAAAAGTCTCCCGTTTCCACTTGCCCACAGGATAAAATTCAAGTCTGGCTACAACTTTCCAAACTTATCTCTTTCTACTTTTGTGGGAGATTCTAGGGATACAGATCTTTCCAGCATTTTCTAGGTACTACATGCTCTTCCACACATTTGTCTCCTCACGTGCTGTTCTCTCTACCTAGATGAACTCCTATGTGCCCTTCAAAACCTGCAGTTGCCTCCTCCCCATGGCATTTCCCAGGTAATCCTCTGTGGGCTCATGTGTTATTCTATTGATGACACTGAGCTATAACTACTTATTGATAACTATAATTCCTGAAGAAGTCTTGGATATAGTAGGCGCTGTATAAATTTTGGTAAATACATGAGTGAAGTCTAGTCTGGATGCCTTAGTATTTGACCTTGCCACTATGGGGCAAATAGGAGAGTTGCAAGCATGATCTGAGAAGACTTGACCAACAGTCTCCAGAGTTTTGGATTCTTTGAAGATTAGAAGTGGTTTTAGAAAAGAAAATAATAATAATAGCTACCATTTATTAAGTGCTTACTATCTACCAGGGACTGTGCTAAGTAAGCCCTCTGTATACCTCACCTCATTTCATCCTCACAACACTACTCTGCAGCAGTGGTTCTCCCCATGAAGATTTTAGTCCCTAAATAAGCTGTTATCCCCATTTTACAACTGGAGAAACTGAGGTTCAGAAAAGTGAAGGAATGTTTTCCTTCACTTTAAACCCAGATCTGTTGGCCTTTAAAACCCAAGCTCTTAACTTCCCAGATGTTCTGCCTCAGACTCCTCCAAGTGTGAACCTTTTTTTCTGTATGAAGTGGGAACAAATCTCATTGCTCCTTCTGCCTAGTTAGAAGCACCATTGGCATTGGGTTCTGAGCCGTATGGCCCAGGGACTGGGGTTGCACAGGCAGGCTGTGAGCGACCAGAAGCTCCAGCTTGGTGTTTGTGCTGAGACCTTGACATGCACCCTGAGCGGGGGTCCGCTACTCACTTACTTATGACCACCCCTGCCACCCCTGGAATGGCCTAGGCTGACGGCTAAAGCAAAAACATAGAAAACAAAACAAAACAAAACAAAACAAAAAAACTGACTTAGGATTGACTGGGGTTTCCCTCTTCAGGGTACAGGCACTTTGTTAGGAAAATAAAACCCCTCATTGGAAGCTCAGAAGGACTTCACTTCGAGGACTCAACCTGGGTTCTAGCCTGGCTTTTGTTACTAACCAGCTGTGTGACCTTGGTCAAGAGGCTTAACCTTATAAGCCTTTGCGAGTGGGCAGGGAAGTGGCAAGAACACAATGTACTTAGGAAGGAAAGATCCAGATGACATCCAGAGAATGGGAGTCTGAGTTGGAGTTAAGGTCACCCCCAGGAAAGAGGCTCCAGAGCAGCGAATGGTAGTGGTCCAGTGTGTTGCTGGGGCTGAGGGCCCACCCAGGAACTGGCACCGTGGGGAGTGGGGAAATAGGAGAGGAAACCATAGGCAGAAAAAAGCTGCCTTCCTCGTGTGGGATACCGCAAGTGGGCCCCATCCCAGTCCCTGTGGGGAGTCAAATGCTGGGCATCTAGACACCCTCAGCTTCAGGAAGAGTTAACTCTTCCTTTCCTTGGGCCTCCCTATACCCAATACCGTCTTCTTCTTTTTTTAAAAAAATTATTTATTTACTTATTTATTTGGCTGCATTGGGTCTTCATTGCTGCGCGCAGACTTTCTCTAGTTGCAGAGAGCAGGGGCTACTCTTCGTTGCCGTGCGCAGGCGTCTCACTGCGGTGGCTTCTCTTGTTGCAGAACACAGGCTCTAGGTGCACAGGCTTCAGTAGTTGCAGCATATGGGCTCAGTAGTTGTGGCGCACGGGCTTAGTTGCTCCGCTGCATGTGGGATCTTCCCAGACCAGGGATTGAATCTGTGTCCCCTGCATTGGCAGGAGGATTCTTATCCACTGCGCCACCAGGGAAGTCTACCAATATACTCCTATCTCAAAAGTGGTTCTACTTCCTTTCACTTTAATGTCAACCTTCTCAGTAGAAAGTGAACTCCTGGAAGGAAGGAAACTTGACTTTTTCATCTATGTTCCTCAGGCTCTATATCAGCTGCCTGGCACAGGGGTACCACCTAATTGTCTAATAACTGAATGAATTGGTGAGTAGATAAGTCTTGGGTGAGTAGGAAGAGGTCCAGCGTCACAGTAGAGGAAAACTTTAAAGCTTATTACAAAAGAGAAGAGACATTCAAGAAGACACAGAATCTCAAATGGCTCCGGGGATTTAGCAGCAGAAAAACTAAGAAGAATGAGAACATCAAGTCACATGGTCCTTGGGACCATTGGCCAGAGAATCCTGGACCGAGTAGACTCTAGGCCATTCTTAGGCCCCTTGGGGAAGACATAAAGGGAGGTGGCACACAGGGACCAGGTTCATTGTCTCTATGTGGACTGACCATACATCCTGGCTTATGCATATTTTCCTAAAGTAATTATTGATCCTGGTTTGGATGACAAACTCTCGTTTTAAGGTGTATTACCCTCCCCCCATCTTTTCTTTTTTCTTTTTTGTCAGGATATAATTTACATACCACAAAATTTACCCCTTCAAAGCATACAATTCAGTGTTTTTTTTGTATATTGACAAAGTTGTGCAATTATCACCACTATTTAATTCCATGGTTTTTAGTATATTGACAAAGTTGTGCAATTATCACCACTATTTAATTCCATGGTTTTTAGTATATTGACAAAGTTGTGCAATTATCACTACTATCTAATTCCAGAGCATTTTCATCACCCTGAAAAGAAACCTCGTCCCATCAACAGTCACTCTCCATTCCCTTCCTCCTCCGGGCCACCCTTTAACTCTTTCATCAGCATTAGGTTTCCAACCCCACAGCTGTTGCTAATCTACTTTCTATTCCTAGAGATTTACCTATTCTTGACATGTCATATATTTGGATTCATACAATATGTGGCCTTTTGTGGCAGGCTTCTTTCACCTAGCATGTTTTCAAGGTTCATCTATGTTGTAACATGAATTAGTACTTTGGAAAACAAATTATTCAGTCACTCTACCTATAGCTGTTAATCGTGTAGCCATTGCATTGTGGGTGTTGCCCTGGGGTCAAAGAGGAATTGAGATGGAGGAGCCAGAATAAGATTCTCTTATTGGAAAGGCCACTCTGTTGGCTCAAGGCACAGAGACACTGATGGGGGATATGGCCGAGAAGGAGCCTCATTTAGGATTCTAGACTCTTGAGTTGCCATTTTTATTGGCTTTGAGCTCCTTGACTCCCTGATAGTAGTTAGAGAGAACTGGCAACAGTCTGATCTAGTGCCAGCTTCTTGGAGAAAAGCAGAACTTAATGAATTAAAAAGTGAACCAGGGGAGAAATGAACCACAGGCTCTAGGTTTGAGTGTTTGCTCAGCCACTGGCTTTGCGTGAGTCCCTGCATGTCTAGTCTCTGTAAGATGAACACAGTGATAATACGGAAAATCCCAAAGCTATTAGGTTTTAAG
Source organism: Hippopotamus amphibius kiboko (assembly GCF_030028045.1). NCBI lineage: Eukaryota > Metazoa > Chordata > Mammalia > Artiodactyla > Hippopotamidae > Hippopotamus > Hippopotamus amphibius. The sequence continues at coordinate 28,417,385 of NC_080190.1, forward strand.
ATGCTTCACAGAATCTTCCAGTGTTCTCTGGGCTGTTTTGCAGATGTGTAATGCTAAGATCCACACACTTAGGGCAGGCTGGGCCTTCGGAAAGGCATGTAGCTCACAACTGTGTGTGGTTTTGAGCACTCCAACCAGCTGGGTGGAGTGCTAAGCAGTTAGGTTGGGATAGTTTGGGTACACCTCACACTGTTTTAATGGTACAGTGTTAATAATGAGAAAATGTTATGGATGTTTCTGCAGATACATGCCCACTTGTCTCATTTTCCCTGAGGCGATGAGTTCTCAGGGCCAACTTTCATATAGTTCCGTCTCTCCTACGCTACCCAACACAAGGCCTTATACACATAGGGGCCCCATGTGTACTGGACGGAAGGGGAGACCAAGCAAAGAAGACTCATTCGTATGTGGAAGCATTTCCTCATCTTTCTGGGACTAATTAACAATCTGCCAAAGACTCGGGGGCCCCACCTCAGGCAATCAGAAACAGTTGTGGGGTGCCACCAGACTCCGTGCCAGGAGGCCCCGCACGCAGCAGCAGGGCCTGTGAGTTGGCAGACCTGCGGAGGCTGTCCTCAGGGGAAAACCGAGGAGAGAAGGGCGTGCTGGCCAGGCCTGCTGCGCTGAAAGCAGCAGACGGGTAATTTCCAAATGACCATTTCAAAGGAAGGTTGAATTTCTCCCAGATAAGAGGGAGAGCAGAGAGCATGCCTATATCTCTAACCCCCTGAGCTCACGGCCGTGATAACAGCTGTGGGGTTGGAAACCTAATGCTGATGAAAGAGTTAAAGGGTGGCCCGGGCAGCTATCGGTGACAGCGCTAGGAACTGAGCGCGCTCCTGGAGCGCGGCTGGGGACTGGTGTGACTCCATGAATAGAGGCCACTCTCAGGGAGTTTTTCCTGCAACAGAATGGGGTCAGGGAGCCGCTTGGGGAACAATGGTTGCCACCGACTAGCTGAATTTCTTACAATCACACACCATACCCCCTGATCAAATAGCTCCTTTGTCCGGCTGATATAAAAACATGTCATACAATGATGATTTGGAAGAATGACACGGGTTTGCCTTTCACAGAGATCAGAAGGGCTTGTTGTGCAGCAGGGGGAAAAACATCAGAGTCAAGGAAAACCTGGAGAATAAAAGGAGCAAATGGAAACAGACAGCAACAATAAGAAAGGGCTGGGTGGCTCCAAAGACAGACAAGGGCTTGGTTACCAGCAGGGAGACGAGCAGCTGGGCAGCTCCAAGGAAGGGAGAGCCTGCTGGCTGCCCAGTAACCAGTTTCACAGCGCCCCCTTGAAACTCTTGAGAAACTCAAGGAATTAAAGAAATAATACCTGGAGGAAGAGATGGTCCAAGGTGGTTGGTGTACATTGGGCTGTGTGTATAGAGTGGAGGGAACACCTGAGCAGTCACCCTACCCATACTGTTATTTTATTTTCAGAATGGGGAAACACGGGGGCTTAGTCATTTACTCGGATTGTCTAGATTCAGGTTTTGTTTTATAGCTGCTTTTCTTATTTCCTTGACTTTGAAGATGGAAATGCAGGAGTTTCCCAAGCATTCCCTGCTCAGAGAGTAGAAGAGATGAGCTATTCAGATGAGTAGAAGAGAAGAGATGAACTGGGACTCCTGCCTCAACCAGTGATTCCTTATATAATGGAACTCATGCAAGGCAGTGTGTCTCCGTTTCCCTGTCTATAAAGTGAGGGCACTCCCAAGTCAGCCAGCCAACCAGCCATTTTTTGTTCTCTCTCTCTTTTTTTAAGCTCTTTATTTTAATATAATTGTTTTACACTGTTGTGCCAGTTTTTGCTGTACAACAAAGTGAATCAGTTGCATTTATACATACATTTCCATATCCCCTCCCTCCTGCAACTCCTTCCCACCCTCCCTATCTCAGCCCTCTAAGTCATCACCCCTCATCGAGTTGATCTCCCTGTGTTACGTGGCAGCTTCCCACTAGCTATCTGTTTTACATTTGGTAGTGTATATATGTCAATGCTACTCGCTCACTTCGTCCCAGCTTCCCCGTCCCCTTCCCAATCCCCTCCCCACGCCGCCCCTTGTCCTCAAGTCCCATCCTTTGTTAAATGCCTTCTGTGCATCCCACCATGGATAAGGGCACTAGAGAGGGGAGGAAGGGAGAACCTCATTGAAAGATAAGCCACAGTCACCGGACCCAGTTAGGCAAACGCTATCCAGCTAGACTGTGTGGACACCAAACCCTGCTTCTCATTTGAGACCTGTAATTGAGGTGGGCAAGTTTCCTGTCTGTTTCAGGTAGGTCACACTGAGACTTTGTTGTTCAAAGAGGGAAGGCTCATATAGCAAGAGACCTGCAGCTCCCAGTTATCGAGTAGGTTTGTAAAGAAAATAACAATTGTCAATGTCACTAATTAACATTCGCCTTTAGTGCAGCAACTGTAAATGGATCTGAACCCTTTATATTAGATTTCCCTAGAACTATGTGGGGTTAAAAAGCAAGAGTATTTTGTGTTAATCTATTCTCTTTCATTCCCAGATCCTGAAATCCTTTACCAGTAGATAGCCAGTTCTCAATGCTACCCCTGTGGGGAATGCGGCGAGTGCCACTCTCCCCGTTCCCCAGCTGGGAGGAGGCCTGGGTCACAGAAAAGTTCGAAGCCCTGCAGTAGGGGACAGAAACCAAGACTGTAACCTTCTCAGTCAGTGTTCTGACTTTGGATGAAACAAGGCACTGGAAAGTAAAACTGGAGGGTAAACCAACAGTGTATCTGGTATACCTCTGTCATAGAAAAGCAGAAATGCTTTTATATTTTTAAAATTTAATTCATTTAAATAGCTAATACACATCCATGGTTCTTCAAAAAGTGTACAAGAGTAGGAAGTAAGTCTCCCCCCAACCTCTGTCTCTATATACACCACTACCTGTCCTGGAGAACAGCAGTCCCCAATCCTTTGGCACCAGGAACCGGTTTCGTGGAAGACAATTTTTCCACGGATGGGGGGTGGGGTGGGGGTGGGATGGTTCAGGCAGTAATGTGACTGATGGGAAGGGATGGGGAGCTTTGCTTGCTTGCCCACCGCTCACCTCCTGCTGTGCGGCCCTGTTCCTAACAGGCTGTGGACCACTACCGATCCACGGCCCAGGGGGTTGGGGACCCCTGCTGGAGAAGACCAATTACTGGGCTCTGAAGAGCTTTTCTATGCATTTATAAATATACACATAAAATATTTTTCCTTTCTCATGTTTGATATATAAACTATTCTGCACATACAGGCCATGTTAAAATGAATATGAAATTCACAGAAACTCGGGGTTGGGAGGATGGTACAAACCCAAAGTTTGCCACCAGGTCCCGGAGAGATTGCCCAGCACCCTCAAACTGAGCTTCTGGCTTTCTGTGCTCTGCTTTAGAGAAATCTATGCACAATGCCAGAGGCAGGTGTACGAGTTCCTCTGAGCTTCTTAAAGAGAACTCCCCTAAAATGTGGCTAGCTATTGTCCCACAATGATTTTTCCACATAAAAAATGGAAAGTTAGCCAGAGTTAAAAAATACGAGCTCAGGGGCATCCCACTCCACAGTCTCCTCCTTCACATGGGAACTGAGAGCCCTTTGATGTGACCTGTCCTGTATAGGTTTTATTTATTTTTATTTATGTATTTATTTATTGGCTGCGTTGGGTCTTTGTTGCTGCGCGCAGGGTTTCTCTAGTTGCAGCGAGCGGGGGCCACTCTTCATTGTGGTGCATGGGCTTCTGATTGCGGTGGCTTCTTTTGTTGCAGAGCACGGGCTCTAGGTGCATGGGCTTCAGTAGTTGCAGCACATGGGCTCAACAGTTGCGGCTCGCGGGCTCTAGAGCACAAGCTCAGTAGTTGTGGCGCACGGGCTTAGTTGCTTCTCGGCATGTGGAATCTTCCTGGCCCAGGATTCGAACCCATGTCCCCTGCGTTGGCAGGCGGATTCTTAACCGCTGTGTCACCAGGGAAGTCCCCATATAGGTTTTAGAGTTAATATTTTGAATGCTTATTGTGTGTTAGGCTCTTAGAAAGTGATACATACTTTTTATACGTTATTTTGCTTAATCCTCATGGCTTTATTATCTCCACTGTACCTCTTAGACTTAACTAATAAATGGCAGAGCTAGGAAAACTTGACCTTGAGTCCTAGTTTAACCTTTCCACTGTTCCCATGGCAGACTTACCTCTGTCTGGTACTTGAGGAATCAGATCCAAACTCCCCAGCATGAATCTGAAGACCCTCCACCATCTGTAGAGTTTCTTTCCTAGGCTTATGTCTTCTCACTCCTTGTCATGCACTGCATGCGTGAGTCACACCAGATCACTCGTGTTACTGCTCCTTGCATTCTTCCAGGCCCTGCACAGGCTGTTCCCTCCACCTGGAATCTTTTTCTCTCCTCTCTGCCTGGCAAACTGCCAACGTGATTTTTCTAAAACAGTCTGACTATGTTAATTCACTGTTTAAAACCGCTCTGTGTTTCCTCACCACCTAATGTGATCAAGACCAAGCTTCTTAACTTCAAACAGAGGATCTCCATGTTCTGGGTCTTACTGACCTCCAGGCTCATCTCTCCCACTTTCATCTCCTACTTAACGTTCCGCGCCCGTGATCTACTTACAGTTCCCTGAATATTTTGTGCACTGCCAGCTCTAGGCCTTTGCATATGCTGCTCCTTTTTCCTAGAACACTCTTCCCACCTTCTCTTTCACTTGGCCAGGTCCTACTTGGCCGCCTGATCATTGCTTGGGCCACACCTCCTCAGAGGTCCTTACCCTTACCCTTCCAGGATATCTGTTTTAAAATATCTTTTTTTCTATACTATGAGTTCCTCAAGGTCAATGACCAAATTAATTTGTGTCTGGTTCCCCAGAGCCTCACATAGAGCTTGGCACCTAAACTGTCTCAAGAAATAAGTGATGAATGAAAGAATTGATGAGTGGATAGATGCGTGAGCTAGAATGCACAGTCCCTGAATGGGGTCTAGGTACTCAGTCTGACTTTAGACCCTTCCTTTTTTGCCAGCTGCTGCCTACTATTTTTGCAATAGCTCCCATTATTTGGAACCTCTTCACTGCAATGTGACCTTGTTTATGTGAGTTTACATACTTTTCAGTTTCCTCAAAAGTAATATGAGAAAGTAGGAGTACATGATCCCTACTGTCCCTTCCAGATCAAATGTTATGTGAATCCATGCTGCTTGCAAAGGAGAAGGAATTTTCCAAGCACTGTGTGCTTGTGTATGGGGAGAGCACCGATGGTGTCGGTGGTTGCAAGAGATTTTCAGAGACTTCAGCTTGACTCTCTAACTCAGAGGTGGGTAAACTACAGAACATGGGCCAAATCCCTCTCACTGCCTGTTTTTGTATGGCCTGCAAGCTAAGAATGGCTTTTACATTTTAAAGTGATTGGGGAAAAAAATCAAAATAAGAATAATATTTCATGACGTGAAAATTATATGAGATTCAAATTTCAGCATCCATAAATGAAGTTGTATTGGGATGCAGCCATGCTTATTTGCTTACACATTGTCTGTAGCTGCTTTTACACTTCAATGGTAGCATTAAGTAGTTGTGACAGAGACTGTATGGCCCTCAAGTCCTAAAATATTTACCATCTGGCCCCTTACAGAAAACATTTGCCAACCCTTGTTCTGACTGAGGAACCCTCAATGGCTTCCCACTATCTATAAAAGTGCTGTACGATAGAAATGTAATGTGAGCCACATATGTAATTTGAAATTGTCTAGTAGCCATGTTAAAAAGTAAAATAAACATGATTCTAAAAAGTAGGATTAATAATTTATCTTATTTAACTCAATATATCAAAAATATTATCATTTCAACATGTAATCAATTTAAAATTATTAATGAGGTTTTAACATTCTTTTGTTCATACTAAGTCTTTAAAATCTGGTGTGCATTTTATACCTACAGCACACCTCAATTTGCAACAGCCACATTTTAAGTGTTCAGTAGTCACATATGGCCAGTAGCCACTCTCTTGGACAGCTCAGGGCTACAAGACCAAGAACAAACTCTTTGACATGAAGTTCTAGGCCCTTTGTTATTGGGCCTCAGCTTTTTTCCTAACTGCTTCCTCAAATGCCAGCCAGACTGATCCATTCTATGCCCCTACATTAGATATAAAACACTTTACACCTCTACTTCCTTGCTCTCTCCTTTTTCTTCTTTTTCTTTTCCTTTCCTTTCTTTTTCCTTTTGGTAACAGCTTTATTCAGATATAATTCACATTCCATACAATCCATCTATTTAAAATGTACAGTTCAATGGTTTTTAATATATTAAAATTAAATGGTGTTGTGCACTGTCACCACAATCAATTTTAGAACATTTTCATCACCCCCAAAAAGAAATTCCATACCCTCATTCCCCACCTCTTCCCCCAGCTCTAGGCAACTGCTAATCGATTTTTTGTCTCTGCACATTTGCCTCTGCTTGACATTTCATACAAATGGAATCATGCGGTATATAGTCTTTTGTCCCTGGCTTCTTTCACTTACCATAATGTCTGCAAGGTTCATCCATGTTGCCGCAGGTAACAGTTCTCTCATCCTTTTTGTTGCTGAAATATATTCCACTGTTCTCTCCTTTCTGGTCCTCTCTCTTCCTCCAATAAATTTCCTTTTAGAGACTGAAGCCCAGGGCCTCAGCAAAAACCTAAGAAGGAAAAGAAAAATCTGCCCTTCCTAGTCTACAATGTTTAAGATCAAACACAGGATCTGTCCAAATCTTTAGAGGAAAAAAGAAAATACAGACTTTGTGACAGTGGTTAAGAATCCACCTGCCAATGCAGAGGACATGGGTTCGATCCCTGGTCTGGGAAGATCCCACATGCCTTGGAGCAACTAAGCCGTGGCCACAACTACTGAAGCCTGCACACCTAGAGCCCATGAGCCACAACAAGAGAAGCCACCACAATGAGAAGTCTGCGCACAGGAACGAAGAGTAGCCTCTGCTCTCTGCAACTACAGAAAGCCTGCATGCAGCAGCGAAGACCCAACGTAGCCAATAAATAAAAATAAAATTAATTAATTAAAAAAAAGACTTTGTGAAATCATTACATTAGTAACAAAATACGTTTTTGTTTGTTTGTTTTTTAAACCAAAAAACCACAGCTTGGTTTCCCATGAAGGGAAAAGAAACTTTAGCTCAAACTGCTGATGACTCTGGAAGAGTGTGCTAGGTGCACTCACACATTTGTTGCACCAATAAACTGAACATGGCAGCCCAGACGCAGCTAAGAGACACCCACAGTACTGGCCATAAGGTGTCTGACCTTGGTTCCAACTCCCCTCTATCAGACTCTCCAGCTGAGCTGACTAGTCTGTTGACAGTTCCACAGGCAATGATCCCCACACCCCATACTTTCACAGCAAGAAAAAAACAAGCCACAAACACCTACTAAACTCCAATGCTTGTTCTCTCAGCTCCTAGGCTTGTACTCCAGGGGATTCTGACTCCTCCAGGACCCTGTCCCCAATCCCTCTCCCCCTTCCTCTGGCTTAGCCCCCTGTTCTCCCATGGCTCCATCTTTTCTCCTTTCCTGATTCCTCCTTTCCTATTGTTCTCCCTTGACTCTTCTCTTTCCTCCTCACTCTCCATCCTTTTTCAGGCTCTTCTTCTCTTTTCCTGTCTCCTTCCTGTTCTTAGACTCTTCCTTTCTTTTCCATATCTTGGTTATCCCTTCTTCCCTCACCCTTCTTCCCTCATCTCTCTCGACTGTCATCCTTTTCCTCTTCCCTCGTCTTTTCTCTCAGTGCGTCCCTTGTACAGATGTGGAGCTGGGAAGGCTTTCAGGCTCATCTCACAGAAGACAATCAGGGATCTAGGAGTCAGACCTGAGGTTGAAATTTGGCTGCGTCAATTAATAACTGTGGAATTTTGAGCAAATTACTCAACCTCCGTTGGGATTAAAGGTATATAAAGTAGCATTCAGTGAGCTCTCAATAATCACCCCTTATCCTTTTTAAGCTCACACTGGAGCAAAGAGCAGGAACCCCTTCTCTACAGGTTCCAGAACCACCAGTCACCTCTGTAATCTTTCCTTCACACCTTCTCATCTTGCCCCAACCCCACACATTCTACTTCAGGAGGCTGTCCTGACGCTGTCTCCCCATTTTTGCTCTCCTCCCACCCTTTCTACAGCTCTGCTACTCCCTCCTTCTCCTCCTACTCTCCCAACTCTTTTCTAGACCCCTTCTCAAGGAAGAGCCTTACTGTGCAGGCACCAGGGGCCCTGAGTGACTTTAAGTCATGTGGCTCCTCAGGGCCCAGGGTGGTCTCAGAAAGATCGGGCTCACCTGAGTGCCTTCTAATTGGTTGGTTCTCTCAGAGATGGGACTTCCTAGTTCCATTGCCTCTCGTGTGCACGAGCACCACAGTCACACGGTCTAGTCCTTTGAGGCTCGGGACTAGTACTTTATGATGGGGCTGGGTTTAGCCTGAGTTTCAGAATTTCTCCTCCTCCTCTTCTTAAGTTTTCTACGTTATCCTAGTCGGTAGTACTTGCTAAAGAAACTTCTGGAAGTACGTAGAAGTGAAAACAGGAAATTTCTTCCAAAACCATGCTGCCCCTCCCTGATCCTACGGTCTAGGTGGGAATGTGAGCTGCATATTGTGTTGTTTTTAAAATATTGGAATGCTGCTGTAACAATAATAGAAGTAGTGATAATAAGGGAAGTTTATCAATATTTTCTATGTGCGCTATTTTAAATGCTGTATATGTTTAGCACTGGTATTATCATTATTCCCAGTAACGAATGAGACACTGGCTTTACAAAGGCAAAGTCATTTGCCCTAGACCTTGCTGTTAGTAAATATGTGTAGAGCCAGGATTTGAACCTGAGTTTGAATCCAGAGCTCATGTATAGCTTCTCTTCTGTGGGAGGAGACATTAACTCCCCTATAATTTTATGGCCTCTGTGCAACATCCCCAGTTGGTGGATATTCAGGAGAAGGGAAATGCCAGGTGAGGACTGTATTAACTCCTTCAGAAAAGTCCTATGAGGCCCGACTGAGAGCCAGCCATCCCTCACAGGGATGCTACGGGCTGGACCACAAAGGGGCTGACACTGAGGATGAAGAGTTCCCCCTGGAAATTAATGACCCTGTAGCCACAGCTGCAAGTGTTCAATAATAATAACAATGACCATCTATAGGGCATGGGCTAGATGCCAGGTAATTTATAGACACTATTTCCATCAGCCCTCACAATAACTCTACAAGGTGGGTGAAATGATTTGCCCAAAGCCAGTGTTGGGATTCGAACCTAGGCTTATCTGGTGCTGGAAGCTGTAGTATTTCCATCTTGCTCTTTGCTTTTCTGTAAAAATGCCAGTCTCTAAGGGTAAGCCTCTGTCATGTGCCAGGTGCTCTGCTGGAATTCTTACATATATTATTATCTCCTTCAATCTGCACAATAATCCCTTCAGAGAGATATGACAGATATTCCCCTTTTACAGATGAAGAAGCTGAGGTTCAGAAAAGTTGAACCCAAGTTCAAAGTTGTACTTAAGATTGCATGGCCAGTAAGAAGGAGAAACAACATTTACACTCCCATTGATTGACTCCTAAGCTCATGGCCCGTCCGCTGCCCCCTGCCAGGGGGCAAAGTTTTGATCTGGATTGAGGGTTTGGAGCAGAGCTGGTTCAGCCCTGGCAGGCTCTTCTTTAGGGAACAGGTAAGAGCAGAGAGCTGTCTGAAATTTCTTCAGGACCCCAGGTTTTTCCTCTGACACCCTCTATGGGGTAAATCAGAGAGGAGGCAGCTGTTTCTCTTTCTGCGAGGGGGTCATGAGGAAACTGTGATGTTTTCATTGTTGTGCTTTAGATCCCGCATCCTGTGCACCTAGTCCCTGCTGAGCTTTTGGCTCTCTTGATTTTGTTTAAGAGAAAAATAGCCCATGCCTCAGACTCACAGGGGTGGAAAGGACTTTGAAGGAGAGTTACTAGTACAACCTTCCATTTGATGCTTCTCTGCGCCCCAGATTCTTTCTCTGTCTCTCAGGATTTCACAGGGTCTTGGGTAGGAGAGGTAAAATAATGGAGGTGGGAGCATAAGACCTGGAATAAATACTTTACGATTTTGAACACTTTAGATCAGCAATTCTCCAAGTATGCTCTGGGGACCCGTGGGTCCTCCAGGTTCTTTTACGGGTTCGCAACGTCAAAATTATTTGAATACTAAGATATTATTTGCCTCTTTCACCCTTATCCTCTCACCAGGATATGATGGAATTTTCCAGAATTATGTGATATTGCAACAGATTAAATAAAAAAGCAAGTATGAGAATTATGTCTTCTATGAAGCCAGAAATTAAATGGATTTACAAAAATACAAAACAATTCTACTCCTTTCACTAATTTTTGGGAAAATATATTTATTTTTAACAAAAATGTTATTTATATTATATGTAATGAGTTTATGATTTAAAATATGAATTAACTACCTATAGAAGTTCTCAGTTTCAATTTCTAATGTGGTAAATATTGATAGCTATAACCCACATAAACCAAAGCCCTTGGGGGTCCTCAACACTTATCAAAAATGTCAAAGGGTCCTGAGACCAAGAAGTTTGAGAAGTGCTGCATTAGATTGTCACTAGCATCACATTGACATTCATTATATTAGGTCTAATTGTGAGTGGTGCAGAAGGTCTCTAAAATCACAATCCTGGCAACTGGAGTTTCTTGTGGGAAGAGCCAGTAACAGCTAGAACCTCTCACCCCAACAGGACCCAGAGACAACAGCATAAAAATATGAATCAGAGTCGGGCTAGGCCCTATAATATCAATATATTAGAGAGTAACTACATTTGTGGAAACGATTTAAGGAATGGGATTTTGGAGGGTACTTTTATTTTATTGGAGTACACTAACCTGCACATATTTAAAATGTACAATTTGATCAGTTTTGATATGAGCGTACACCTGTGAAAATATCACCACGATCAAGATTACAAACGTTTCCATCATCCCCAAAAGTTTCTTTGTGCCCCTTTGTGATTCATCCTTCCCTCCACCCCATCCCCAGACAATGGCTGATATGCTTTCTATCACTATAGATTAGTTTGTATTTTCTGTAATTTTATACGCATGGACTCATACAGTAAATACTCTTTTTTTTTTTTTTTGCCCAGCTTCTTTCACTCTGCATAGATGATTTTGAGATTCATGCATGCTATTGTGTTCAACTATTTGAACTCTAGTTCTGCCACTTATTAACTGCTTTGAGTTTGGGGAAATTACTGAACCTGTCTGTTCTTCACAGAGGAAACAAATTAATTTTGTATCTTGCATAGTTGAAGATAAAATAAGTCAAAATGAGTAAATAAAACAGTTCAGTTCCTGGTACTTACTGGGTACTTGATAAATAGTAGTTATTTTTGAATATATATTTGGGATAGGAATTAAGGAGGGTAACTAGTACAGCATGGGGATGGGGGAGAAGCTTGTTTAGACTAATTTGATTCATAGCTCAGGTTTAACTATTTGTTAAACATTTCTCACTTGCACACCCAAAACCTCCACACACCAAGCTAACCAGGACATTTTTCTTGAGCAAGAGCTGGGGACATGGAAATTGCAGCTTTGAAAGTCCTGCCAGTTTGGAGTCACCCTGTTGGAAAAAAACAAAATCCCACTAGACTGCTTTGAAATGGAAAAGATGTATTCCTTCATCTTTGTTGATTCCAGGTCCAGTTGGCCAGATTTCCTCAAACTTGGAATGAAAACCCCTTGTCTGGGGATAGGGGTGGACTTCAGAAGGTTCTTGGCCAGAGGAAGTGGGAGATTGAGGTTTTCTGTGTGACTCGCTGCAGCTGAGCCTGGGTTGGGACAGAAGTGGTCAAGCTGAGGAGTTTCTGAGAGCATCCAAACGGGTTCCATTGCTTCTTGGCCTTTCTAAGCATCAAGGGCCGGGAGGACTTGCTACAATCATGTTGTGTTTGCTCCTGGCAACTGAAGCTTCTTGTATCCTCATCCCGCTGGAGGTAACTGCTTTTTCCTAAACCTGAAGACATAGTCTGAGAGAGAAAAAAAAAAACACCGAAAAACAAAGAGCACATGAGAGAAGAGAGGAGGGAGGGTGAGAGCGGGCTGAATTGATCGACGTCTGTTCAGGTCTAGCTGGAAAACACAATGAAGTGAAAAGGCTTCTTGGTTGGTGTGCTTTTCTTTATTTTTTTCCCAGGGTTTGAAGTGGGAGGGAGGGATGGGAAAAAAGAAGGGAAGAGGTGGAGGATTGGCAAGTCCTGAGCAGAAGCAGCACGGAACCCTCAGAGTTGGGGAGGGGAAAGTAACTTGGTGATTCTGGAACCCTCTCTGGTCACCCGCTTACTGATTAATCCCTTCCTTCCACAAGAGACTGTGGCTCAGGGCGATGCTGCCAGGAGGGCATTTTGAATGAAGGAAAACCAAAGTAGCTGAAGCCTCCCCATCCCTGCCCTAGAAAAAACACCATATGATTTTTCTTCCAGTTGGGGGTGGGGTGGGTGTTGGTGTTGGTTTTATTTTTTTCCAATATAGAGTATCTGCAAACTTTTATTGAGTTTTTACTTTGTGCCAAGCACTATCCTAAGTACTTTGCAGGAGTTGTCTCAGTCCTTATGACAACCTTGTGAGGTGCGGGTTGTGTTATTATCCCCATTTTACAGATAGCCAGAAGCTTACAAAGGTTAAGTAAAGAACCTAAGGTCATATAATTAGCAAACAGAAGAACCAGGCTTCCTCACTAGATCTGTCTGAACTCTGAGCCTGTGTTCTTGAGCACTGCATTGTGTATACATTTAGATATTGTCTCTTAAATAGCTCACAGTTTACTATTTCTCTTGGGGAAGGAGGCTTGGAGCTGGGAAGATGGCAGGTGGATAGTCATGTGAGAAATCTACTACAGTACAATGTGTTATGGGCCATACTAGCAAGTTGAACTAAATGCTTCAGGAGGCCAAAGGAGAGAATACTTATTTCTATAGGCCTGGGATGATGGAGTTAAGGAAATCCTTTTACTTAAAAAAAAATTGAAGTGTAGTTGATTTACAATATTAGTTTCAGGTGTACAACATAGTGATTCAATATTTTTGTAGATTATACTCCATTTAAAGTTATTATAAAATATTGGCTATGTTCCCTGTGCTGTACAGTATATCCTTGTAGTTAATTTTACACATATTAGTTGGTGCCTCTTAATCCCCTTCTCCTATCATGCCCCTCCCCGCCTTTCCTCACTCCACTGGTAACCATTAGTGTGTTCTTTATATCTGTGAATCTGTTTCTATTTTGTTATATTCATTCATTTGTCTTATTTTTTAGAGTCCACATTTAAGTGATAACATACAGTATTTGTCTTTCTCTGCCTGACTTATTTCACTAAGCATAATACCCTCCAGGTCCATCCATATCGTTGCAAATGGCAAATTTTCATTTTTATGACTAAGTAATATTCCATTTATATACATGCCACATCTCTATCCATTTATCTGTTGATGGACACTTAGGTTGTTTCCATGTCTTGGCTAATGTAAATAGTGCTGCTATGAACATTGGGGTACATATATCTTTTCAAATTAGTGTTTTTGTTTTCTACTTTTTTTTTTTAAGTGTGTGAACTTATTAAAAGGTTAAGTTCAAGCTGCAGAGTTTACTGCCAGGCATCAACTAGGACTGTGACCTTGGTCAAATTATTTACCCTTTCTGAGATTTAAATTCCTCATCTGCAAAATGAAGGTTTAAATTCCTCGTCTGTAAAATGAAACATTCAACAAATGTTACAGATGTTTACTGAGAGCTGTTTTGTGTCAGGCACTATTCTAGGCAACAGAGATATATCGATGAATAAGACAGACAAGGACCCTGCACTCACAGAGCTTACATTCCAGTGGGGATAATAACTGTACCTAATTCTTCCCTGATCTGCTTGACCAGGTCAGTTTCCATAGGACTGTGGACCTATCCATTAAAATACTTAGCATTGTTGTAAGTTGTTTGATTCTTGCACCAAAGTCTGTAAACTCCTTGAGGGCAGGCACAATGTCTGATTTCTTGCTTTATTTTGTTTTCACCTCACCCGTCACTGGTTCATATTAGGCTTTCATTAAATACTTGTTCAATGAATGAATGAAATGAGATCCTGTATGTAAAGCACCTGGCCTAGTCAGACTCAATGAAATGATATCTTCCATTATGACTTGACATTTGTGCATCTCGATTTGAAAACTGATGTTAAGCCACATCTGCACCTACCCGCCTTTGACCTCTAGTGCTGTGTGAAGGACTCTGCTGGCTGCCCACTTAACTGACATTGCCCTTTCCCCTCGTCAGCAGACCCTGGATTTTTTATGGTTGTTCACCCTCCCCCCACCCCCAGACCAGTAAGTGGCACAACTGAGATTTGAATCTAAGCAGTAGGCTCCACAGCCTGAGCTTTTAACCTTAAAAAAAGTCACATATTGGTAAATATTTGAAAATCATAAATCTAACAAGGAGTTGATACCCAAAAAATATAAAGAACTTCTACAACTCAAGAAGAAGAAGAAAAAAAAAAACCCAGTTGAAAATTGGGCAAAGGGCTTGAATCGACATTTCTCTAAAGAAGATATACAAATGGCTAATATGCGCGTGAAAGATATTCAACATCACTAATTATTAGTGAAAAGCAAATCAAAGCCACAAAATGGAAATCTATCTCACACCCATTAAGATGGCTACTGTTAAAAAACAACCCAGAAAATAACAAGTATTGGTGTGAATGTGGAGGCATTGGAACACTTGTGCACTGTGAGTGGGAATTTAAAATGGTACGGCCACTATGGAAAATAGTATGGCAGCTCCTAAAAAAATGAAACAAACAAAAAAAAAGACTGAGCATTTGATCCAGCATTTCCACTTCTGGGTGTATACCTGAAAGAATTGAAAATAGGGTTCTGAGAGGTATTTATATACCCATGTTTGTAGCAGCATTATTTGCAGTAGCTAAAAGGTGGAAGCAACTGGTGTCCTTTGATTAATAAATGGATAAATAAATACAATGGAATATTATCGAGCCTTTAAAAGGAAACTCTAATACGTGCTACAACATGCATGAACCTGAAGACGTTATGTTAAATAAAATAAACCAGATACAAAAGGATAAATATTATATGATTCCACTTATATGAGGTATCTAGGGTAGTCAAATACATAGAGGCGGAAGGTAGAGCAATGGTTGCTAGGGACTGGGGGGTGTTATTTATTAATAGGTACAGAGGGATGGAGCCAGGAGGGCAAAACAGGGCAAGCAGCTCAGAGCTGAGTGTGGCAGCCCCACTGTGAGTATCTAGCATGGGTGGCCCAACAGTGGCAGCACATGAGTGCCTCCCAGCCTGGCATACCAGAGCTGAGCCCAGCCGAGGAGGCTGGAGGCCCATTAGGAAAGGCCCTGGTGGGGGCCCGGAAGAAGGGCCATTGGCTGGGCCAGCAGCTGTCTTCAATTGTGGTGGAGGTCAGCTGTGAGCGCTGCAGAGAGTGGGGAGCTGTGTTGACCCCTCTAAAAAAAATAGGTACAGAGTTCCAATTTTGTAAAATGAAAAGAGGTCTGTGAATAGATGGTGGTGTTGGTACCACATCAATGTGAATGGACTTAATGCCATTGAACTGTACATTTGAAAATGGTTAAGATGGTAAATTTTATGTTACATGTGTTCAATCACAATTTTTAAAAAGTTAATGATCCATATTTTTTTTCAGTTAAAAAAGTTATATATTAGTGTGAGGATTGTATTTCAACATAGCTGATGTGTATATGTGTGTGTACACATATGTATGTATATAAAGTCACATATTAAAAAATAAAAGTGAAAGGACTTTCCTAACCTCATCCCAGGTCTGCAGGCCCACCAGGTCTGCAGGTCATGGCAATCCCATTGGTCTTACTGGTGATTTGAGTACAGGTGGGTATGAGATGAGATTCTGGCCAATTGGATATGAGGATAAGTCCACTGGGGGAGCTTCTGAGAAGAATTTCCTGATTTTAAAAACAACAACAACAACAAAAAAACCACATGGGAAGATAGGGCCTGTCTTCTTCTGCTAGATCTTATCTTGTCCACCTGAGATGCCTAGAACTGCAGCAGCAATCTTGGAATCATGAAGGGTGCTAATGGAGACAATGGTGACATGCTGAGGATGTCAGAATTAAAAAATGTTTCATCTAAAATGACACGATGATATCATTGAATAATGAATTAAACAACCCTGGGGCCCTCCTTCTTCCAGACTTATTATATGAGATTATAAATGTTCTTTGTTGTTCAAGCCATTTTGAGGTGAGTTTTCTGTAACTGTGGTCCAATGCAACCTCACGAATGCAGAATATCATAAAATCAGGCCTAGGTTCTCTGGCCCTTGGAGTGCTTTTCCTTTGTGCAGCCTTCCCCAAGGCAGGATAAATCTCATTCTCCTCTCCCAAGGAAGCATTGTTCCTTTGACAGCAAAAAGTCTTCGGTGTGAGACTGGGAGTTTGTGGCAGTTGTGGAGGTGCACCACCTGGATCTCCCCTCAGGGAGGAACTTGCCATGTGGCTGCCCTTTGAAGCTGAGCCTGTGCTCTTGGCAGCGCTGGCTAATGGCTGAGCACAGCGGGGGTGCGAGGCCTGGCCTCTCCCACCCAGTGTAGGACTCCTCAGACCAGCAGTCTTTCCGCCAGAGCCTTTCCTTGCCCAGGGTTTCTCTTGCCTCTTCTCCCTTTCGCAGACACCATTGCCCCCCACCCCAAACTGCTCGCACCCCTCGCTGTCTCAGCCTCTGCTTCCCAAAGGAACCAGCCGGCACAGAGTGGAAGATCACGAACAACTCCATCTGAGGGACTTGTCCAGCTTGATCTGAAAATAGAAGACCTACTTTCTCCTCCTTGTCATTCTATAGCTTTCTAAACATATTCCTAATATCTTGAACAACAGATCAGCAGACACTCAATTATTTAGCAATGAAGTGCCTCTTAATGCCAGCTCAGCTTTGTACTGGAGACCTTGAGTTCCTTATCTCAGGCAAGATAATCCTCAGGGAAGTCCCAAGAGATGGGTACAAGTATCCGCATTTAACAGATGAGGAAGCCGAGTCCTGAAATGTTAGGTGATGTATCCAAGGTCACATCATCAGAAAGTGGTAGATCTAATTTTATTCAGATCTGGTCGTCACTCCCTCAGAGAGCCCTGCCTTCCTGTCTACCTCCGTTGTTCTCTACTCCTCTGCCCCACTTTCCACTCTCTGAAATTACTGTTGCGTTTAGTGTCTACCTCTCTCTGAAAGGGCACTTTCCAGGGCAGCGGTCCTGTCTTATTTACTGCTGTAACCCTAGAATCTAGAACAATATCTGACACTCAGCAGTATTCAACTAGTCACTGAACAGATTAATAAAGGAAACTAATCTCATTTTTTTCCTTTTTTACTGTGAGATAATGAATATTTGTTGTTTTAGGCCACTAAGACATGGTGTCACTTGTTAAGGCAGAGATACATAAAAACATTGTGCAAGTATTATCCACTGAACATCTTAAGTAATCAAACCATTTCCACCAGCCATTGGGAAAACTCCCAGATTTGGAGTTGAAAGGATCCCCGGGTCACTTGAGCCCCTGGGACCACAGTCAAGGTAACCAAGCCCCAGCATGAGCTCGTCCAGGTGGGCCGGTTTCAGAGCGAGGTTTAATGCTGTGTGCATTCAAGCACCAAAGCTGTTTTCACAAAGAAAGTCTAAGTCGCACTGTCCATCTCGAGGTCCATCCCAAGAACTTGGGCTGTTCCAGATTCAGATGGAAGGAGGCAGCACCACCAGATACCAGAGGAGGGGCCCAAGGGGGGTTGTTTTCATTACTTGTTCTTAAACTTGCCATTGAGGTAGGGCACCCAGTCCAGAATCAGCCCCAGTTGGTGGCCCACACCCGCCGCATGGCGCCTGCTATGGGAATCCAGTTTGTGGCCAGCTCGCGGCAGCATGGGCCCAGGAGCCTGCTCAGCGTCACGGCGCCAATGTCCTCGCTCGGGGTGCCCTGGCCCCGGGGGGCCACCTGCTGAAACTTAACTCATCTTTAAGACATGTTTATATTCATTATTTTAATAATAACCCGCCACATTTAAATAACACGCCACAGTTTACAAAGTGTTTCCACGGTCATCTCATGAGGTCTTCACAGAAAGCTTTGAGGTAGAAATGACGCTGTTCCTCCTTCTTCACCGTCATCTCACACTTGCTGGTCCTTCTGCCTGGAATGCTTCCCCGACCCCCATTATTTGCCTACATCACTCTCCACCTTCTTCTTTGTCACTTCCTTAGGAAGGCTGGCCCTGATCCTGCAGCCCAGGTTGGCAACCTGGTGTTACACACTCTTTTCACACAATGGTAGTTAAATAATTATGTAATTTATTTTATGACTGGCTCCCCCACTAGCTGAGGATCCATGAGGGAAACATGCATCCTCACATGCATATGATAGGGCTTAACTTACTGTGGACTAAGCACTGATATTTTCTGTTCTATTCAACTTAACTTCATTAAAAAATATTTAGTTCTAATCTGCTTCATTGACTTCATGACCAATTAATGTCTGAACAACCTTGGCCTAAGTGACTTGCTCAAGGTCACCTAACTAGCATAGTGGTGGGATCTGGAGAATAATCCGGTATTTCCCACCTGTGACTCTCCAGACGGTTTCTTGCTCCAAGGCAAAACAATCACAAAAGTCCCGTGTCTGCTTTGATAACCAAAGAACAAATTTGTTCTTCTGCTTTCAGTTGCAGTTAAGGCAATGCCGGTCTTACCATCTGCAGGCATTTCAACTTGGTTTGTCCAGACACCTTGGCTCTCTGTAATGCAGCTGTCTAGAAGGTTCTCCCTAGAAGCTCCAAAGGGAAAGATTTAGCCCTAATGGGTGGCACATCCAGACTTGCTGGAATTCTCATCCAGATTACACCAAACATGAACATATGGACAAAGGCACATGGCATATTAAATGATTTACTGGGGTCAAAGATCAAGTCAATGGCAGACATCCTCAAGGTCTGCTAGGCTAAGACACAGGGAAGCCCCTGCTAGGCAGGGCTGTCAGCCTGGACCTGGTCAGCCATCAGCCAGTTAATCTACAACGGCACCTTCTTTTCCTACCAGAGGGAGGTTTGACTTGAACTCCTGGGAGACCTGCCTTCTTGGAAGCTATATTTCTCTGCTCCAGAGTCTAATTTAGCTGGTGTTGGACTCAGAAAGCCTAGAGAAAGCTGAAACTTGTTTATTTGTTCTTTTATTCCTGGATTTATAATTTGACCTAATATACTGTACGTCTGTACATGTGTTGATCTCAAAAAATGTTTGAGCTTGCCTGCTTCTCAGGCCATGTTGGCAGGCAGCTGTTAAAGCCATCAGTGATGTTTGCTTCCAGTTACAAAAGAAAACATTCTCTATTTGGGGCTATGTTGTTGTTTTTTTCTTTCCTGATTTAAAAGGGGGAAATATGTTTCCCA
Organism: Hippopotamus amphibius kiboko; assembly: GCF_030028045.1. Lineage (NCBI taxonomy): Eukaryota > Metazoa > Chordata > Mammalia > Artiodactyla > Hippopotamidae > Hippopotamus > Hippopotamus amphibius. The sequence continues at coordinate 28,436,897 of NC_080190.1, forward strand.
GTAGAGATGTGGGGCAGCCCCTATTCCCTTCTAGGGCTAAGAATGACTAAGAAACATTTTCGGCACACCTGGTTCATCATCTTTCTAATATTCATACTCTTTTTCTCTCCCTGTGGAAGTATTCTTAGGGGATTTGGTTTAAAATTATTTGAGCAACTGGGCAGGTTTTTCTCCCTTCCCTGGGGATACCAGTTTATGGTTTAACATCTCCCTCAAACTCTGGTGTGTTTTTAGCTCAGAAAGAGCCAGGTTGTGTCCCATTATCAGGTGCACTGATGAAATAACTGCTGATGGGAGCAAGAAAACATGAGTAATTCTAACCTCTGCCCAGAACCTTTGAAGGAATGCATAAACCCTGACCTTGCTTTGGTGCTTTGGAGAGACCATCTGGGGAAAACTTCATTTCCCAAAATATATATGAAATTGAGAGTTCCTCTGGCTGGGAAGTAGGAAAAACCATATGGCAAATGTGGGGTTCGCATATGCAAATATTTGTTTCAGAGAAAATGATTTAAACATGGTAAGTCCTACACTCTTGTAGGACTGACCTGTACTCTGGGGGAAGAGCATGGGAAGAGGTGGAGGTGGAGAAGAGTGAGGAACAGAGAAGCCTGACTTTAGCTGGGAAATAGAACACAAGGCAGGATGACTTGCTGGAGGTTGGAGGTGCCTTTGGAAGTGTCGAACCGAAGTTCAGGAACCAGCTGGAGGCAAGAGAGGAAGGGAGGTTTGAAAATGAGGAATGGGAGCCTGTGGGGAATATGTGGCTGCCTAAATGAAAGAGGCTTGAAGGGAAAAAAAAAAAAAGTCTTGAAAAACAGTACCTCAGAGGAATCCTGGGATGGTTAGGATCCCTCAAAGGACAGCTTTGACGCAAAATTGAAGATGCGATCTGGGCCACTACATGAAAGGTCTCAGTAACCCCAGGGTTTCTGACTAAAGGACATAGTCAAGTTGAAATTGCTAAGCCACCAAACTAATGTACTAATCACCTGAACCAAGTGACTCTAAGAAACAAGACTTTTAAATGGTACCTTTTTTAAAATTTCAGATTCCAATTGTTCATTCCTAGTATCTAGGAAAGCAACTGGTTTTCATATACTGACTTTCTAAAATGGAATCTCTCTTCATTTATTTAGATCTTCTTTTACTTCTTTCATCAGTGTTCTGTAGTTTTCTACATATAGATCTTGTACATGTTTTGTTAGATTTTATACCTAGGTATTTATATTTTTTGGTGCTATTATAAATGGTATTTTAAAAAAATTTCAAATCCCAATCTTTCATTGCTGGTCTCTAGGAAAGCATAAGAAACTAGACCTTTAACTGCCTTTTTGAGCTTGTACCTAAAGACACTGTTAGTGAGGGAAAGCTGGGGCAGGATGGGTCAGTAATCACAGCTGTCAGTAATCCCCATCTTTCCCTGCTTCCTCACTCTGTAAATATTTGTTTATTTCATTTGACTGAGTTGATGTTATGCTAAAGAACATCTGGGGGGGCAGGTACTGTTGAGAACTAAGGGAAAACGTGTACGTCTCAAGGTGAAGACCTTTGGAGGAGAGATTTTTGAGATCTTAGTGTTTGAGACAGAATGGTGGGTATGGGAAGATTAGAGGTAGCAGCATCATGAGAAGGGAGAGAGGGCTTCACCAGACTATGTGGGTAAAGATGAAGGCATATTATTCCCAGAGCTACCTGTAACGATCTACCAAAATAATATGTGAATTGAGATCAAACTCCCATTTTTGGCTCAGAGTATTTAGAGTATAATTAAGACATTGCTGTGTTAACGTTTATGCTAATGTTGGTTTCAGAAAACAACGAGATTGCAAACGTGAATGGTCTCTGTGTGACTTGGGGTTCATTGCTTATTTGATGCTTGTTGGTTGTGACAAAGTGGGGCTTTCAGTGGAAACTGGGCTGAGAAAAATGAGAAGATTCTAGGGAGGGATAAATTAGGAATTTGGGATTAGCAGATACAAATGACTATATATAAAATAAGCAAGTCCTCCTGTATAGCACAGGGAAGTATATTCAATATCTTGTAATAACCTATAATGAAAAAGTGTGTATACAGACACACACACACACATAAAACCGAATCACTTTGCTATATACCAGAAAATAACATGACATTGTAAATCAACTATATTTCAATAAAAATTTTTTTTAAATGAGAAGATTCCATCCTCCACCTTTCTATCCCCCAGTGCCTAGCAAGGTACCTGGGAAGTAGTTCTCAATACATGTATATTGAACAAAGCTGGGAGCAACTCAGCAAATTTAACTTTAGTGCCCTTGTGTCCGAGGCGGGGGCAGGGCAGAGATGAGTTTAGGCAACTGCTATCAAGATAATCTAGGGAAAGGAGTTAAATCAAGATTCATGTGGCTTCCAGGAATTTTTAAAACAGGCAGACCAACACTCTGGACAGAAGGCTCTAGCTTACTCAGTGACTGAGGTGGTGGAAGACGTGTCTCGCCTTGGATTGCAAGTGAACTGTCTGTGGACTCTCACCTTTCCTAAATCTGTGGAATGTCTCCTGAGCGGTCAGAGAATGAAATGTGTAGCTAGGGAGATATGCTGGTGTGCTGGAGGACCATGTAGTGATAGGATGACCCTTAGAATCTCTTCTAATTAGGATCACCTATGATGCCCTTGAGCAGAAGCTCTTGAGCCTTGAGAGATGGGACAGCAGGGCAACTAAGAGGTAGTAAGTGCAGTGGGGGAACCATTTCTAAGAGGGCTGCTCTGAGTTGTAATTACTTGATGTATAAGGGAAAAGATGCTTTCCCGCCCAAGGCCCAGCTTTCATTCTGAGTCCCAGCAAAATAATTTATACCAATTATTTTGAACATTTCCCCGAGAACTGGCATATCATGTACATGTCTTTCATGCCTCTGCAAACACTAAGTAAGTTTCTTTAGGTGGTTACTATACCTAAGAACATCACCATTTTCTTCTTAGGCAAGGACCTAAAATTCAACAATAATATTACTTCAGAGAGGGACAAATGTCCATTAACATTTAAATAGGAAGCAAGTTTTATTGTGTGAGGTCAAGGGCATGAGCTTTGCAATCACTCATATTGAGTTCAATTTTCAGTTCTGCCGTACACTAGCTTTGTGGCCTTGGACAAATCACTTGACCTCTCTGAGCCTCTGAGAAATAGGGATGATAATAATAATTTCCATTCTGTTGACCTTATAGGCTATTGTTGTAAGCAGTAAAGTACTATACATAAATTACGATTATTTGGGGGGCAAAATTGGTATCGGTACTCCCTGAAAATTGCCCCAGGAGAGAGTTCATTTAGAAGGACTGACATGCCGAATGAATATAGCCAAGGAGCGCTACGGATTTCCATGGGGCGGATTGAAACATGAATTTGCTTTGATGAGTGGGTGGGATTCACATGTAAGAGAACTTTCCCAGAAAGAGAACAGGTGGGAGCAAATGCTCAGAGGTCAGGATAAAGAAGACATTCATGTCACCTATCAAACGCTTACTGCACAGCTCTTTATTGCAACTTCTTTTATGTGCTGTTGTCTAGTTTAACATATACATAATAACACAGTGAATTAGGCTTTGTCATCCTTATTTTACAGATGATGAAACTGAGGCTCAGTAAGATTAACTGTTTTGCCCGAGGTCACCTAATAAAGAAATGGCAGAGCCAGGGCTCAAATCCAGATTATCTGGACCAAATCCAAAAGTGCTTCCACCGTATACACTGCTTGTTTGGAATACAGCAGATAGCTTCAGTCTGGATGGAATGGAAGATTTCATGTTGGGGCACTAAGGAGGGAAAGAGATCAGGGTAAACCAGAATACTGAGGCAAGGCAAAGGGGTTTGTATTGACCATGAAGCCTAGGGTGGCAAAGGTCTGTGAGCAACATAGCTAAAGTTTGTCCAGGATTTCCAAGTTCAAGGCTCTGGAGGCATAGGCTGTACCAACTAATAATTAGGCACTTCAGAAGGGAGAAAGCTACCCCCTTTTCATTTATTCCTGAATGATTCTTCTTTTTGAACTTATTTTCTCGATTTTGTTATTCCTGAGTACTCTTAAATACTTCTGCAATTTCCAGCCCCACAGATAGCATCATATTTCAGTAATGAACAAAGTGAAAGAGATTCAGATTGGTCCTGGATCCAGTAGTGAGCTACAGTGATGAAAGTGCTCACACACAGACTGTTATAGCACCCTGAGTACCACTGAATCAAGCCTTCTCGTAAGAGGCTTCGACATTCTTTTCCTAAGCTGAAGGTTTCAATGTAGGTCAATGGTGAAAGATGAATTGCTGGAGGGCTAACAGACAATGCCCACTCCTTACATTGTGTGAGGGAATTTCTCAACTGATTAAGTAGTAGTTTGCTTGGGATCTTAAGTATGTAGCTGCAGTAGTAATTCCTTCTGTCCTTCAATCCCTCTTTTTAACTGAATTTTAAAGTAGATGCTGATCCTCAAAGATTTAACAAATGTATATGCCCTATGACCCAGCAGTATCACTGTTAGGAATGTATCAGCAAATTCAAGAATGTGCATATCTAGTGCTGTTTATAACACCAAAACTTTGGGAACACCTGTTTCCAATAAGAGAGAACTGGTTGAGAAAATTGTGGTACATCTTATTCAGTGGAATGCTATGCAGCCATTAAAATGATACTGAGTAGCACAGACATATATATACTACCAACTGTAAAATAGTCAGTGGGAAGTTGTTGTATAACAAAGGGAGTCCAACTCAAGGATGGAAGATGCCTTAGAGGACTGGGGCGGGGAGGGTGGGGGGGACTCGAGGCGGGGGGAGTCAAGGAAGGGAGGGAATATGGGGATATGTGTATAAAAACAGATGATTGAACCTGGTGTACCCCCCCCCCCAAAAATGATACTGTTGAAGAATATTTAATGGCATAGAAAATGTCAACCCCCGGCACATCAAAATTCTTAGGTAGAGTCAATATAAATTGATCCCTTGGATATGCAACCACATTAGCTCTGTCACCACCTGATCTTCAACTCCTAACCTTACACTTGGGATGTTGGAATTAATGAGCAAATCAGCAAATTCCCAGCATCTTCTACTTAGTGCCGTGTCATCTTTAACCAAAGGTGCAACTGAGTGTAAAATAAGTAAACTTCTTGAAGTTGCTAAAATGAGTTACAACACAAAGCCTCTACAGTTAAAAAGTAAAATAAAAAAGAGAGAGGAAAAAACTCCCCTCCCTCCAGCCTCCCCTCAAGCCTCTAATCTCATCTATGAAAAAGAACTGTACTTTACTGTCCACAAAACAGCCTGTTTTCAAAGTGAGAGGAGAATTGCTCCGTGAGGAGAGCCATCAGTAACTGTGGTTCATGAATTCCTGCTTGTTTATAGAAAGCAGGGGCTAAGGATAGACACTTTGAAACCACCTGTGAAAGAATTAAAGACCAAGGGGGGCAAAACCCCCATCACAAACAGAATCTCACTGATCAAGTGTGAAAGAAAAGGAAGAAAGAAAAAGCCAAGTAGATCTTTGCAGGCAACCACTAGATGGACATAGAATTCAAAAACATTCTTTAGTGAGATCAAGGATGGCAGGCTTTGAAGCCTGGAGGGCTGGTGAGTCTCAGGAACGGCCTGGCCGTGGCAATCCCCACACCGAAGCGTCCACAGTCTTGCACTTGCTGGAGTAAAGCATTTAAATTGGAACAATGTCAAATTTCACAGCTATCTTATGTCCAGTGACCTTACGGGACCCCAAAGCAAAGACAGATAAAAAATGATTGTTCTCAACAAGTTCCTGAAAGCGAAGAAGTCACATTTAGGCAACCTCGAGAAACAACTTCAAAATGAAAACGCCCACAAGCTACTGCATGCAGGGCAGCAAGCAAACAACGCTTATTTATTTATTAATCTATGACTCTTTTTACAGAGGACTCAGTGATGCGTTCTCACTCTTTACAGGACACACACAGATAAATACCATCCACAGCACACATCAATTTGAAACAGGTTTTATTGTTATAAAGAAAGTGAGACATAGTATCAGACCAAAAAAGCCCTATATGTTACGCATGTCTTTTTGACTAGAATTTCAGTGACACGTCACATGCCCGAATTACGTGTAAGTGAATCATCTTAATTTTTTAAAGAGAAATTTTAAAAGGAATAAACATTACAAATGTAGTTAAAATTCCCTTTCATCATGGCCCCCAAACCTCCCACCTTCCTTCCCAGAGGCAGCCTCTACCATGAGTTTTAGGTGTATAATTCTGCCCTAATTTTTCACTTTTACATGCATATATATGGTCCCTAAAGAATTATGACATTGTTTTGCATTAAATTTTTTTTCATAAATGGTATCACACTGTATATATTGCTCTGAATTTATCTCATTACACTCAACTTTATGTTTTTTCTACCTATCCGGATAATTGCTTCATTCCTTTTTTGGACTTAATGTTTTAAAGGAAGAAACCAAGAAGGAAGAAAAAGTTTATTCATACCAGAACAGTTACACGTATCTATACGTTTCTGCCTAACTCTGATCGGGACACTAAAGTCAGGAGGACTTCTTGGAAGAAGGGAGGCCTACGTTCAGTTTTTGAAAGACATGAAAAAATGCTAAGTGACAAAGGAAGTCACATTTCAGAGAGACCCCTTATAATAAAGTCCTAAACTAGGAATTGTGAGTTTTGCTATATGATCTTTCCTTCACTATTTAGAATATAGGTTCTACAGCCTTTTTTTTTTTTTTTTTTAACATTTTGGTTAGGTGAAGGTTTCGACTGTGAAAGCTATGTTTAAAAAGGAATGTATACTAATCAAGTCAAGATTTACTAAAACCAAACAACTTCAGAAACTCTATAAAACACTGGCATTTAAGTCCAACAGGTGGACACAAAAACCAATTACAAATGAAAAAATCTTTGATCAATGAAGTTGCCGGTATGTGCTGAATAAAATACATTCAAAATGTATTTGTAGTGTAAGATAAAGAAATGCAGGTCACAAGTAAGTGCCGCCTATGTTAGTAGTTTTAATTTTACCTTGTCAGTGTCCCGTGTACAAAACTTGAGAAAGCAAGACTTTGATTTGTTCAGGTTTCCTCAAGGAGGGGCCACAGAATCCTTGAAGCATGATTTGAAAAAGATGGATAAGATATTCCACCCAAAATTCAACATCACCTTTAATCTTGCCCTCTCCTCCTCTAATCCCTAGGTAATGTTTTGTGCTTCTTTTGCAGGAAAGCAATTTTGTTAATCACTTTAGCACCAATTCTTGCATCCCTGGCAATACTCAGAACTGCTTCCATCCAAGTCTTTGATGTGGGAAAGAAACACACACACTCTTTCGCATGTAATCTGAAAACAATTCACCTCTTGCCAATGAATGCACAGCACTCCACTTTAATAGAGAGCAAGTTCTGTGGAGGTTTCTAATCCTTTCTGCCAAAGAAGAGAAGAGAGAGAATCACTCAGGTAGCCCAACCTCATTCAGGAGTTAAAATCACTTGGAATGTTTTGTGGTGTGTTTGGGGCTTTTAAAAAATATCACTTGCTGAAGATTACTGCTCTCAGGGGAAATCAAAACAACTCAAGATCAAAAAAAATAAATAAATAAAAAATTAAAAAATAAAGATTCCCCATCCCCAACTCAAACAGGATATTCCTCTCAACTCAGATAGCTCTTGATCTAAGTGTATTACAAGAAACCTGCTTTAATCCCTCAAAGCAATGGTGTTATAGATAAGTAGCGGTAACATAGGTGGCTTAAATTCCAGAAATGTACAAAAGATTCGTTTGGAAACAAAACTAAAAAAGAAAGAAAGCTCAATTCTGCATTGCTGTGACTTGAAGAGGTAACATTTAGGGCAGTAAAAATGCAAAGAATGACCCCTAAAAAAGAAATAGCTATAAAAATCTAGAATTGTCTTAATGGTCTTATAGGCTGCTTACAATGTGTGTCTGAATGTGTGTATGTTAGGGGTGTGTTTGTGTAAGCATTTTAAGAAAGAGGAATTGTTTTCCTGATTTCTGGACCTAATGGAGTTCATTTGAAAATCTCTTTATACATTTTACTATGATAGTACAACATTCCAAAGCTTTGTTTCACAAGTGACTTTCTTTTATAATTTTTTTAGTTTCCAGCATTTTCTCTCTGTTTAGTACTTTTCCCTAAAATATCCGTGCTTACTTAAATGCAATGAGATGGACTTTATTCTTTTCCCTTCTGTCAGTAATTGTCATAGTTTCACAACCCGGGTATTAATTTTGATCTACCTTCTGACATCCTAGTAAACGTATTGCTTATTCCCTGCACCCCCTTCTTCATCGTAGCTCTATACTGCAAGATAGTGGCAATTTCTCTCATTATTCCTGAAATATGCTCAAAAAATGCTCGTTTTCCTCCTTAGAAGCAAACACTTGTTTTGTGTATTTCTCCAGAGAGATTTGGCCCTCAGAAAGTCAAAGCAGACAAATATATAATCTCCCCCCCACACCCCATGGCAATATATTATACATACTGTTGTGCGTTTTGCTTTTTTCACTTAATGTATGTTAGAGATCCTTCTGTAACAATGTGTCTGATCTGATCGTCCTCATTCTTTTTCACAGCTGCTTACTATTCTAGTCTATGGATGTCCCATGATGTATTTAAACAGTTTGGGATACATTTGTTCCAAACATTCCTATTCTAGCTCAGTGACTTGTTCTCAGGTCGTTTCTATGACTCTATTGTGGGCACTGTTGAATAAGTAACATGGATTTTAATTGTAACATGGAAGGCTCTTGAAAAAATTTAAGATTTTTATTTTCTAAAATCTTTAAAACTTAAAAAAATTACCCAAAGGAATATGGGTTTATAGTTTTCAAAAACACGGCATTGTGTGATGCCAAGACTTTTAGTTACTTCCTCTAGGTCTTATCATGGATCCCACATGCTTCAATATTTAAAGTTCCATTGTTCATTGCTTTCCTTACGTGGGTTAACATAGGATACTGAATTGAGAATTTCCTTCTCACAGCTGATACTAATTTTAATTCTCTTAACCTACAAAATATTAAATATTGCTTTATACACTTTTAATTGAACACCAATTCAACAGGCTATCTCATACATGACTAAGGACTCAAATCAGGGAAACTGGAACGTCAGTTGACCTCAACTCTTGGGAGAGTTAGGCAAGCTGTGGGGCCCTATCACAGTGACTCCTTTCCTTCTGTTGAGTGGTCCGAGAGACAGAGATCTTGAGAAGTTATAGATTTTTAAAAACTGAAGTATAGTTGATTTACAATGTGTTAGTTTCTAGTATACAGCAAAGTGATTCAGATATATATATATATATTTTTCATATTCTTTTCTATCATGGTTTATTACAGGATGTTGAATATAGTTCCCTGTGCTATACAGTAGGACTTTGTTATCTTTTTTCGTATATGGTAGTGTGTACCTGCTAATCCCAAACTCCTAATTTCTCTCTCCCCCCTCCTTTCCCCTTTGGTAACCATAAGTTTATTTTCTGTGAGTCTGTTTCTGTTTTGTAAGTAAGTTCATTTGTATCATTTTTTTTAGATTCCACATATAAGTGATATCATATGATATTTGTCTTTCCCTGTCTGATTTACTTCACTTAGTATGATAATCTCTGGGTCCCTCCATGTTGCTACAAATGGCATTATTTCATTCTTTTTTGATAGCTGAGTAGTATTCCATTGTATTATGTACCATATCTTCTTTATCCATTCATTTGTCAATGGACATTTAGGTTGCTTCCAAGTCTAAATAGTGCTGCTATGAACATTGGGGTGCATGTATCTTTTCGAATTAAGAGTTTTCTCTGGATATATGTCCAAGAATGGGATTGCTGGATCATATGGCAGCACTATTTTTAGTTTTTAGGGAAGCTCCATATCATTTTCCATAGTAGTTGCACCAATTTACATTCCCACCAACAATGTAGGAGGGTTCCCTTTTCTCCACACCCTCTCTAGTATTTATTGTTTGCAGACTTTTTTTTTTTTTTGGCTGTACTGTACCTTGTGGGATCTTAGTTCCCTGATCAGGGATTGAACCCAGGCCCTCGGCAGTGAGAGCACAGAGTCCTAACCACTGCATCACTAGGGAATTCCCTATTTATAAACTTTTTAATGATGGCCATTCTGACCAACATGAGGTGGTACCTCATTACAGTTTTGATTTGCATTGAGAGATTATAAATGAAGCCTCCTGGGTTGTGCCACACATCCACTGAGATTGGTCATGGTTGAGGAAGGCATGAGCACCTTGGGCAAAAGTTCCTTTCCACTTCTTGTTGGTTCGATAGTACCTGGAGGCCCACGCCTGGCCAAGTGGGGGTTTGAACTTCTCACTCCATCTCACCAAGGCTGGTATCTGTGCAATTATTGTTTGGTTCTACTTTCAGACTGACTTCAGTTTCGGGTTTTTCATCTGTCCATTTCACTCCTAATTTATGAGCTTCTATAACAGATGTGAAGTTTAATTTCTCTTTGCTCACTCTTTTACCTGGAGACTCTTCTAGCGGAAAGCCTGTCATCTGTTGTGAAAGAGAGCTGGTGTTGAGGCAACAGAGGTGGTGGTCCAGTGGCCACTGTTCTGTGTTAGGACCAGGTGGTCTCACTAAGCTCCATGTGTTTGTAAACTTCTCTGACTAGTGCTTGCACTGCTAAAGGAAGAAGAGCTCAAGCTATACTCCCTTTTCAGGTCAATCTGCTGAACCTGGAAAGATCCCCAGGGGCTAGCTTGTACTTCTTCCTGATTTTTTCTCCATGGTAGGTTTTAAATGTGGGGGATTTCTTTCATTCACCTTTCCATTTGGATTTGAGACAGCTGCCATAAGAAAGGGCGGAAAACACATTATATAGAGAGTATAGTTCTTTAAAAGCAGTGACATAGGATCTCAATACGGGTCTAAAGGTCAAAATTCTCTTTGTGTGTGTGTGTACATTTTTAAAAACTAAAGTAAAAATCTCCCAAATTACATAAGATCTATCTTTATTCCATTCACATCCAAACTTTTGTTTATATTTAACAACTGAACACAACCCACTATCTGTTCAAAATAATGTAATTGAATGATATTCCAGAAAAGTTGTCTTTTGTGTTTTTCACATTTTTAACAGGACCCCAAACCTAGGACAAGATAAATAAATTATATTCTGTGGTTTCAGTCAGTGTAATGAATATCTCAAATGAAAAAATTTACCTGAAGTTAGACATTCTTATATAGTAATAATTATAGAAACAGAAATAATAACTTTATATTTGACATGGTACTTTCTTCCAGAAGAACTGAAGATGCTTAAGAGAATTTTTTTTTCTAGAACTTACCATTCTTTTCTTGAAAAACAACTCATTCGTATATATTCTATCTCAGTTGCAACTATTTTTATGTATGTATTTAAAGAAATCCCCAGATTATCATGAAAATTTCACAAGATTTTGTGGTTCCCTTCATTTTCAAATTTTGTATCTTCCATCATCTGTTGCTAAATGACTGTGTCCTGACTGACAGAGATCAGAAAAATCACAAATTCTGATGCCACATGAATTATCTTGGATCCTAATGCTGATGGTGTGCTCTACATTTTGTTCAAAATCTCTTTGAACACCACCTATTGACATAAGAAGGTTTTCTCAGACTAACGATAACATTACTTAACTGGCAAATCTAGAAATTTTCTTATCCCTACAAAGTTACATTTTATATTTCTATCTTACCCACCCCCTTAGCTTACTTGCCATATGGTCCTTAAATTTTGTGTACATATGTGTATATCTTTTTAAAAACATATTTTTAATTCATTAACTTATTTTCTTATGGCTGTGTTGGGTCTTAGTTGTGGCACGTGGGATCTTTCATTGCAGCATGCATTCTCAGTAGTTGTGGTGCACAGGCTCTCTAGTTGTGGCTCGCGGCTTAGTTGCCTTGTGGCATGTGGGATCTTGGTTCCCCAAGCAGGGATCGAACCTGTGTCCCCTGCATTGGAAGGCAGAGTCTTAACCACTGGACCATCAGGGAAGTCCTCATATGTGTATATCTTAAATACATAAATTGGTGCTTGGAAATATCTGTTTCTCACAGTTGTAAAGTCAGGACAGTAACTTAGAATGACATCTGACTCTTTGGAAAATGAATCTTTCTAGTATAGCTGTGAATTTGGATAACTAGAAATCTTAAGTAGTAGTTTAATTTTTGGAGATGACTTATGGAACATTATTTTTACTTTTTTCTTTTGCATTTGGGGTGACAGGATAGGGTTTCATAATATCACAAATTTCTAACTTGGGAAACACGCTGCCTTCATGTGCATTACAAGTTTTGCAAAGATTTTCTGTAAAAAGTCACAAAAGGCTAAAATAAACTTAAAAAAAAAACCTTTGTTTTATGTAATAGATTTATATTTGTAGAAAAATTATGATGCTGGAATAGAGTTCTTATACACAACCATTATCGATATTTTACATCAGTATTGTGCATTTGTAATGATTAATGAACCAACCAGATTTCCTTAGTTTTTACCTAATGTCCTTTTTCTTTTCTGCTCTAGGATACCATGTTACATTTATTAGTCATGTTTCTTTTGGTTCCTCTTGGCTGTGACAGTTTCTCAGACTTTCCTTGTGTTTGATAATCTTGACATTTTTGAGGGGGACTGGTCAGGTAATTTTGTAGACCATCCTTCAATGTGGGTTTGTCTGATGTTTTTCTCATTATTAGACTGGGATTATAGCTTTTGGGGAGGACGACCACAGAGGTAAAGTACCATTTTCATCACAGTATATCAAGAGTACCTACTATCAATGTGACTTATCACTGTTGATGTTGAACAGGTATTGATCACCTGGCTGAAACGGTGTTTGTCAGTCTTCTCCACTGTATAGTTACTCTTTTTTTCCTTGTCTTTCCATGGCATATTCTTTGGAAGGAAGTCACCACATGCAGTCCTCTTAGGAGTGTGTGTGTGTTTGGGGTAGTTATGCTCCACCTCCTTGAAGGTGAAGTATAACAAATTATTTGGAATTCTTCTGTGTGGGAGGTTTATAAAATGAACTTTTAAAAATATTAAAATTAAGTAGCTTAATTAAATTAAGTTGAATTAAATTATTTCTTACATTTACTTGTAAACACCTCTTAGGTTTTTTCTTTTAAGAAACACTGATTATCGGGACTTCCCTGGTCATACAGTGGTTAAGACTGCAAGCTGCCAATGCAGGGGGCCCAGGTTCGATCCCTGGTCAGGGAACTAGATTCCACAGGCTGCAACTAAGAGCCCGCACGCCACAACTAAAGATCCTGCATACAGCGACGAAGATCCCATGTACCGCAACTAAGACGTGGTGCAGCCAAATAAATAAATACATATTAAAAAAAAAAAGAACTTAAAAAATTCTGATTGTCTATGTAATATATGCTCATTGCAGAACACTTAGAAAATGCAGAAAAGTGTAAAGCAACAGCAGAAAGAACTTCCCATAGTTCCACCTCTCATCAGCATCCTTTTCTAGCATTTGGACATACTTCCTTCTAGTCTTTTCTACATAAAGTAACTATTTTTAAACAATACTTTAAATTGTCTCATGTGAGATAAAAATATTTTATCTTTGAATATGACAAAGACAGTAGATTCAGAGAGAAAGAGCAGATCTTGGTGGTGTTTCCAAAGGATTTCAGAATATAAACTACCAACCTGATAGATAATTTCTGAAAACAACACTTTAGACTCAATCCTTCTATTTATGAGATCCTCAAATGTTTTTACATTCATTGTTAGGCTTCTTATTTATTCTTTCTAATACTCTACTTTGTTCATTATTTTACTATTACATGATACACATTTTAAATGGAATAAAGTTTGAAGAAATTTAGGTGGCTAGTTAAAAACTCCGGCAATGATCTAGGCTTCAGATCTCCAACTTTCTTGCTGCATGGTGTGTTTGGATGCATGACAACTCTATTTTTCTTTTTGAGAGACTTTATTGATTTTGTAAAGGTGATACATACTTCTTATTAAAAAAAAATCAAGCAATACAGAAAAGTACAAAGTAAAATACCAAAGTTCCATTACCTAGAAATAACCATTATTAACATCATTCTACAAAGTCTCCCTTTGAATATATAAGTAGAGACAAATTTACAAAAAAAAGGCTTATATAATACATACCATACACATATTGTTACTTAAATTTAACAGAAGAAATTGAAGCTGAAGCAAAATGACTAAACTTTAGTTATATGTTTTTTTGCAAGATATATTAGTTCCTACAAATCCTTTTAAAGTTTTGCAAAAGGATTATGAAAAGCATAAGAGGCTGTAGGTTCTACATGGTTAACCCTTAAAAAGTAATTGAGACAAGGACAGGATCTACTTTGTTCAGAAGCAGCTTTTATTTAGATACCAGACCTGCCTGATGGTCAGAGGTAAAGTATATTACTAGGTGCGTCTATATTAGTTGTAAGTTTTCCTAGAGGACCCTGAACTCAATGCTTTATTCCTATTTTCTTCGGTGCATGGTGAAGGCACAGTTCAGAGTACAAGCTCTGGGGTTAGACTAGATTTGATACTTGCTCTGTCATTTAGGAACCATGTGACCATAGGCCTCAGTTTCATCTTCTGCAAAAAATGGGTTAATAGTATCTTCCTTATGTGGTTGTTGATATGAATATGTGAGACAATACATGGAAAGCTCTTATGATAGTGCCTGAAATATAGTAAGTACTCAATAAATATAAGCTGTTATTATTTATAAAGGAATAATGGTGAGTGTCTGAGCCAATTACGACATTGAAAATTGTCATTCACAAAATAATCTCATTCTCTCTCATTCATCTCAGAATAATTCCCCTGCTAAATCTGCCTACTTTTAAAGTTAAAGGCTGGGGCTCTGAGGGCTTAACTAAGGGGCATGTGGGTGCTGGAGTACTGGATGTGGGAAGAGGCTCCTCTCTGAGACTGTCACCTATGTTTATAACAATGGACAGAACACAGACTTCTAGACTTTTCACAATCCTAAACATATATTATACATTACTTGTAACAATAATCACAACTATGCATGAGTTACATGCACATACACAAAGACCTCTATATCTATACTTAAAAATCCTCTCTAAAAGTAAACTAATAATAGTATTTCTAAATGCCCAGTGTGCAATTCATATTGAGTATCATATATTGTACAGCATGGGGAATATAGGCAATATTTTATAACTTTAAATGGAATATAATCTATAAAAATTGAATTACTATGCTGTACATCTAATATTGCAAATGAGCTATACTTCAATTAAAAAAAAGAAAAAGGAAATTCATAGTGAGTTTTAAGTTTTAAAATATTATGAATTCCATGTTTTTGGCATTCTAAGTTAAAAGCAGTCCAATATTTTCAGTTTACTTATTAGTATGCAAATTTTAAAAATTTAAAATGCCTTATAAAAACAAGGTAAATCCCACCCCCCCACCCAAATATTATTTCACTATGATTGGTTCCTGGATTTGAACTTCAGGGGAGTTGATGACTTTTCTGAAAGATGTTCTGAAGTTCAGTGTACTGTTTTCTATTTTCCTTTTTTTGGCTATTAATATATTTATTTTCTTTGATAATAAAACACTATTCAGGTTCTCCATGAAGATATGCATTTATTTTTGTTACAAACCATCTTTTCAGCCCCAGCTGATTTTTTATTTTATTTTTTTTTGGCTGCTCCATGCAGCTTGAGGGATCTTAGTTCCCTAACCAGGGATCAAACCCAGGCCCTGGGCAGTGAAAGCACGGAGTCCTAACCACTGGACTGGACTGCCAGGGAATTCTCATCCAGGTAATTTTTTTAAATAACCTGTCTCCAAAAAGAATTTTAAAAGTGCTTTTTGTGATGTAGTTTTTTTCAGGTTTGGTTTAAACCCCACAGTGGATTTTTTTGTTTTGTTCTCTGGGGGAGGGAGGGTTGATGAAAAATTCTAGCTGCTTCTCTGAGCTGAGACTAAACTGTAGGTGCTTTTTTTTTTTTTTTTTTTTTTTTTTTAAGCTCAGGAATTTAGGGATACACATCACCACCAAACAACAGAATATATGCCAATTTTCCATTTTGGCTTTGCCTTTTTGCATAGTGAGTACCTTGGCTTATTTTGTAAATCACTAAACCATAAATTCTAGTTTAAACAGTTCACTTGATCTCTAGTTTGGGTGTGAAAGAGGGTGATTTGATATTTTTAAACGATGGTTTAACTTCTCCAACAATGAGGGCAACATGGGGTAAAGAATAAGTTGCATTTGTGTGATTGTGGATTTTAATACTGACTTATGTTGGGTTAATTAAATAATTTTCTGTGCCTTCAAGTCCTCTACTAAAAATTAGGTACAACATGGATGAATTACTTAGTTTTACTTTGTGTAAAGGAATGGTTAAAAAATAGTCAAACAGTAAGAAATTACTAACGTGTTTAACACAAATCTGAAAACAAAATGTAAGAACCATATGCTATATTCATCTGTCTTTCTTCCAGAGTGGCTCACAGTACACAACTGTAGCAAAAATCATTAAATGTTGAGTTGATGATATTACCTCAATATTCAGTATTCCTACCTCAACAGCCTTCTAAGAGTATGAAATAAGTAAAATTTTTTATAATGATTTCTAAGAGACAGTCTAAATTCTTTAGTTGTACTGAAATGTCATGTCAAATATTCTTTTAATAAGTAAACCACTGGCTGGGTTTGGAAATCTTTTTCTACACAAAGCCTTTGTTGTACTTTTTTTTTCTTCTTCTTCCTTTTGTAGGATATTTTTTGTAACAGGATTTGACCTGTAACTATTATTGAGAATTTTCTTAGAGGAGTTCAAAGCATTTTACAGGGATCATCTCATTTATCCCTCGAAAGTAAGGCTGAGGCATTATCTCCACTACAGACTGAGAACACTAAAAGGCCAAGATAGGTGGGGTTTTTTGTTGTTGTTTTGCTAAGATCAAAAAGTAATTCTAGGGCAAAGCCAGATTCCGGTCTGACCTTGTTACATGATGCTTCTGCAGTGACATAATGCAATGTCGTTGCTCTCCTAGGTCTCTCCTTAGTTATGCTAGGTCTTGAATAATTTCCGGGGTCAATTTCTCATTCATTCTTCCTCCTGAAAATGGATCTTAAGATGTAAATTCAAAATAAAACTCTCAAATCCTTACTATTAGGATTTGGGGTACAGAATACACAGACAGGGATAGACATATTCCTCCCCTACCTCCAAATCTTACTGCCTCCCTCAGTGCTGTCCAATAGAATAAATAATGTGGGCCACAAATTCAAGTCACGTGTATAATTTTAACCATTCTAGTAGTTACATTAAAGTATATTTAGGTTAATGTATCAAAAATCTTATCACTCCAACATGTAATTAATATAAGACTATTAATAAGATAGTTCACATTCCTTTTCTTGTATAAGTCTTCAAAATCTGGTGGGTTTTTCACATAGCACACCTAGATTTGCACTAGTCACATTTCCAGTGCCCCAAAGCCATGTGTGACTAGAGGGGACCGTGTAGGACAGCATGTCTAGACTTCAATAGATTTTTCTTAGCTCTCCCTTCAAATTGGTGCCCTTGTGAATGGAATGGGTGGTGTGGGGAAGGGCTCCTGGATGACCTTGGAGAATCCACTTGCCCTTGGATGGTGACTAATAGCTTTACCACTTGCTGATACATTGACTGGGGAGTTATGGATTCAGGATCTAGAGGATTGCAACCTCCTAAAATGTCTAAAATACCAGCTTTATTGCTAGGACTGTGGTTTACACCCGTATGAGAACCTGCCAACTTCCAGGGGTGCAGTTTGTGGGGCCCTGGTACGTGGCCTGTAGAAAGGAGGCATCAGCCGAGGCAGAAGAAGGCTACCGGTGGGGGAAGGCCACCCAAGTGGGTGCTTCTTGAGGGCAGAACTATGTGCTTCTTGAAGGCGGAAGCTCCTCTTGCGGCCTTAGCCAGGCGCTTGGCTGGCCTCACACGCTAGACGAACGCAAGCTGTGCCTCCAGCACACGCTCCAGGCGGCCCGGGGCGTGGGAGGGGGCCGCTCCCCGGCCCGGGCCCGCACCCCGAAGCCGCTCCACGGCCGCGAGTGTGAGGGGCGGGCCCAGGCCTCGGCCCGCACCGCCCCATGTGACCCGGTCCGACATGGTGTCGCCTCCTCCCGGGGCGGCGGCGGCGGCGGCGGCTCGGACTTGGCTCCGTGTCGGGGCGGCCCCGCGGCCGCTCATGGGCAGCCAGGGCGGCCTGGGGCCTCCCGGGAACGGCGGGCCCGGCGAGGGAGAGAGCGGGGAGACGAGGAAACTGCAGGAAGGGAGAGCCGCGCGGGGAAAGCGGAGGAAGGGGAAGGGGAAGGGGAAAGCGGGAGCAGGGCAAGGCGGAAGAGGAAGCGGGGCGGAAGGGAAGCCGGAGCCGCCACTGGAGGAGGCAGCGGAGCTGGGGGCCGAGGCGGGAGCGAGGGCAGGCCTGGGAAAGACAGGAGAGGAAGGCGGGAGCGTGGAGGAAGGGGCGAGAAGGAACGTCAGGGGAGATGAGGGCAGCGCACGGCCGCGGAAGGAGGCCAAAGGAAGAGATGATGGGAAGAAGGAGGAATGGAAGGTCAGAACTGGACAGCGGGAGAAGGCCAGGCCGGCGAGAGCACAGGGACGAGGGTTTCAGGCTTGGGGCCGCCTCGCTGGGTCAGGGGCGGCCATGGCGGCGGCGGCTGAGGAGGAGGCAGCAGCCCGGGAGCCTGCCGGCCGCCACGCCGCGGGGCCCGCACTCCTGCGCCTGCCAGAGGAGCTGCTGCTGCTCATCTGTTCCTACCTGGACATGCAGGCCCTCGGCCGCCTGGCTCAGGTGTGCCGCTGGCTGCGGCGCTTCACCAGCTGCGACCTGCTCTGGCGCCGGATAGCCCGGGCCTCGCTCAACTCCGGCTTCACGCGGCTCGGCACCGACCTGTAAGCGCCCGCTCGCCCGCCCGCTCCCCGCCCCGGGCCGGCCCGCGTCCCGGGAAAGGGCGGGGCGCCGCGGCCTGGTCGGCCCGGGGCCGTGTGGTATTCCGAATTCTGAAGCCCGGACCCGGCCTCCGCCGACCCCCGCCCGAGCACCCTGCTTCTCTAGGAGGCCTCCATCCGAGGAAGCCTCCCAAGAGCATCCCTTAGTCAGCACCCTCCCCGTGGGCGGCTCGTCACAATTAGCCATCTTAAGCACTCCCTTCAGATTTTAGCTGTGTTTTCGCAGACACTGACCGCCTGGGTTCCTCAGCTTCAGAGGATCTAGGCTGGTCTGTGGCTTTAGAGGCCTCCTCCCGTCCAGGTGTAGGACCCATGTCCAGTCTATGGCCTATCAGGACGTTTTGGTGGACATTCACCCTCTCGCCCTCTTCGAAGGGTTGTTAGGCTTCAGGGCTCGGATAAAATCTAATATGGAGAAAAGGGCTCGCACCCCAAAAGAAGGCCCTTGGTCCAAGTGTCAACCATAGTTTATGATTTGATGGAGGCAGAATGACACAAAAAAGCGTCCCTGCTTATGGCAGGGGGTTGGATGAGGTGTATAGACTGTACACGAAGGCATGGTATTGTAATTTGGTCTGTTTTTGATAGGATCTGAGATCTGTGAATGAAAAACTTAACCATGTAAGCTGTTAAATAGGAAGGGGGGAAAAGTATGGAATTGGGGGAGAAAAGCTTTCAGATTGCACCCAACTCCATCCAAAAAAAAAAAAAAAAAAGGTAGTTCTAATACAGTATAGCAACATTAAAGGAAGTTGGTTTGAAACATAAAAAGCTATATAATACCATCACCTCTAGACACTATTCAGTTTTAAAAATTACTTTTCATTTGCACACCTCTTCCTCCTCCACACCTCTTCCTCCTCTTAGTTGCTATCCTACTGACCCTAACGGAATAGGTACATAATAAATGTTTGTGGGCTGTACCATTAAAAACATTCCTGTAAAATTAGGCTTTCATGTTGTGTGCACCTTTTTGCTATCATATATAACAAGGAAATGAATAACAGTGCATTTTTTGGTAACAGCTTTATTGAGATATGTCACATACTATGTAATGCATAATTTTTTGGATTGGTTCTTTAGGGTAGATTCTCAAGATTGGCATTATTGGGTCAAAGGTTATGGTTTGCAAAAAGGCATTGTACCAAGTTACAGTGGCACTAGCAACGAATTATTAAGCCAGTTTCATGTAAGAATTTAAAAAATCTTTACTATTTTAGTGGACATATAATGGTATCTCAAGGCTTTGTAATTTTGTATTCCTTTACCACTGACCAGGATAAATATTTTCCCCAGTGTTTGTTTCACCTGTGAGATTGTCTTTTCCTGTCTTTGCCCATTTATTATTGGGGTCTTGATGTTACTCTTATAAAGGATTCCAATCCTTGTGGGTCATAGATACTAGGCTCTAGTCTGTCACCTTTTTGCAAATATTACATTTTCCCCAGTTTATTCTTTTTACTTCACTGTTTTTGGCCTATAGAAGTTTTACATTTAAATATTTCAGAATCTGTCAGTTTTTATGTAATTTTTACATCTCCCACCCCCCAAACTGAGAAATTGATGATTTCTCCACAGACCTCATAAGTCTTCTCTTTGATATTGTGCTGGTTTTCCTATAATTTGATTTTTAAAAACAGTTAACACTTTCATCAGTATCACTTTTGTTTTGGTATAAGGGGTGAATTCAGCCTTTTTTTTATAAACAGCTACCATGTTATGACTACACTTTTTGTTAAATAATTCTTGTCTTTCCCTTTAGGAAGACAAAAAATTTTGTTTTAGAAAGCTTCCTTTGCCAGATATTAATTTTATATATCTATGTGCATATACAGTCACACATACATACATATTATGTATGTATATATGTTGGATCTATATCTGAACCATTTTGTTCCACTGATGTATTTTTCCATTCCCATTCTATTTTAAATATTGTTGCCTTTTGATAGAGTCTAATATCTGTTAGGTTTAGTTTACCCTT
Organism: Hippopotamus amphibius kiboko; assembly: GCF_030028045.1. NCBI lineage: Eukaryota > Metazoa > Chordata > Mammalia > Artiodactyla > Hippopotamidae > Hippopotamus > Hippopotamus amphibius. The sequence continues at coordinate 28,457,894 of NC_080190.1, forward strand.
GTTGGATTTGTGTGTGTGCGTGTGTGTGTGTGAAAGAGACGTCTCACTCAACCCTCCAGCAAAAAGAAATGAAAAAAAAATTCTGTGCCTTTTCAAAAGTTTATATGGTTTTCACTATAAAGTTCCTACATATCTGTTGTTACGCTTAGTATTCTTAAATATGCTATTCATTTCATTTTTATTGTGAATACAATCTCTTTTTCAGTATGTTTTCCAACTGGGTATTATTAATGATGTCCAGGATTGCTACAATCTTTTTGGAAATTTTGAACCTGATCATTTTGTTTAACTTTTACTATTTCTAGTATGATTTTGTTGTTGATGATAATGATTGTTTGGGATTTGGGGGGCAAAAGTCTTGTTACCTTCATTTCTTATAAGAAAAACTCTTTCAAAGAACATGTCAGTTGACCTAGAAGAGCAGTTGTCTAAAATGCTTGAAACCCAAGCTAGCTGTGGCAAAATTTGGCATTCTTGCTCTCCTTATAGAGATTGAATGAACAAATGAAGAATTTATGTTTATTTTTCTTTCCTTTTCAAATGCTCTAAAAGATGATGTGAATGAGTGTGCATTCTGTAAGCAATAATAACAAAATGAAAATGAGTGTATAGTATAAAGTGCTTTGAGACTGCCAAGTGATTTGGCTTTATTATTTATTAGCCATGTATGTTTTGATTTCTTGCCTATGTCCTAGGATATGGTATCTCCAGCCTTCTAGGGAAGTTGTTTTACCACAGCACTTGGTAAAGAGCAGGGTCACTGCTCGTGTTTTCTGAGTTGAGGGGAAAAGCTATGCGTGTTACAGCAGGTGGAAAGAGTGTTTACCAGTGTGGTCTGTTTTGGGACAGTTGCAGAGACGTGATAAGCCACCAAGAGAGGTGGTTGTCATCCCTGGAGGGAGATGGCATGTGCCCCAGTTCTCTTAGGGCATCAGGGAGCCTGGGCCCAAAGTTCGATGAAAGTATGGCTGCTTGGATAGTGGCAGGGCTGTAGTTCATGTTTTGGGCTAATTAACTGCACATTGGAAGTAGGATAAGTTTTTATAAGCACAATACAAAACTTCATTTTGTAAGAAGCCACACAACTTCACTGCCCTGGAGTTTTATCATCTATAAAGAATGGGAATAACATATCCAGTTAAATAAGGCTTAAATGTTGTGATGTGTAAGTGATAGCACAGTGTTCAGCACATAGTAGTCACTCAATAAATTGTTGTAAAATAGAACTTTTTAATTGCTTGGCTTCTCCTTCAGGCAGTCTGTAGATAGCAAAAGTGGAGATAGTGTGACTTGGAGATACACACACACACAGACACACAGACACAGACACAGACACACACACACACACACACACACACACTCACCCCTTAGCTTCTTTCACCTGTCCTGAATGTTTTTCGAAACATGACAGCAGAACCTGTGGGCTTTAGGGTCTGCACTCCCTGCTGAAGAGCCTCATGAATTCTCAGAAACACATACTAAGGTTTACTGACCTTCCGGCCCAGGGCAAGTCCCATTCAGTTTTGCTGTTCCTAACTGATCATAGCTTTGTTGAGTAAGATGAACTGCTTTGGTTCCTTGTGATTTGTTAATGGTCTATACTTGTGCTTGAAGGCATTTTGGCCACTTTAAAACCACAAACAAATAATTTGCTTCCCTTTAGGCCTCTTGCCCAAACAGTGGTAGGTATCCTGAGCTTTTTTTTTTTTTCAAGTGGACACAAAGTTTGAGTCAGTCATCTGGTTTACAGTTGGTTTTGTTTGAAAGTTTTATGAAGCCTGAGGGAATAAAAATATCTTTAATATAAAAATCAAGGAAATGTTTCATGTAACAATCTTTTAAGTTTTTCCTAAAGAGTGGGGGCAAAACTAAGCTAGTTTAGTCTTCAGGAACAAAACAGTGAAATTTAACTGTCAGTTTATAATGTAGGCTAAATGCAAGAAATTAGACAAGAAGTATGACAGGTGGAAGAGCAAAGGTGCTATTTGCAAATTCTGATACTGTAAAATTAACGAGCAAAGAATGGAAAGAAAAAAGTATATCCATGTATGTAAATCTATTTAAAAAATACTTTTGCAGTCTTATATTAAATACTTATACATGATCCTCTTGATCCCCTTTCTCCTAAATTAAGTCCTGTGTGTTTTCAAACTTGAATTTTATTTTAAGTATCCTTTGAGCATTACCTGGGTGCTCTCTTGTATTTGCCTGTGATAGATTTGCCTAGAATTAACAATAGGTGTTTAGGGAGTCAGGCTCTTAGGTGTTTGCCCTGGCATGTATATTCATTCCTTAGCCAGGGTCTGGTAGTCTTGAGCTCTTTGAGGCCAGGGGACTGGGGTATCTATTTCAGTGATGATTAACGTCCAGAGTGGTGAGATGGACACAGATAAGCAGAGTGTGTTTGTTTGTTTTAAAATGATTGCACCTAAGAGCATTTTTTTGACCCAGAAAGCATGAAGTTTCCTAACTTTGAACAGAGAAGGCATTGCTCACTGGTTACATTTAGGGCCTAAACAGTGATTTTCAGAAAACAATTAGCAACTTTAAGTAGCTTCGGCTCTCTCCTTCACCTTTCTGCCTTACCTAGGAAGAGGTCACTTACTTGTTCTCCGGTTCATTGAAAGGTTTCCTATATGGATGTATTTATCTTCAACTGTTTTGGAAAGGCCTTATTTTTAATGGTTTTGTGAGTTAATAAAATTTAGTTCAGTTTACATGTTTAAAATAAATAAAACAATACACCTGTGGAAGCAGGAAATGGTCTCATGCAGTCAGTACCTCCAAATGCAAACTGGAGGAACGGAAGAGGCCTTTTCCTCCAAGACTCAGAACATGGAAGCTGCTTATATCCTTTTCAGTCTTGTAAAAGTTAAAAAGTAGGGATGAATTTCCTAGCTTTCAAGGCAGAATCATGGAGAAACCCAGAGTCCTCGTAATCTAAACAATAACAATTGAACAGATAAACAATTCATATTGGAATGAAATCTCTGAAAATATTTCAGTACTCAGTTTTCTTACTTTCAGTTTTCTGTGTCTAGCCCCTTCACCTGAGGTAAAGATTGTGCTTGAGCTGCTTGAAATCAAACTGTCAGTAAGGCTACACATTTAAAAAATATATATATATTTATATGTATATAAATATATATATTTGAGTGTTTGACCTAGAAAAGAATTACCTTTGTGTGACAACTTAAGCTTAACTCTGGGTTGACTCTGGCATCGGATTAGTTTCTGGTCCTAACTGATAACCATGGAACAGGGAGAATTTCAGGTAGACTCTTCTTGAGATCAGGCTCCAATAAGTTTTGAAAATTTAAGATGAGATCGACTATTTGGAAAAATGAGGAAAATTTTTCAGTGAAAATTGACATGCCTCCCACTCTGATCTATAGAAACAGATTTTTTATAAACTCCAGAATTTATCTCAAGTGTGTGAGCCATCAGATGAGGTTGAGAATCCAAAGATTTGGTTTATTCTTGAGGAAAGTCCTTTCTATTCAGCAGTCTTGCTCAGATTTGAACACGTGTCAGATGGAACTCCAGGTGTAATCAGTAGAAGCAAGATGGTTGTGCTAAGAATATGTTTATGAATCTTAAATCATGTAAAGTCTTGAACTGTATCTAAAACTGACTATGAGACTATCTGGAGAAAGAATTTATCTCTTGTTAGAGGTTTGGCTGCCTTGTCTCAACTTTGAGTTAGTCCTTCATTGTATCCAAATTGTCCACATTGCCCTCCCTGGAAGTCTGGGCCACCCAATGGGCCTTTGTGCTTGCCCCTCTTTAGCCCACAATTAATTGCCAGTACATTCTTTCTTCTTCTCCTTCTTTTTTAGTATTTGGCATGAGCTCAAATTGCTGAGAAAGGTGACAACTGTGAAATGAAGACAGGGCTTGGAGACACCTTAAAAAATACATGCAAAGGCCACTAAATGACAAGAGCAGACTGCCAGGCTCTTTCAAAACATCACCATGTCTGTTGACTTTCCATTCCTTGTTCGCAGCACAAAATTGGAGGTCAAAGAATCATAGGAGTTCGAGATGGAAAAGACATTTGAGGTCAGCCAGTTCATGCCTCCGCCTTCTGCCCCTGATTCCAAATCATTCCTTACATTATATTTCCTCCCCCAGCTCTTGTACAGTTTTCACGGTCTTCACTCAACCCTGGCTGTCACCTTTGGGGAATGATGCTGGAGGCTCTGCCCAGTTTCTCCTAGGCAAAGAGAGATATTGCCTGTGCCCCCAATTGACATTTGTGAACTTCTTTGTTGGTGGTCTCGGCTGAGAGGCTGAAGGCTAACTGGAAGTCTCTTTGCTGCCTCGTGATGGAACTTTTCTAGACAGAAGTGAAGTGCATTTAGTGTATTTTGTGTTGGGGGAGGGGAAAAGGGCCAGGATACAGTACAAGCATTGCTGAATTTGTTCCTAGACTTTTCTCTAGGAAGCTTTTTGGCCTGAAAGGAGATGTGTGCACACACATGAGGAATGTGTATTGGGGAGTTGGACAGAGACAAGGAAATTACCCTGAATAGGAGTTTGGTAAGAACCCTAACTTGCATATTGGTGGATTAAACAAACAAATAAAAAATGCTAGTCCTGTGAAGTAGTAGATGATTGTTTTAAGAATTGCATGTTAGGGAAGAAATAGATATTAGAAGTTTCAGCTTAGAGTCAAGTTGAGGAGAACAGATGGGCTGGAGGCAAGTATTTTGGACTAGGGGACACTGTTGCTTTTTGGGATCTCCCCTTTAAGAAAGTAGAAAAAGAGCTGTCTTATGTTCACTGGCTGCATGGTTTGGCAGGGGGAATGGTCATTTTTAGAGGCAGCTTTGGAAGGTTACCCCCAGCTCCCCCTCTTGTTCCAGCAGCTGTTGGGAGCAGTCCGAAGGGGGTATTATATTTCTTCTGGTAACTCTGCCAAGAATGAGAGGAAATCCACAATCTGTGGGCTTTTTTAGGGGGATGGGGATGGGGTGGCAGGTGATGGGACAGGGAAATTAAATTGTTTTATAGTAAATATATTGAGATACTTTTCCTGGAAAGCTGTTTCACTGAAAGGAATGATATTTCCCCTGCTCACTAGCTCTGTAATGGGTTCTTTCTCTGCAGAGAAAGTGAAATAGTCTTCTTCCAGTACTTTTTTTTTTTCTTCTCTGTAGATTGAGCTTTGACTTCCCCTGTTTCTTTGAAATTCCTTTAGAAAGTCCACATTGAAAAGGTGAGTCAAGATTCAGATACAGGTGGTGTGTGTGATTAAGAGGGCCCTCCCTCCAGAAGTGAGTTACTAAAGGAGAACCTCTCATTCATACCTTGTCTTGGCTGCAGTTTGACTTTATCATAATGTCCTAGAAACTGGAGATATAAAAACTTTCTGGGTGGTATCTGGTTCATGTTCTCTCCATCTCTTCATCCAGGCTGGAAGGGCACCAGGGATTTTGAAGCCTGGCCACTTGGGCTGAGAACCTGTTTTGGTGATTAATATGGGACACAGTTGCAAGATTAAAAACAGTAAAAAAAACAACCCTGAGAAGCAGCGCAGTATAATTGTTCCTCACATTTCAGATGGGGAGCCCAGGGAAAAGTCATTTTGAAGGTATGAGAACAAAATCCACTTCTGAGTCTGGTAGTGCCTGATTCATGACTCAGAAGGTGGCCTGTTCCCAAAAAAATAGTAGCATCTTTCTTGCTGTTGTTTATTCTTAGAAAGTGCCATGTCAGCCTTTCTGAAAGCTGTATTGTGGGATTCTTGAAAAGCTGATTCTGAGATTAGATGAGTGTGGGAAATGCTGTGTTCCACATCCCCTTTCTCGGGGATTCACAGTGTTCATTGGTAAATTAAAGGCTTGGAGAAGTCCTGTGCTAGAGAGACCTGTTTAATTTTGTTTCAGCATTGTCCAAAATGTTTGACCATAAAATTCTTCTTTCTCCTTCTTAATATCTTGCAGAATGCACACACTGGTCAAGTGCCCTGCAAATATAGAACTTGACCAATAGCGGGAGGAAATGAATGTGAACATGGCCCTAAATCCTAAGCTCACATAAAAAATCAGGGTTATGCCCAGTGCTTCAGAAACTGGTTTGGACAGCTTTGGCATGTGGGTGCCACATTAATATATTTCATCTGCTCAGATTCCTTCCCTTGAGCCTCTCTAGCATAAGAATTTGGAGGCCTTGGTTGAATTTCTGAAGATGTGCTATATTGTACATTTTTAGGAAGGGCCTTTGGAGCTTGAGGGTAGTGTGTCTAGGCTCCTGAAAATCTATAGGTATTGTTGAAAGTGTAACTTGCCAAAGGAGGAACTGTATTTTTGAGAACTTGCTTAAGCAGTTCCTATCAAAATAGGACCAAGGTTCTTACCTTCTGTGTCTAAGACATATTTTTGTATGATGTACATTAAAGGATTAAAAGATGAATGTCTTTTTTTAAAAAAGCAGGTTTCAGAAAGTTGAAAAACCTGTCCATTTGCTTGTTCACTGTTTGGTGTGTTACTGTTTGAGTAGAACTGTTTACTGCCCTGACCTTGTTCTCTTATATCTTTTCAGGTAAAGTTCATATATGTTCCTCCAAACATGCAATCTTTTTCTTTTTTGCAGTGAATTGTGTCATGAACCATATTGTGGCTCAGTGGTTTGTCTGACAGATATGCTCATAAAAATGTGGATCTTTGGTTGAATGAAAATAAAAGTCTATAAATTGTTAAAAATTTTATGGCAAACTTATTCAGGGTTCCTGATATGTCACTGCTCTGCAGCATGCTGGTTGAGATCCACTTTTAGAAGTACTAAGAGTTTTAAGACTCAATCCTGTGGAATTTATGACTGTATTGGACAAACAAGACATATAGCTGTGAAAAGCTAACAATGCTTAGGTTTGCGTTAAGCTCGGTCTGCGAGTTCACATGAGAGAGAAGAATGCTTGGAGGAGTCAGGGAAGTAGAGGCTTAAGCTGGATTTTGTAGAATGGGTGAATTTGACTAGTGCCCAAAGGAGGAAGCATGCATTTTCAGGGACAAAGGCAGGCTGGTTCTGGCAATATAGGAGAAGGTATGGGGACAGGAATGAATGTAAAAGAGAGATGGCTTGGCTGGAGTTCAGTTGCAGAGTGTGAAGCCATGGGAGGTGAGGTTGAATGAGTAAGGGGAGCTAACATTTGGAGGCCTTTCAAAGGAGATGTGGGTCTGCTCCATGCTCTTCTTGTGCTTGGTCCTGTCCTCATGCTGGGCATGTTCCCTGTAATCTCACTTCACCTTGGGTGTTGAGGCCGTTCCCTATTCCCTGGCCAGATGGATAAGCAGTTTAACACAATATATGATTTTTCATTGACTTATTTTGAACCTTAATTATAAACCTCTGCTCCTGAGGACTTTGGAGGATTTAGTGTAACACACATATAAATGAAGAGTTAGAAGCTTCTTGTCTTGGGCTGTTTAAATACTAGTACATACATTAAAGCCAGATTCTTAGTATTGGTAGCAGAGCTTGTGGGCGCAGGCATTATGGGGGGAAATCTGCTTTCTGGTGAGCAAGATCAAAGAAATCGAGACTGTTAAAACGTCAAGCCCCCAAGCATCATTTTGCATAGCTCTGACCCCCCTCCTTAGCCCAGTTCCCCTTGAGATGGCCTTGTTCTACACTTGTGGACAGAAAGCCTCCTTTCCTGAATTCCCAAGGCAGCAGGAAGTTATGCTTATGGCAGTCGTGCAGGTAGGCAGCATCAATGGGATCAAGGGGAATCAAACTTCAAGATGGGGAAAGAGGGAAATTGATTTGTGATCCAGGAGGTTTCTGATCTCAGAGACTGTGCCGGTGTAGGATCTCTCCAATATGCTAACAGTTGCCCTCCTTCATCCCCTAGCCATTTTTCTTCAAATTCGGTTTATTTATTTACTTTTGGTTTGGGGTGTGAGTGAGGAGAGGTGAAATGAAAGGGGACTCTAGATAACTGCCTGGATGAATTTCTGTCCCTCTGGACTCATGGTTGCCAAGATTTTAAGGGGCCCGATAGCTTACCGTGGGTGCATGTTGTGTTGTTTTTGTTTAAAATAGGTCATGCACCCAGGAATGCAGTCAAACTATCATGGTGACTAAGTGCCGGAAAGCTGAGAGGGAGGGGGGCCAAGTGGAAAAATGAGCCTGAGGCAAGAGAAAGAGGGCTGGGAAAATGGAAGTTCCACCAGGCCCACGGGCCAGGTTAGAGATTCCGCCATGCATTAACAGCTGCACCAGCGGTTTATTTACAGAGCAGTAATCATTTTGGGGGGAAGCATCCCCACTTTATACCAGTAACTGTCAAAGAAACCGCCAACCAGAGAGCATTTGAAGGATGGGAGCAAGAGTCCTTACTGAATTCCCAGGGGCACCTGCTCATGTCTTTTCAGGCACTTTGGATGTCTTGTTCTACTGACCCCTTTGCCTAGGTTGTAATCAGTCCCCACAGGGAGGGAGGGATACCTGTTTTCAGAGAGAGGAGTTTTTTTAATTCCTTCTGATTTTTCAAGTGTTGAAGCCAATAAGAATATAGATATGATTTGGTCACCAGCTAGGGAAACTAACATCAGAGAGCACTGAACAAACAAAAGGGATTAAAAAAAAAAAAAAAAAGCTGAGTTGTAAAGCTGCTTTTAACAAAGTGGTATTATTTCTCAAGTGAAAGCCAAATGGAATGTTTTTTAAAAGTTGAAATTTGATTTGAAGGACCAGAGCCAAGTATTTTGATTATGGTGTTGGTTGTGGGAGAGGATGGCTGCACCTGCTGCTTGGTAGCAGCTTCTAAAGTTCAACTTTGAAAGTTTCTTGCTTCTGTGGTCAGGCCCTCAGGGCAGTGCTTTGACCCTTAGTAAAGTGTCACCAAATGGCAGTTAAGTGACAAGAGAGATAGAAGCATTGTCCTTATCCCAATTCAGGAAATATTTTCTCCCCCCGCTCCCCCCTTGTTTCCTTCCTGTTATGATCCGGAATATTCAATTTTTGGTTTCACCTCCATCTACTAACTTAGACCTAACTCAAGAGGAGAGGTTAACTATGAACAATCTCCTCTTTTGTATCTAGGAGGGACTTGTAGATACGATTTGATGATGCGTCTAATCTTTTTCACTGAGAGTTCAATTCTTTTGGTCTATCCTGTTGACTGTATTTTATGGTCCTCAGTTTTCTAACCATCTAGTAGTGTAGGTTGCTCTCTAGAAATGTGAAACTGGGGACCACATTCACCCAATGGAAGAATTCAGTAATATATTTTAGCTTTAACGTGTGTACCCAAATCCTAATCATCCAGCCTGAAAGAGGGCTAATGTTTGACATTAGAAGAACAATTTCTGAGTTATAATTAGAAGAAAAAGAAATGATTGTTAGATTAGCTTTAGTGATGTCACCATTCATTGATATAAACTACTATGTTTATATTCATGTAAAAATAATTAACCTTTTTCATGGTGATTTATAACTTATCCTGTATTTTGTTTTAGTTGTCATTTTAAAACACCACAGTTGTGTGAAATACTATCCTTATTTCATAGGTGCAGAAATGGGCAATTAGAGAAGCTAGGTAACCAGGGTTTTATAATTAGTAAGAGGCAGAACCAGGACTCAGATCCCAGTTGCCTACCTCTGCGTTCAGTGCTTTTCTCACAACTTTATTTAATCTGTTATTTAAATGAAAGTAAATAAAAAGGTTAAAGGTAAATGAAAAGACGAAATTATCAACAATTGTGTGATACATATTTAAAAAAATACTTCCTAAAACTCCATCTTTTTACCTCTTCTGAGCTATTTATGAAGACATAATTTTATGTTGTATCTCATCACCTTTACTTTTTAAAAAAAAATGTATGTATGTATGTATGTATGTATGTATGTATGTATGTATGTATGTATGTATTGGCTGTGTCCGGTGTTAGTTGCCACACGCAGGATCTTCATTGAGGCATGCGGGATCTTTTGTTGCCGCGTTCGGGCTTCTCTGTAGTTATGGTGTACGGGTTTTCTCTTCTCTGGTTGGGGCGCATGGTCTCTGTAGTTTGTGGCACTGCAGGTCTCTAGTTGAGGCGTGGGTGGGCTTAGTTGCTCCGCAGCAGGTGGGATCTTAGTTCCCTGACCAGGGATTGAACCTGTGTCCACTGCACTGGAAGGCAGGTTCTTTACCACTGGACTACCAGGGAGGTCCCCTCACCTTTACTTTTATAAATTTGACTTTGTTTTAAAATTACCACTACTTGTTACAGTAATTTCCAAAATGTTTTGCAGTGCTCACATTTGTCATTTCTAGTAGCAATATATTCCATTGCGTTAGTATACTGTTTTCCCCCACAGACAGACATTTGGGCTATTTCTAGATTTTAGCTCTAACATACAGCTGCAACTATAAATATCTTTGTAAAAAAATATTTTTCTTTTGAATTATTTCTTTGTGATATAGTGTTGGAAATGCTGGGTCAGAAGCTGTCACTTCTTTTCTTGACAGAATTCCTTTCTGAAAGGCTGTACCAGCATGCTACCAGGAATATATAAACAAACCCAAACCCTTTTAACAAACCAAAGCTAGTATGTGGTTTTTCCACTTAACAGATGTGAGGTGGTACTTTAATAATTGTTTTAATGTGCATATTTGTAAACTATTATTGTTTTGGAATGTTTCCCCAGTGTTTATCATGTGAACGTTGTGTGACTGTTCTTATCTGCTATTGGATATAGATGACAGGGTATTGGAGACAGGGTGTTATCCTGATAGATTTTTATCATTCCCCCTAAAAGTTTTAGGGATAAAACTTTAGAGATAAAACCCATAGCATTAATTGTTAATTTCCCCCTACTCTGTTGCTTTCATTTTAATCTCTTTTTTTCTTCTATGCAGTATTTAAAATTTAAATACTTTAAAGTTTTCTAATTAAAAAAACTTTAAAATTTACTCTTTCATTTTGGGAGAATTTATTATACCTATTGTGATATGAGAATTTTTTACTCTTTTGATATCCAGGTTTATCAAAAGCATTACTTTTATTTTAATGAGCATGTTTATCTTTACCAAAATATTACATTGTAGAAAATTTGGGAAATACATAAAAATACAAAGAAGAAAGTAAAAACACCCAAAGTTGGCTATCCATGGTTAACTATTTTAGTCTGTTCTTCTAGTGTTCTTTCTCGGCATGTATATTTTTCTTCCCTCCCTTCTTTCTTTTCTTTTTAAGATTTGTTTTATTATTTATTTAGTTATTTTTGGCTGTGTTGGGTCTTCATTGCTGTGCACAGGCTTTCTTTAGTTATGACGAGCGGGGGCTATTCTGCATTGCGGTGCACAGGCTTCTCATTGCGGTAGCTTCTCTTGTTGCGGAACACAGGCTCTAGGTGTGCGGGCTTCAGTAGTTGTTGCACGTGGGCTCAGTAGTTGTGGTGCATGGGCTTAGTTGCTCCGCGGCATGTGGGATCTTCCTGGACCAGGGATTGAACCCATGTCCCCTGCATTGACAGGCAGATTCTTAACCACTGCACCACCAGGAAAGTCCCCCTCCCTTCTTTCTAATAAAACTGAAACATGTTATCTAAACCCAACAGCACTAATTAAGTGATGATTTCTTTCCTTACTTTAAAATTTTACTTTGTTACATATTAAATTAGTATCAATTTGGGTTATTTCTGGCAAAAATTTCTGACAAAGATTGACAAGAAATAATGGATATATAAAATAAGGAAAGACTGAGAAACTGCTATAGACCAGAGGAGACTGAGGAGACATAACTAGATACAGTGCTAGATGAGATCCTGGGACAGAAAAAGACATTAGTGGAGAGATTGGTTAACTCTGGAGCTTAGTTAATAGTAATGTACCAGTGTTAATTTGTTAGTTTTGACAAATATGCCATGGTTATGTAGGATGTTAACATTAGGGGAAGCTGGGTGAAGGGTATATGGGAATTCTCTGTACAATCTTTGCAGCTTTTCTGGAAATGTGCAAATAATTTAAATTATTCCAAAATTTAAAAAAAATTTAAAAGGAGAAGAAAATCAAAGATATTCAGAAATAAATACCCTGGGATTTCCCTGGTGGCACAGTGGTTAAGAGTCTGCCTGCCAATGCAGGGGACAAAGGTTCGATCCCTGGGCTGGGAAGATCCCACATGCCGAGGAACAACTAAGCCCGTGCGCCACAACTACTGAGCCTGTGCTCTAGAGCCCAAGAGCCACAACTACTGAGCCCACGTGCTGCCACTACTGAAGCCCCTGAGCCTAGAGCCTGTGTTCCGCAACAAGAGAAGCCACCGCAATGAGAAGCCTGTGCACTGCAACGAAGTAGCCCCCGTTCGCCACAACTGGATAAAGCCTGTGCACAGCAACAAAGACCCAACACAGCCAAAAGTAAATTAAAATAAATAAATAAATATTAAAAAAAAAAGAAATAAACACCCTAGTATGGTTTTGGAAATATAAGTTGGTATAACCAACAATGACAATTTGGATTTATCTATCAAAATCAAAAATACACAATTTCCTTTGATCCATTCACTTATAATACTTATAATACTATTATATTATAATATACTATATTATACAATATAATAGTACTACTTATAATAATTTTTTTCCTCCAGATATATTCCCATATGTAAATAGAGATATAAAGACATTTATTGTTTATAATAGCTAAAGTCTGGAAACCTTTTAAATGTCAATCAGTAGGTGACTGATTAAATGATTGAGTCCACAGTGGCATTCTATGTAGCTGTTAAAGAGAATGAGATGGATCTACATGTATTGATATGGAATGATCCCCAAGATATATTGTTAAATGAAGAAAGCAATTAGCAGAATTGTATACTACTATTTTTTAAAATAAAAAGTGGGTTTATGTATAAATACACATATACACCCTCCCCAGCCCCCCCCCCCCCCCCCCCGTATATATATGCATCTACAGTATATATATGGTTGCCTCTAGGGAGGGTCTTGGCCAGGAGTGAGGAGAATGTCTCACTTTTGTATTGTTAACCTTTCATACTATCTGTGTTTTTCTTTCACCCTGTGCATTTATTACTTCGTTAACCAAAAATAATTATTCTATACAAATAAATAAATGAAATGGGGCTAGGAGGCAGAGTTATCATTTATCTAGGAATGGATTAGGTATCTTCTCTTTCTGCTTGCCAAAACCATCCTTTCTAAGTTGTATCTGGTAGAATCTTGCTTGCTACCTTCTAGTAAAGGGTGGTAAATGTGAAGGTAGAGTAGAGGCTGGAAGAAATGCTTGTCTCTCTCCATTTCTTGGTAGACATGGCAAGTTACCACTCTGTGTCCCAAGCACTGTATCTTATATTGTCCAGTGGAGCAAGCCAAAGAGACACAGGGGAGATGTGGGGGCCTGAAATGGAATGTTCAAATTCTTGTCCACAGTTTCAAAATTCCATCCAAATGACTACTTTCATAGGGGCCTTGAGCTCTTCTTCCTATCCCCCTACCACTCCAATCCACTCCAAAACTATGCCATTCTTGCTGCTGCTGTGCTCCCTCATCTCTTACTGCTCCAGCTTTCTTCATCCAGAAAGTACTATTGACACTTCCCCTTCAACATTTTTTAATGAAAAATTTTAAATATATAGAAATGTTGAATGAATTGTATAGTGAACACTCATACACCCGCCACCTAGATTCTACAGTTAACATTTTACTATATTTGCCTTATCTTCCATTTAAAGTGAGTTGCAGATACCAGTACACTTCACCTCTAAACACTTCTGCAGGTTCATGCATATCATTGACAAGAGTATATTGGTGGGAGGGTTGGGGGGGGGGAATGAATTGGGAGATTGGGATACCAAATTGTACACTCTAAATATATGCAGTTTATTGTATAAAAAAAAACAGAGTATATTGGTTTATGGGTTTTTTTTTTTTTTAAGAAAAATTTATATACAATGAAATGCTCAGATTTTAAGTTTATCATTTGATATGTTTTTGACAAATGCATACACACTTGCATAACCCAAATTCCTTCAAGGAAGTTTGTACATATTCTTTCTCAGTCCATTCCCATCTCTACCCTGGTGGTCAACACTCTTCTGATTTTTTCACCATGGATTATTATTCTTCCTTTCAGTATTCACATAAATGGAACCATACAATATGAACTCTTTTGTGTAAGGTTTCTTTCATTCAGCATGTTTTTGAGATTCACTCACATTACTGTGTGTATCAATAGTTCTTTCCTTTTTATTGCTGACTAGTATTCCATTGTATGAATATGCAGTAAAGTATGTTTATCCATTTTCCTCTTGATGGATGCCTGGGCTGTTTACAACTTTTGGCTATTATGACTAAAGTTCCTATGAATAGTCTTGTGTAAGTCTTTTGTGGACATATGCTTTCATTTCTCTTGGGTAATTGCTAGGCCATACAGTAGATGTATGTTTAGATTTATAATAAATTGCCAGACCTTTTACCAAAATGGCTGTACCATTTTCATCTCTCACCAAGAATGTAGGAGTTCCTTATTAAAAAATATATATATATACACATAATTATATATAAAATAATTTATAATTATTTTATATAAAATTATATTTAGAGAGGGAGGATTCTTTATATTTTGGGGCTTCTGTATTCATTTTGACGAGCAGAAATTTTTAATTTTGGTAAAATCTAATTTATTGGATTTTTCTTTTATGTTATTGCTTTCTGTGTCTTAAGAAACTGTTGTCTACTTCCTGAGCCACAGAGATTTTTTTTTCTAGCAGTTTTATAATTTAAAATTTTATGTTTAAATCTGTAATCTTTTGAATTAATCTTTCTGTATGGTGTGAGGTAGGGATTTTTTTCCCATATGGCTAACCAGTGGTTCCAGTACTCTTTGTCATCCTCTGTTAGATTGCTTTGGCATCACTATGGACATTCTAAAGGACAGGCTGTTCTCCTTGGCTTTCTTGGTTATCCTAGTGTGGAGAGAGAAGAGTTATTTCTTTCTTGTCTCCTAACCCCTTCACTTATATCCAGATATTTTCTGGATGTTTCTGAGTCCTGACTCGTAAGCCCAGGGAATTTTCTCTGCTTGGCAGTGAGTTGTAGTGATTGGATTATCTGCTCTGTTTGGATACAGGATGGCCAGTATACCAGTGAAGGAACGGGTGAAGGTATCTCAGAACTGGAGGTTGGGACGCTGCCGAGAGGGGATTCTGCTGAAGTGGAGATGCAGGTAAGTAGCCTCTTGACTCTTTTAAAGCTACCTGGGACATAAAAGCATGCTGGGAAACGAAAAATGTAGTCTAGCTGGAGTATAAATGTGCCTGTCTTGGGTGATGGGGCACTGGTGATCCTTTAAACACCACAAAGGGGGCATCAGAGGTACAACTTTTTTTCACATTAAAAAAAAAAAAAATTACAAAAAATGTACTTTATATTAACAGATCCCACATTTTTATGATTATAAAATTAATAAATGCTTATTGTAGAAATTTGAAAAAAAATAGAAAAGCTTAAAGAAGAAAATAAGACTTACCTATAATCCTACCACTCAGAGGTAACTTCTGTTAATGCACCTCATCAAAAGAAGTAAATGAAGCCAATATTTCAACACATCTTGTTTTACAGTTATTTTTTAAAAAATTTTCTACTCTAGGGAGTTATTCCTTCACTCTTGGCTTCCTGTAGCCCTCTCCCCTACTTTTATTAAAAAGCAAAATAGGATCTGAAGATTTGGATATATATGTTACAGGAGGTAGAGCTTAGAAAAAAATGGCAGGAAATTTAGATAATGGCTTTGGCACTGCTTAATGCCACAAATTTTATACTTCATTGATGCTGAATTATTTCATAGTTATTACTTGATTCCCTACCAAAAAAGTACTCCTTGTTGATTGGTTGGAATGGATAGGGAATATTATGATTGCACATTCCTGCTGACCTGGACCTGTACTGATAGGTCCAGGCAGGCTTCTTCATCTAATGACTTTTCTCTTTTCCTTGTGCTGCTTTCACTGACACGGGTTTACTGCAAATTATGTGGTGATGGTGATGGTAAAGAAACTACAGGGGAGAAAGATGGATTTGTATGATGAAGGGCTTTACCCTCTGCTTCCCACTTTTGCCTTTTATTCCCAGAAAGAAGACTTTGTTTCTCTATCAAGGTTTTGTTCCTGACGTCTTTTTGGGTTGGTTTCAAGCAGTTTGGCAAATAAATACACAAAATGCCAGGCTGCCCCGGGATTCTCCACTCTTCACCTGGCATGAACCTGGTTTCTTGTCCTGGGCAAATGGCTGTTTACCAGATGGCTCTAAACACATGAATTCCAAACGCCTCTGTTTGCTGCCCACTTGAGTGTGCCACAAACTCGTGCAAGGGGGTGTTGAAGAGGAATGTGCGTAATGAATGAGAGTGCAGGCATCTGTACACACTCTACACATGTTCCATATAATATATGCACACACTAGTAAAAGCCTCATGTGCAGAAACTAGTTACTACAAAGTCCAAGCTGCATTTAATGGTCCATCAAGTCAATTTGCAGAACTTTTCCACATTCCCATGACGCTTGTATTAAGGAGTCTGGGGAAGAAACACAGCCCAGTTTGCTCAGACAGGCTTGGCAGTGGGAGATAGTGTCTCTGTAAATGGGGATGAATCCTCTGTCCCTATGCTTTGCTTGGGACATGGTAGCTCCAGGACCCCTACATTGTGAAGGACAGGCTGCTGGGATATACCTTGAGAAAGGGGCTTAGTCCCCGCCAGAGAGCATGGTATCTGACAGAGTCTTCTTTCTTCTTAAGGCTCACTGCGTGCCATGGGACTGGCCTGTGGCTTCTAACCTTTCTTCCTCCTGCCAGTTTGTAGAGGGAATCTTTAACTATTTGTGGATTTCTCTTATCAGCTGCCTGTGAGAGCCAACTATTTCTCTGTAGTCCCTGAACTGTAGTAGACTGCTTTGGAGCTGTGTTTTTCCATTGCCACAGTTACCCTCAAATACAGAAGTGTAGATATCCTCTGTGAGGATCTAGGAATCTAATCACTACATTAGCATCCTTTCCTAAATGGCTTTATTCCTTATGGGGCTTCCCTGGGGTCACTCTTCTCTTTTGTCTATCATACACTAACTGATCTATTGGGAAAGAGATGTGTATGGGGGTCTTGGAACCTTGAAACTTAAATGTCAGACTGGGGAGAACACAGAATGAAAAAATTACTTCATCTGGGTGGAAGGTTTCTTTTTGCCCTTCCCCACCCCTCAAGCATTGCATTTTCTTTGCTCTGCCTACACAAAGAAGTCTAGGTAGCCAGTAATTCAAGTCTCACACATTCTTCATTCATTCATTCATTCATTCATTCATTCACTTATGCCACACCATAGGCAGCTTGCAGGATAGTTCCCTGACCAGGAATTGAACCCGGGGCCATGGCTGTGAAAGCTCTGTGTCCTAACCACTGGACCACCAGGGAACTCCCAAGCATTCTCCATTTAAAAGTGATGTTTAATTGGTCTTTTATTCTGACTTTCTTTTAGAAAGTCTAAAGAATATTAGGTCACCACAAAGCTCAATCACTCTAGTTTTCTAAAGGTAGCCTAAGGCTGGGTAGTTTTGAAGGAAGGGAGTGAGGTATAGACTTAGCCTTGTAGGTTATTGCTAAGTTGGGAATTTGTCAGTCTCTCCAAAGATTGAAGTTGAATTTTCATGCTATATCTTGATGATCCTTAAATTTTGTTTTCCATTTTTGCAGTCAGATGCCCTGGATGCAGCTAGAGGCTGATTCTCTGTACATATCCCAGGCTAATTTCATCCTGGCCTATCAGTTCCGCCCAGATGGTGCCAGCTTGAATCGGAGGCCCCTGGGAGTCTTTGCTGGGCATGATGAGGACGTTTGCCACTTCGTGCTGGCCAACTCGCATATTATCAGTGCAGGAGGGTAAGTGCTGCAGGCTTCTCCTTCCTTCCTCCTCCTCAGTATTCTTCAGAGACCTTCTGCCTACCTCTGACTTTTCTGTTTCAACTCCAAAGGGATGAGTAGGGAGACTAGAAGAATGGGTAGTGGGTTTTTTTTCCCATTTAAAGCAGGTGCTTCATAGGGTTAGCTGGAGAAGGAAAACAGGAAGAGCACTTAATGAAAAGTGAAACTGGTTTTGATACTCTCAAGGGGGAAATTTGTTTTGTCTCTCAGCTCTGTTCAGCCCCAAGTGTACTGAAGAAATAAAAGTATCTAGAAACTCAGCACCTTATTGGGCTGAATTGCCTAAAGCTTAGCAAATTTGGAAGTCATTGGAGACTCGGGCTGTTTCCTACAGAGAGAATAATTGGCTCTCGGGGGTGGGCTTCTTATTTCTCTCATAGAGATGGGAAGATTGGCGTTCATAAGATTCACAGCACCTTCACTGTCAAGTACTCAGCCCATGAACAGGAGGTGAACTGTGTGGATTGCAAAGGGGGCATCATCGTGAGTGGCTCCAGAGACAGGACAGCCAAGGTGAGGTGGTCTCCCCCGTACATACTTGCATTCCCCCCGTCTATAGGGAGTGGGGTGGGAGAGGGTGGATAGGACCTTGAGCCTCAGGATTGGCTGAGGGCATTGAGTTGGGGCAGGGGGGGAACAACACAATAAAGAACTCACTTATGTGCCTCTGGCATGCAGCTTGCCATGCTGGGCTGTGTCCCTGCCAGCTGGCCCGGGAAAGGAGTGGACAGTGGCTGGGAAGCTTGCCACTTACTCGAAATGTGGCGTGAACTCAAAAACAGAGGGCCTGGCCAGCTTTTCCTCCCTGAGCTGTTTCCTCAAGTTTGTGGGTTGAGTTCTAACCCCAATATTTTATTTTAAAATCTCCCTCCTTCTGCTCACTCTCTGTTGAGAAGGTTAATTTTTTACCACCTTGTTTATAAGCAATTGGACTGATAATTAGAATGTGTTTTTACTGCTTCTCTGGAGAGTGATGTGGTCAGAAAGCAGTGGAAAGACGACGAGAGGAGGGCATTGTTTGTTGCATCTTTGCCAACTTGCCCGGTCTGAAGTCAGACATCTGTCAAGGCCCAAAAGAATGAGACTAATAAGTAGCGTAACCCCTGTTTTGTGGACTCAGCTCCTCCACGTCTGGGTCAAATAGGCTTCCACCCATGAGACAGAGAAGAACTTTCTCTATCCCTGTGTCCAGTAGCCCTTGCCAGGGCCCACACATACCTGGTCTTTTGGGGCTGCTGTGGGAACTTTGCTGACAATTCAGTTGATGGTGCAGGAAGCTCGATTGGTTCTTGCTTGTTTCCCAGCATCTGGAGATTCCACAGTGCTAACAGGAGCAAAATGCTTGTCCATGTCAGCAAGTGGGGCTCTCAGACACATAGGGAGAGGACTCAGGACAGAGAAGTTGCAATCTCTCCTAACTTTTCTAACTCCATGTTCCCTTCAGTGATTACACCTTCATTTAAAAATGCTGCTAATTTATGTAAAAAGGACTAAATATGTTCCTTTCTATTTATGGAAGTTTCTCCTCCCTTTGATAATTTTTTTCTTACACTGTATTCTGTCAGAGAGATGTATGCATCAGCACGGGAGCCTGAGAAAAATTCAGAAAATCTTTTTTTTTTTTTCTTGGCACACGGGCTTAGTTGCTCCGCGGCATGTGGGATCTTCCTGGAGCAGGGCTTGAACCCGTGTCCCCTGCATTGGCAGGCGGATTCTTAACCACTGCGCCACCTAGGAAGCCCTTTTTTTAAAAATTTAAAACAACAGAAATTTATTACCTCACAGTTCTGGAGGCCAGAAGTCTAAAATCAAGGTGGTTTTTTTTGTTTGTTTTTAAATTAATTTTTTTTGGAGTATAGTCGCTTTACAATGTTGTGTTAGTTTCTGCTGTACAGCAGAGTGAATCAGCTATACGTATAAATATATCTCCTCTTTTTTGGATTTCCTTCCCATGTAGGTCACCATACAGCACTGAGTAGAGTTCCCTGTGCTATACAGTAGGTTCTCATTAGTTATCTGTTTTATACATAGTAGTGTATATATGTCAATCCCAATCTCCCAGTTCACCCCACCCCAGGAAATCTTTTGAACCGACATGGAAGCTGAATTTCCTATCTCCTGCTTCCGAATACCCCACCCCATACCTACTTCAGGTTTCTGATTGGTCCCTGTCTTTGTACATTCCTTGCAAAGAGACCAGCCTTAACTTGCTATACTGCTCAAAAGTCAATTTGCCCAGAAAACTTTTGTGCATATGTGACCTAGATAGTCTCATCTCATTCTAACATTTTCTTGTCATGGCTTCAAGCTTCCCTGTGAAGGCTTCAGTGACATCTCTTTCTTCTATCCATTTCTAACCATGGTCTGTCTGACACCCAGAGCAGTATACAACTAAGCTTTATGACCACAGGTAGCAATTCAGGGGTATAGACTGCTCACAGTTGAAAACTGACAATTTTATTTGGGATATTGGGTTAGTTTCATGTTTTAAGTACAACTATTTAGTGGTTTAGAGGTTTTAAGCATTGAAATTGGTACTTTCTAATTCTAAAATTGTCGCTGCAGTACATCCTACTCCTTTTGAGGATTTCTTTCTAGTCAGTGACAGAATTCTCCCCCCTGGTTCTTCAACCCCAGGCAGCTAGTCAGCTGTTTTGGGGCTTCCCAGTGACCTCCAGGCCAGTTCATCTTTCCTGGCTTTCTGGATGCTGCTTCTGTTCCCTCCTTCTATTGTTGTCTTAGCCGCCTTCATCTTCCTGGACCATTTTCACATAACCCACAGTTAGTCTCTTAAAACTGACTCTCCATTTCTTTTTGGTGGCATCTGTACTTCTCCAGCTGCTTCTACAGGTTTCTAATACCTGAGCCTATATAAGAAGTTAGTCATGTTTGTCTGTAAACATCTATAGCCTATTTTTCGGGAGTTCCCCAAAATGGACTATGTTTCAGGAAAGAGATTTATTGGGCTGAAGGGAAGCAAAACATTTTCTTTGCAAGACTTCTGAGCTAGGGACTGTCCGGAGAGCTTCCTTCCCCTGCCCCCAACCCTAGTTTCAGATTTACTGTGACTTAGCTTGGATTGCCTCTCTAGGCTTTGGTGAGGCTGGCCCCATCCTGAGATGTGATAGGATGGTAGCTTATATTCTTGCTGGGCCTGGGCCAGGTCTGATCATTCCTTCATTTTTTTCCTTTTTCTTTATTCTTTCATTCATTCTGATAAGTGCCTACTGTATGCAAGGCTTGAAAGGGGAAGAAGATACAGCATTTCCTTAAGGGGAGCTGAGACTGCCTGCGCTAGCTATGAAGTTGGTTGGAAGTGGCCAGGACTATGAAGTTGTAAGGCTCTAGGGAAAGGGCCAGAAAGTTGGAGGGAGGAGAGATCTCATCTTACTTGGAAGGGGAGATTTTATGAAGGAGGGAACATTTGAACTAGTTTTTTTTTTTCTTCTTTTAGGTATTTTTCAGTGCATACTTTTGCTTTTTTGGTTTTATAATAACATAGAATGTAACCAGGCACTGTGCTAATAATAAGCAGTTTACATTTATTCATTTTCTCATTTTATACTTTAGGGTAATTTTTCCCCACATAATTATGGGCATAGTATATCTATATTTTAAATTAATTTTTATTGGAGTATCGTTGACTTACAACGTTGTGTTAGTTTCTGCTGTACAGCGAAGTGAATCAGTTATACATATACATACATCCACTCTTTTTTAGATTCTGTTCCCATATAGGTCATTACAGAGTATTGAGTAGAGTTCCCTGTGCTCTACAGCAGGTTCTTGTAAGTGATCTATTTTATTTGTAGTAGTGTGTGTGTGTCAATCCCAGTCTCTTAATTTATTCCTCCCCCACCTTCCCCCTTGGTAACCATAAGTTTGTTTTCTATATCTGTGACTCTTTCTGTTTTATAAATAGGTTCATTTGTACCAGATTTTTAGATTCCACATACAAGCAATATCGTATGATATTTGTCTTTCTCTATCTGACTTACTTCACTCAGTATGACAATCTCTAGGTCCATCCATGTTGCTGCCAATGGCATTATTTCATTCTTTTTTATGGCTGAGTAATGTGCCACTGCATATATGTACCACATCTTCTTTATTCCTCCATCAGTGGATATTTAGGTTGCCTCCATGTCCTGGCTATTGTAAATAGTGCTACATTGAACAGTGGGGTACATGTATCTTTTCAAATTATGATTTTCTGTGGATATATGCCCAGGAGTGAGATTGCTGGATCATATGGTAGTTCTATTTTTAGTTTTTTAAGGAACCTCCATACTGTTCTCCATAGTGGCTGTACCAATTTACATTCCCACCAACAGTGTAGGAGGCTTCCCTTTTTTCCACACCCTCTCCAGCATTTATTGTTTTTAGATTTTTTGATCATGGCCATTCTGACCCGTGTGAGGTGATATCTCATGTAGTTTTGATTTGCATTCATAATATCTTATATACCCAATTTACCCTGCTGTCTACTTTATTTTATAAGGTTTTCCATTATTGTTGCAAATTATTTGTGTCATCTTTAATGGCTTCACAATGGACTTATAATTTAGTTACTATTTTTCCTATTGGTAGATGTTTGTATCTGTTTTTTTCCTGTAGTGATAAGAACCACCATTATTGATGCCTAATGCCTGCCAAATACTGTGCTACTATGCTGGGTGCTTTACACTTATCTTCATATTTCCACACTGCAACCCTGAACGATAGGCATTATTTACCATTTTATACATGAAGAAGCTGAGGCTAAGAAGTTATGAAATATCCCTAACGTCAGAGATAAATAAGTAGCAACTAGGGTTCAAACCCAGATTTGTCTAATTCTAAAGCCCACATGTGCTCTTTCTGCTACTGCAGGCTGCAGGGAATATTTTTAGCATTTAGGTTTTTCTTTGTTTTAGGATTATTTTCTTAGGATAGAGTCTCAGCAATAGAATTACCAAGTTGAAGGCTTTGGTCATTTTAAGGGTCTGGATACATATTGCCAACTGTTTTTTAAAAGAATGTCTAAATGCCCACTCCCACTGAGTTATATCTTCTCCAGGGTTGGGTCTGTTTTAGATTTGACCCCTGAGGGTTAAGACGTGATCTGCGTGTTCATGTTTTGGTGGATGGTGTGCTGCTGGCGCAGGTTAGGAGGGCCGCTTTCCCCAGATCATGCTTGGGAAATTGGCAGCCTGCTTCTTGGGAAATTGGCAGCCTGCTTCTGGAGCCACTCTTGTTGACCAGGAATCTTGTTCTGTGGTTTTCACAGCCTAGGGATCCACCAGCCCATTCAGGCCTAGGGCTGTCCCCATAGGTTTTGTAATCAGAGTCTTTGGTGTCTCCCCAGCCACCCCAAACAAGAACCTGCCTCCTAGGTAGTTTGCGTCAGGGAAAAGGCAAACTTCTCTTCCAAGCTGAGGCTGTCTGAAAGAGGACGATAGATACATCTAGTTACTACCAAAGTGATGTGATCTGGAAGAGTGAGCCAGAATCCTGGCGTTCCAGGAAAGTTGTGGTATTTACCTTTGTTTTCTGCCCTTCCTCATTCAGGATCTTCTTGTTAAATTTATTTTCTTTTCTATTGGGAAAAGTAACTCACACACTTCTCCCCCTGTCATAGACACACAAAATCGAAGAAACACTTTCTCCTTTTATAGAGAAGAGATATCATATGATCCTAAGAAGTCAGGACCACCCCCGCTCCATCACCTACCCCTTAAACTCAAGGAATGTTTCCTGAAAGTTCTTCCATCTAAGGTCCTGACTGACTTGTATGTTCCCCTTATAGCACTGCAGGGACCTTGAGAGGTCATGGATCCATCTGGCCTCCTCGGGATCCCTCCTTGGCTGTCTGGGGACAGCCCTGTACATTTGAGGTGTCCTCTCTGTTTGGTTAGAGGCTTAGTCCCGTGTGTGTGTCATCTGGGGAGGGGTGAGGTGAGGGGGCCTTGTGCTTAATGGGAGATTTCTAAATGCACTGACCGCTGAGAGGGCTCTGTGAGTGTTGATTAGAGTTAAGCCCAGAGTGGCTGCTAATGTACATTCCTGACTGATAGGGACCAGATAATGTGCTCCAAGCAATATTTTTAACCTGTAGGAGATATGGAGGCTTAAAGGAGTTAAGCTTTTCTGCTACTTTTGGTGACACTAGGTGCTAAATTCCCTGCTGACATGAATAGCGCTGGATTCTGGGCATTATCAACAAACAAACAACAACACACCACCTTCCCACTTTGAAGTCCTCTTCTTCCATTTTTCCTTCCCTTGGATCTTTCTTTTTACTCCTCTCTCTCTAATTCTACTCTAATTCTATCTCTGTCCTCTCATCCTGGGCTTGATCTTCCTCCTTCTCCCTACCTCCTCAAAGCAGAATCTTGGTGAGAGGTAGGAAGAGGAAAGTCCACAAACACGGGAGGTCACTGAGAGAGGGAAGCCTCACCTGCCCACGCACCTCAGTCAGGTCTCAGCTGAGGAACGTGGAACTTCTGATTCCCTGGTATAAAATTAGCTGCTGCGTAAGGGCTCTCAGGTGGAAGTGAAAGGGTGGTTAGGACTGGGAGCCAGCGTCTATCTGGGTGCTAGGCAAGGCAGAAGCTGGAGAGTTCCCTCTGCTGCTACCCAGAGCTCTGTATGTACAGGATGGAAAGGATTCTCCATTTCCCCACCCCCGTAGGGACAGTGACTCCATCTGGTGCACCTTTCCAACCCTCATCCTGATCCCAGGCAACACCAACGAGAGCATCTCCTCTCCTGTTTCCAGGTATGGCCTTTGGCCTCAGGCCGGCTGGGGCAGTGCTTACACACCATCCAGACTGAAGACCGAGTCTGGTCCATTGCTATCAGCCCATTGCTCAGGTAAGGGAGATATTTTGGGGTACGGTTTTGTCCCGTGTAATAATGCTTTTATTTTACAGTGTCAGGTGGGCATCATGAGGAGAGGCTTGGGGCCCATGTCCAGTTGGCCCTCATGCAAAGTCATGGATGTGGAGTAGATTTGTTGACAATTGCAGCAGAAGTGCCAATTTCGATGGTGGCTTTATCCTACCCTTTGGCCTGACTGGTGTTTCTCTAGTTTTACCTGTGACCGAGTGAGCTTTGCTTCCTGACTTCTGCTTTCTAGGCTCTCTGGAACTGAGACAGGCCTCTCTTCCCCCCAGCAGGGTGCATAGACACCCTCTCTGCACCTACTCCGTCAGGTTGTTTACCTAGTATCTTCTCCCGCTTCCTTCACCCCACACTCCCCACCAAATGATCAATGGGAAAGCTGTAGGGCTGCCACCCTCCAACACTGGGTTTAAGTCAGTCACTTGTTTTATGAGAGTTGGCCCCCCTCTTTGCTCAGCCCCCTTCAGCCTTTTTCTTCTCACCCCAAGGAGTCTGCACCCCTCCTCCTGCCCCTTCCACACTCTCTTTCAGGTTTTCCCTTCTTAAAGAATTAGAGCCGATTAGCCACGTCATTAATTCTTCAATTTGACGGCTGATATAGCAGGACCTGAAACACATTGCTGACCTCAGAGAATGGAGACCCCGTTCCTTAGCATATTGACGATGGGAGAAGTTAATTAAAATTCCACAGAGCGGAGGTGTCAGCTAACCTATAAACCTGTCGCTGTTCAGAACAAATCATTCTAGCAATCCTAGGAAGAAGGGAAGCGAAGACCAGCAGGGAGTAGAGAGGCCTAAGTGTGTGGGAGCAGAGGGTGGAAAATGGAGCCATTGAGCTCTGGCCCCTCCTCAGTTTCTTCCTAACGCTACCCCCTTTAAAGCCAGCTAGCCAAGCTTGGGTGTCTATGGGATGGATATGTGTAAGAGTGGGAGGTGGGCTGGTGACTGCATCTCTGTCGTTACCTGAGGACTCCTGCTGGCTTCAGGAGACTGAGGTGGGCTGGGGTGAGGTCAGTGGTGCAAGGATGCTTTTCAGGCTGGAGATGGTCCTTGTGCTTCCTGCACATGGAATTAGGCTTAAGACACGTACAGGCTCTTCCAGCATCCCCATCCTCATATTCCTCTACTCCAGCCACCTCCTCTGGAATATGTTAGGCTACCTGGTAACAGAATAGAGTGTGGAAGCTATTGAAGATGATGTCAATAAAAGAGGCTGAGGATAGTGTCTGCCTTCATCACTAAGAAGCAGTTTAGATCACAGTAAACTGACCTTGTGGATTTTTTGCCCACAACTTGGAAGCTGGCTTTGAAGAAGAACCTAGCTTCCTAATATTACTAGCACTGCTCTATAATTACTACTGCTACCAGCAGCTAACATTTTTTAGTCATATGTTCTATGCCAGACCCTCTGCTAAGTCCTTGATATGCCCCATCTTTGTTGAAAGCCTAGGTCTCATATTTTCTTCACATTCTCCTTAAGAGTCTCCTTGGCGTATTTTCTTGCCCCTGGGACGAATCTTCCACTCACTGATGGCTGGCTGTTTAGCTCCTGACCCACAGTTATTTGAGATGACCTTTTCCCCAAGTCCACAAATGGTGTCTTGGACTGTTTTAAAAAAATAGTTTGCATTTGGGATTCTGTCATTACACTAAAGGACCAGAGTATATGTTGGTGTTCTCTCTGCCTCTTTTTCTCTTACTCCCAAAATATATTGGGATAGGGATCTTTTCATTTTATCATTAAATCCATTTTTCCTTACTGTGTCAATGAATTTGAAACTTTCAGTAAACTCATCCGTTTTCCCAGTCTGGGAAGACACTGCCTCCTAGCTGTAGGGTCTGTTCTGGGAAACTGGAGTTCTGCTTTGCCACCAACCAGCAGGGTGGCCTCGGGTTAGTCCTTGGAGCCACAGTTTCCTCATCTGTTGCATATGAATACCATTTCTTTCAGAGTCCTTACTAGGTTATTGTGAAGATGATCTGAAATAATGAATATGAAAATACTTTGTAAAGCTAAAAGGGCTAGAATCTTGTGTCGGCAAGAACCTCTCCTACCTAGTAAAGCGTTTGTTTAGTGGCTTAGCTGCTCTCATGTTTACTCCCTTCCCCAGGGCTTCTCCTGGCCCTCCTGGAGTTACACTGCTCTTTTTCAGTCTTCTAGAGGTGGGGACTCAGCAGGAATCTCTTTCCTCTCCTTTCCCCTGTGGTGCTCCTGCCCTGCATGGCTGACTTCTGTTCCCCTCCCTGCTACCTCTCCTGTTGAGTGTGGTCATCAGTGTCACTAATGTGATGTGGCCGTGAACCCCTTATGAGGAACATGAGAGCAGGTGGGCGGCAGCTGTGCTCCAGGGAACCTGGACAGTTGGGAGACCCAACACATCTCAGTGTCTTTCTTCTATTTAAAATAATTTGTCAGAGCTATTCATCCTGTTTATCTTCCATGCTGGGACTTATCTGCCTCCTTTTCATATGTGTGTACTTAGAAACATAGTATGAAACATGAAACCTTGAGCCCTAGGCTGAATTTGAGGTGTTCATGACTGGGAGAAAGCAGGTATTCTGTCCTGTGTCCAAGTGTCACCTCTCCTTCCTTCCTTGACCTTGAGTTTTTGATTTGTAAGCACTCTCGGAGGATGATATTTAATACCAGTCCTGTGCTTAGAGCCATGTTTAGGTCCTCAAGAAGCGGGGAAGGAAAACCAGTAGGCTCCTTGGGAAGGTGGCAGGCAAGGACCTCTCCCTCCTACGTGCCCTCCAAGCCATCTTCTTGCCCCAACACTAATAACTCTGTTTTTAGGATTTATGACTTATAGATTCAGCCCTCATTCTGTAAAGGAGGCCCAGCCTGGAGCTGTTTGATGAGTGAAAGAAGGACAGGTTGAGATGGAACAGAAGTGAGATGCCGGAGGTGGAAGCACACATGTCTGGGTGTAATTGTGGGTCCAAGCTGGTCTCAGGATACAATCTCCTGAGGTCACATAGAGTTCTAAGCGCTTTGCCATGAGTATCACAGAAGAGCAGAGTTTTTGAAGTGTGTAATACCTTTCATTGTCATTGAGGGATTATTTCTAGCTCAATAAAGTTAGCAAATACTGAGTAAGGAAATGAAGACTTGGTTTCATCCCTTCTACTTTCCATCTGTTTTTTTCTCATTCCCTTTCCTCTGTGCTTCCTGTGTACTGACTGAACACTTGCTGTGGGGTAGCTCTCCCGAGGATCTTATTCGGGGTGGGGGAGGATGGGGCACAACTGTAATGGTTGCTAGACGACACTACGTGCCTGAAACTAGTCTGTCTCTGGTTGAGGAAAGGGTCATTCCCTCTCCTGACAGATAGAGAAATTGAGGCCCAGGGAAGGGCACATGTGGGATGGGGTAGAAGAGGCTCAGGTCTCTAGCCTATTGCCACATGCTGTGGTGCTGAGGGGGGGCCACGAGGCAGGCCTCTGGGTCACTGCATTGCCTTCATCCACCAGAATCTTAGACAGTAGCTGTGGCCCTTGAAAGGCTCTGTGGGGACCTGGGAACATTTTGTCTTTCTGCAGGCCAGAGTTGAGATAGGGAGGGGGAGGGGAAGAAGGCAGTGTGTAGTCAGGGCCTGGGCTCATTCGTGCAGCTGTGAATGCTCACGCCGTCCAAGGAGTGCCAGTGCACATAGATCTTCAGTTTGCAGGGCCCTTCCAAGCTGGCTGGGGGGGCCTTGGTGGTGAAATGAGTCTGGAGCGCCGTTGCCCTGTTTGCCTGGGAGGGGAAGAGAGGGGAGCCCACAACCTCCTCCTTCCTCTGCAGACACCATATTTATTGCCCTCCAAGAAAAAGGAGGTGCTCGGCAGAATCCTTTCCCCATCTCCGAACAACACTTGCTATCATGTGAGTGAGTGTGGTCAGGAAGGCTTCCCAGGACACTTGGGTTTTAATCCCTTCTCTCTTGTTTCTGTCATTAGGGAAACATATGAGTGGTATAGGTGTAGAAACTTGATTTAGCTGTGTTATTAAATATACAATATAATTTTGTGTAACTTTGCTCACTGTGGTGGCCTGTTTGTTTTGGGGGGGATTAGTCCAAGTCTGCATGAAATGTACCGATTGAAATTTGTAAAGTGAGTTGTGGCCTCTGGAGGGTTTTGGTGAAGGAGCTGCCCCTTCTTGCTTCATTTCTCCCAGAGGTGAGGGAGAGTCTGGAAGGAAAGCAATCACTGTGTACTGTTTGGTTAGGGGGTGGATTTCTGGGGAGAGCGGGTGTTTGTTCCCAGTGGCTACAGGGTTTACTGTGTGTTGTGTGTGTGGTAGACACATTCACCAGCCTGTTGAAATACGCCCTTCTTTAGTGAAAGGTAATTGCATCTGGAGTTTTCTCTGACAGAGAGGTTTGAAAGATTGGAAACAAGAGGCAGCCAACTTTCAGTTTAGATTCTTTTGGTTCCCAGTGGTTCAGCAACCCTCTGGCCCTGGGCTTTCTAACTCACTCACTGCTTTTAGGGGAAGACAAATCAAAAGTAAATGTTGTGCCTCTGAGTTTTGCTTTCTCTAGTTGGTGATAAAGAGCTGGGTCCTGAAGGGGATCTCTAACTTTGATAACCTGAAGAAAGACTCTGATGGATGACTTTGTCGTGCTTCACATTGTAGCTGGTCATCCCGATGCTTTGGTCCACAGCTATCAAGAGCTGTCTCTTCTCCCTCCCCAGGGTCAGGGGCTTGTCTAGGGAAAGGACACCTTCTCTAGGCAAGGAGTGGCTCGGTGTCCCCCTTCACCAGGCTGAAGACCACACTAGAGGGAGTCTCCTGTGTGTGGTGGCCCTAGATGAGAGACTCAGAGGCACAAAGACAGCGTGGAGGGGCCAGAGGCTGGCATGGCTGCAAGAGGCTGCCTGATGCCTGGAGAAAGAAGGAAGCGCTGCATGATGCTAGGTGGGCCCACTGGTCCAGCCTAAAGTGACCTGATTGGAAAGCAGTCAGTACAGGGACACAACTGCATCGGAGTCCGGTCCTGCTGAATCTCAGGGCAGTGCCCGCCACCCTAGAATTCTTTGCTGGTGCTAAGCCAAGCCTCTCCTGCAGACATAGCCATCAGTAGCAAGCACGAAATGCCACAGGGGTGGGTTTCACTTCCTCAAGACCCTGGATTTCTGCCACTACCCAGGGCATGTTGGGCACAGGGAGGCTCATGTACTGAGCTGCTGGCCTGAGACCAGCAACCCAACCAGCCCTGGCTGGCCCAGACCCCATTTGTGGGAGCAACTCCTTCCCTGGCCAGGAAGATTGGCTCAGTTGCGAAGAACTGACTAAAATGAAACACCAGAACTAGAAGCAGAGGCTGCTGCGGAAGGCGGGATGCTGTGGATACAGAGTCCATGCATGGAGACCCTGCCCCTGCTACACAGATATATTTCTATCCCCCAGTCTCAGTGTTTGAATTCTTTCTTCCTCTTTGTTCCTGTATCTCTCCTCCCATCCCGATCACTTTTCTCTCTCCAGGTACTTCTTAAGCTTTACAATGTGCTAGACCCTGGGGGAACAACAGAGAACTAGACAGCATAGTCTGGTGGGGAGACAGACCAGTTGAACTTAGCAAATACGGTATGCTAAATTCTCAGATGGGGAACAGAACATGTGGGAGGGATCAGAGTCTTCCTCCTCTTCCTGCTGCCTGCACCTCCCAGCTCCAGTCCCTACCTGCACCGCTATTTCTCCTACCCTTTCCGCATCAGGAATAGAGAAGGGTAATTTTCCTGCCTTAGCTGCGGCTGACTTTTCTGGCTTGTGTGTGCAATGTGCCTGTGTTTTTCCACCTTTGATCAGTGTTCTGCCGACAGATAATTTAGCAATCACATCCCAAGGTGGAAGCATGGAGTTAATGTTAAAATTAGTTGGGGTTTATTTTTTTTTCTTTTACTCTTTAAACTTCAGTGGGTGATGAGGCAGAGAGGGAGGCAGGAGGGTGAAGGGGAGCCATAAATTCTGTGGCTGGTGTAGCTATTCTCTGAGCAGCCGGGAAGCCTCTGATGTCTCCACAGCACTTTCATTAACATTTAAATTAAGGGTTTGTTTTCCAGTCTGTTTTATAGGCAGGGACCTTTCATGGCCTGTCACATGCAGCATCCCCCCCCCACCCCTTTTCCAAGCAAGTGTGTAATTGTAGCCACTGCTCTATCCTAACTCTGGGTTGCAGCTGGGAGTTCAAAGGGAATTCCTGGAGATGGAGCTCTGGAGGTACAAGGTGTAACAGTCAGGATGTGGGTGTTCCTCCTCAAATGAAGGCGCTGTGTAGGAGCTCTTTCTCCTCTTATCTGACCTGTGCTTTTCTCTGCTCTTTCAAGGGACACACACTTCAATGTGACTTGGACGCCTCCCACCCTTCCTTGCCTGGGGCATGAGGCAGGTGGAAAAGTTTCATCCATCCGCGTGGTTTCTCCTTATATCACAAGTCAGCACCTGGGGTATAGGTCTTCATGCTTATCTTCCGTCTTGTGATTTTTTTTTTGAGTCTCAAGAATACTTTCTCCTACTCTGGTAGACTTAGAGAAGCAACAATATAAAAGAAATTGCCATCTGAGAAGAATTTATAATAAAATAGGGTCCATTGGTCCAAAGAAGTGCATTCTGGCATGAATAGACGTGTACACACGCCACATGCATTTGCTAGCTCTATGTGTACACATGTTTGAAATAGCTTACTGATTTAGATCATTTGAGGAACCTGTTCTCCAGGGTCTTGGCATTCAGAGGGAGCTCTCCTGTACTCTCACAGAATGAATTTATGTCTAAATTTCCTTCAGACAGGCATATCGGCAGCATTTGGGGATGTTCTGAAAAGAAATCCTTGCTGTGGTCTCCCTCCTTCCCATCAGCATCCTGTTGATCTGTAGATGATGAGAATGTGTCCCAAACACTCATGGAGCATCTCATTAGTTCATAACCTCTGAGGGCTTAGTTCACCCACTGATGGTCTTGAGCTAGATTTTCTCTCTAGACAGTGGTGAAAGGGGCATTGAGGCCTTTTTCTCTGTTCAGAGGCTGAGAATTTTCTTTCTCTTGGAGCCCTGACTTTACTCCTTGAGTCTCCATATCTTTCCTCCTTCCTGCACTAACTCAAACTGCCTGTGACTTATCTGCGGGATTGAAGATGGCTAAGCATCTGGGCCGCCTGTTCCAGGTAGCATACTCAACAGGTGGACACCCTCATGCCCTGGAGTCTTGCCCGAGGGAGTGAGGGAGGTGCTGGGGTGACCCCTGTGCAGGTGCTGCTGGGCTCAGATTGCAGCCTGGTGTCCAAGCCCCTCCTGGTGGTGATTAATCTGGGACACGGGCCGGCAGAGGCCCAGCCAGGGCAGCTTTGGTCCCTCACTGTGAAGACCTTTGGCTTGGAGACTGAACTGATCTCTGTAGCCTGCTTCGGCTTGAGTTTGATCTGTCAAGGCTAAAGAGGAACCTGATGGTGGGGCGGAAACTTCTAGCCCTGTCTGACTTATGGCACTGATCCGTTCCACTGGTCTTGTCATGATAACACTCGTATATTTAAGATTTCCCCACCTGTTAGCTGTAACACTCAGATAAGTGAAAGGAGGGATCTTCATGAAATATCTGTGCTTTTAGTTTTTTGTGCCAGTGGAGCTCACTCTTGTAAGTAGATGGGGCGGGGGGGCGGGGTTGCTTTGTACTGGGCCCAAGTGAAAAAGGCAATGATGGAACCACGGCTGGATTAGTAGAATAATGTGTTTTTGTATATTGGGGGGGTAGGATCACCCCATCCTCCTGTAATTTAGTGGCTCTCAGGCCATTTGAGGCAGATTTCAGTACATCAGTTTGGAGTCAAGAGTTAAGTTCCTTGTTTTCCTTTTCATTTCAAACCAAATTTTTTGACATGATGTCTTCTCCTCCCCACCACCTTTCCATCTACCAGAGTCCTGGTCCCTGGGACCTCCAGGTGGCACTGCACAGAGTCAGTTGTATTCTCCTCTCAGTTCAGGACAGTCACATGTGGCTCTCCTTGGTCATGGGCTTAAGACCCAAGAACAGGAATTCTGCTGTTCATGACAGTTTCTCGGCATCCATGAGTGTCATGAGTTTCATTATTATAATAGTTCCTTTTGGGGTTTAGGAGCCTGGGACCCAAGACCTGGAACATTTTCCTCACACCATCAAGGAAGAGAATGGATATCCTTGTATACCACTAGTAGTGAAATATGTTGACACCATTGGTATGGAAAACTGGCTATAAATATTCTATGATTCATGGAATTCCCTGGTTGTCCAGTGGTTAGGACACTGCGCTTCCACTGCAGGGGGCTCGGGTTCAATCCCTGGTCAGGGAACTAAGATCCCGTATGCTGCACAGAGCAGGCAAAAAAATAAATAAAAAACCCAAAACAAAACAAAACGAAAAGATTCTATGATTCAAAAAGGTCTGTGTTGATTCTGAGTTTTTCTGGGCTGACTAGAGTTTCTACATAGAATGACAATGAAGGATGCATTTATACCTCAGTAAGCTAACAAATATATTTGGCTCTTCCTTCACACTAATACCCAGAGATCTCAGTTGTGTGGAGTGGACATCTGCTAATCCTTGTGCCTCTCTAGCAGTTTCTCGAACACGATTTTTTTGGAGTTTTAAGTTGTGAACTTTGGGGGCAGGGGTTTTATTTCCTCTTTTGTGTAAGTTACAAGCCTTGTACTACAGACAAAACCCCTATGCCTCTGGGGTGCTGTATTAAACTGACTACCCAAGATCCTTGTCCCTTTTCCCAGCTGGTTCTCGCTCCTCTCTCTGGCCAGGGAATTTTCATAGGAGGTAGTTTGTGACACTGTCTGTAGGCTTGGCTCAGGCAGAAGGTCCTGGCAAGGGAGGGAGGAGTGGAGGGGAGGAGAGAGGGGAGTACACCATGCAGAAGCCCTGGTAATTGCAAAGGGAATATTAGTCCAAGAGCTGCTGGCCCAGGAAATTGCTTTCTGCGGAAGCTTTCCTTTTTCATAGTTTGCAATGCAAATTTAAAACATGAATGGGGCACAAAAAAGTATAGGAGGGGCAGGTGGGGTGCCAGTTGGGATGTGATAACATCCAAAATCTTCAGCAGGGCCTTAATTTGCAAAAGAGAATTTCAAGTATTGAGAGAAACTTTTAGGAGATTAAAATAACTATAAATCATATTTTGTTGTGATTCCCTCCCCTCAACACACACACACACACATTTTCTGTGTTATTGTGTTCAGACTTGCCTCTAGCCCTGCTCAGCTTGCACTGCTGTCTCCTCCTCTGTACCTTCCTACAGCAAAGCCATAATCCAGCTTCTCGAACAGTGGCCATGGTGGTCATGGTGTAATATTTTGATTTCTGCAGCAGGCTGGAAACAGCAGCCCTATCTAAAGTTGGTGCACTTCAGACAATGTGCACACCAGTCCTGGGGACTAAAGAGCATAGCACCCGAAGGCAGGAGCTTGCCTGCTTTGAGAAGGCATTAAAGCCAAGGCCCTTCATCTTCTGCTTTCTCTGATCCTCTTAATACTGTGCGTAGGCTTGGTGAAGCAGAAGGTGGGGTCACCAGGCCTTGTTCTTCTCTTGATTTTCCATGCTTCATCTGCCAAACCTAGAGAGGTGTGGCTTTTGGCTTCAGGCTGGAGACACTTATGTCTGTGTTCCTTCTGGATGCTTTGGTGGTGGTGAAGGTGGGGATAGGCAGAGGATGGGTATCACTTTCATTGTGCTGGCATAGCAAGTGGTCAGGTGTGAAGCTTCGTACTGGCTTCTTTCTAGGAGCTGAGCTAGATAGGAAGACACAAAGGCCAGAAGGCAGTGTGGAGGATGTGCTTTCCAAGTATAAATATTCGCCAGTAGTAAAGGCCATTGTGCAACTGTGTGGGTTGCTTCTCCTCCTTTGTGTGTGGCTTGCTGCACACGTGACAGGTGCTGGCTGAACAGAGAGGGAAGGAAAAGCCGAGATGCGCAAGGTGAAGTGAAATGGACCCTTTTCTGCTTGAGGCCACCATAAGTGTCCGTCCCTCCTTTCTTCATTGATTGGGGAGTTTTGAGAGAGATTAGATTGAGTCTTGACCTGACTCAGTCTTGTGGTGCCTGATCAAAACTCTGTGGAGTCTCAGGAGCACAATTTCCATATAGGAGGCTGTCCAGATTTACTCAGCTGCCGCTCAGCACATGCTCCTCACCCTGAACCCACTGCATCGAGGCCTTCAGGGGCTGCAGAGAGGGCCTAGCTCAGAGCATGTGACCCACTGTCTCCCTTTCTCCTGAGGGCTCTACTCTTGCAGAACGCTTCTCTTTCTCCTGTTATTTTCTGCTTTCTTGCAGTGGTAGCATTAGTTGTCTTGGCCAAGCCTAGGCCTTTTTCCTCCTGGGCCTGAATGAGAGAAGACCAAGTGAGTGATTGGAGTGGGGTCCCATGGTAAATGACCCAAGAGAAGGGTCAGCTGGGCATGAAGGTGAGATTTGTAACATTTGGCAGAGAGAGAGGGACACACGGGTTAATATGTTTGAAGCACTCTGTTTTCCCAGCCAGTTTGAGTCTCACTAGTATCCAGGATAAGCTGTGGTTGAAAATAAAAACAAAAAATTAACACAAGAAATAAAGATTATTCAGAGGATTCTTCACTTGTTAGAGGTTTGTGGCCAGGAAAATCCTTCTTTGCAGGCTGGTAATGGCAGGTCTAGGAATAAGGAGAGGAAAAGTTAGCTTTAAAATTATATTAATTTGGCAGTGGGTATCAAAATAAAAATGTAGAAACCTTTTGGTACATAAATTCTACTTCTAGAAATTTATCCTAAGGCAATAATCAGATAAGTATACAAGATGTATACATAAAGACTTACAGGACTTCCTAGGTGGCGCAGTGGTAAAGAATCCGCCTGCCAATGCAGGGGCACGGGTTTGAGCCCTGCTCTGGGAATATTCCACATGCCACGGAGCAACTAAGCCCGTGCGCCACAACTATTGAGCCTGTGCTCTAGAGCCCGTGAGCCACAACTATTGAGTCCATGTGCCGCAACTATTGAAGCCCACGCGCCTGGGGCCCATGCTCCACAACAAGAGAAGCCACTACAATAAGGAGCCTGCGCAACAATGAAGAGTAGTCCCACTTGCAGCAACTAGAGAAAGCCCGTGTGCAGCAATGAAGACGCAGCACAGCCAATAAATAAATAAAATAAATAAATAACTAAATAAATAATAATTTTTAAAAAAGACATATTAAGAACACATAAATATCCATTAATAGAAGTCTGATTAAATATTTTATGGGATATTGACCCAATAGAATACTATATAGCCATTAAAAGGATCATATAGATGAACATATTAATTGACCCCCATAGATGTCATAATATAGTGTTGAATGAAAAAGGTCACAAAGCAGTATGATAGGTATTTGACTATCTTTTCAGTTATTTCTTATGTGGTAGATTTCTGCTGACATTAACTTTCTTTTTACTTTTTTGTATTTGTTTTTTTTTTAATAATGAGCCTATTTTTATTAATAGAAGAAACATAAATTACATTTAAATGTCTATTTCAATATCAGGTAACTATAGAGAGAATACTTCCTTTTTCCCTTATACAGTTATTTAAATTAAGGATGCATGGACCTTTATTTTTTATTTTAAAGTTTTATTGAAGTATAATTTACATACCGTAAAGTTCACCCTTTTTTTTTTTTTTTTTTTTTTGTGGCGCACAGGCTTAGTTACTCCATGGCATGTGGAATCTTCCCAGGGCAGGGCTCGAACCAATGTCCCCTGCATTGGCAGGCAGATTCTTTACCACTGCGCCACCTAGGAAGTCCAAGTTCACCCATTTTTAAGGGTACAATTCCATGAGTTTTGGCAAATTTACAGAGTTGTGCAACTGTCACCACAGTTTAGTTTAGAATAGTTCCATCACCCTGAAGAGGTCCTTCCTTACATTTACTTTTGCAGCATTAAACGTGATTTCATACTTGGAACCTTTTGTGGGAGAAGATATAAGGTTTTTTTTTTTTTTAAATGTACTTATTGGCTGCAGTTATTTATTTGTGTATTTATTTGTGGTGAGTAGGGGCTACATTTCATTGCAGTGCACGGGCTTCTTATTGTGGTAGCTTCTCTTGTAGAGCACAGGCTTCTAGGCTTCAGTGGCTGTGGTACACAGGCTCAGTAGTTGTGGCTTGTGGGCTCTA
Organism: Hippopotamus amphibius kiboko; assembly: GCF_030028045.1. Classification (NCBI taxonomy): domain Eukaryota; kingdom Metazoa; phylum Chordata; class Mammalia; order Artiodactyla; family Hippopotamidae; genus Hippopotamus; species Hippopotamus amphibius. Next base: position 28,494,860 of record NC_080190.1, read on the forward strand.
GAGCTTAGAGTCAGTAGTTGTAGTGCATGGGCTTAGTTGCTTCTCGGCACGTGGGATCCTCCCCGACCAGGGCTTGAACCCATGTCCCCTGTGTTGGCAGGCGGATTCTTAACCACTGTGCCACCAGGGAAGTCCCAGAAATGTTAAAATACTGGAATTTTTTTCAAAAGGCAGTGTAAACTTAGAAGTATTTTTCTACGTAATGCATATCTCTGAGTGCCCACCTTATGAATGTATCAAGAATACTGCCGTGTGCAAGGGTGCATGGGGAATATGAAGCACAAGAGACAGTTTTTACCATCCAGGGGCTTATAATCCAGTTGGGAAAATAATGCATGTACTCAGACATGCAGTGTGAGTGCCATCAACTGTTAAGGTTATCAGAAGGAAATCAGAGGAAAGCAGTAGCCTTTTTGTTAAATCAGGAGAGCCTCCTGGGTGACATGGAATTTGAAGTGGGACTTAAAAGATGGCTCTATTTAAATTGCAGAAGGGAACCTGAGGCCAGGGGAGTGGTATGAGCAAAGACATTTTAAGGGATGGGGAAGCTCAGTGTAAGTTTGGGGGTTCAGAGCAGACACGTTTGGCTGGCTAGGGTGGAGGGGTTGTGTAAAGGAGCAGTGGGCAGTGTGGCTGGAGGGGAGATTTGGGGCCTGGTTTTGGAGGGCTTTGAAGAGCAGACTTTGACTTTAACCTGAGAATAATAGGGAACCATGGAAGTGTGTTAGATACTTTGGAGCCAGGGGGTGGGGTGGGGGTGGGGTCACAGGCTATTTGAATACTTTTCCGGGAGTACACTTTGTTACCAGTAAGGGACTGGATTTCTGAGGACAGTGGGAAGACAACCTTGGATTCAGGAGAAACAGGAAAAAATCTGTAGGTGGTCATGACTGCTTGTGGGGGAGAGAAGGGAGAGACCTGCATGAGTTCCTCTATGGACCTGATGGCAGAAGGGGGCCCTGGCTTTGAGAAGATTGAGTTCCGTTTGAGGCAGTGAAGGGACAGTCAGGTAGCCATGGCCAGAGACAGCCAGGAGTGGTGGCCTGGAGCTCAGAGAAGGGTTGAGATGTGGAAGGCTTCAGCATGGAGACAGCAGTTGAAATAACATGAGGGATTAGCACCAAAAGGAAGCTCAGAGAGAGGTGAAGACAGCTGGGCAGGGAGAAACCAAGGAGCAAAAGGTACCATCACAGAAGCAGGAGGAAAAGTAGGAGCAGAGAGAGAAGGAGAGAGAGAGAAAAAAGGAAAGGGACAGGTAAAGGGAGAGAGAGGCATCCCCAAGAGTAGACGGTACACAAATGAGGATTTGGGGGGCAATTTACATAAATTATCACTACATTGCTTGTTATGTCTCCTCCCTGTTCTAAGTGACAGATAAGATAGAGAAAAATGCATAGCTTAATATTGATTGATGGAGATTTGCAAGCATTTTATTCTCCTTGCTTGATTTAAGCATTCTGTAGTTTTCAAACACAAAAATCCTAAGTTTTGCTTTCTCTCAAGTTCTTTCCTCTGGCTCCTGTTTCTCTATTGTTCTACCCTATGGTTATTTTTTTTTTCCTTCAGGGTTGCCTACTTTGGGCTTGGTAATTTTTTTCACCTCAGTTCACAAAACCACTCAATGTAAACTGGGTTTTGGAGGGTCAGCAACTAACCTAGAGATGCTAAGTGACAATGTGAAGGAGTATCATTCATCCCAGTTTTTTCCTCCATGTATAATGGTGTCCTGGGCCAAGCAGGAGAGGCTGATTTAGGAGAGAGAAAAACCAATCGACCACTTTGCCATTTGGAGAGATTTGGCATCAGAGCCACGGGGACTGCCCAGGTTCTGGGCTTGCTTGGGCAACTATGCCTGTCCAAAACCTTTTTCTTTAATGAGAAGTAAATAGAAACTTTCAAATCCTCCTTGGGTTTTTGAGGGTAGTAATTCCACGGGGCTTGTCAGTTGTGTTTGAAGCTAGTGGTGAAGAGGGCGGAGTGAGGAGAAGCGAGGGGGTGGAGATGGGAAGCAGAGAAGGAATCAGAGAGAGAAATTTTATTGAGGGAGAGTTTGCTGGGTTTATGGGAGGGAATCTCTCCCCTCCTCCCCATTCGAGTTTGAAAGGGCCGGTGAATCTTTGATTAGGTGCAGGTCAAAAGAATTTACACATTGTGACCTTAATAACTAGAGGTGATTGGCAGGCGGGCTGTGGGGAGGGGGCTGCGGGCCCCTTTCATCTCACTTAGCACAGAGGAGAGACAATGGGCCAGCCGATTTTCCTTGTTGTCCCTTGTTTGAAAAGGTCTGGTGTCTCTACTAGGTACCTGTGACATGGGGGTCTTGATTGGGGTCTCATAAAGGCCCCTGTCAGTATGTCCAAAGGCCAAGAGTACAAAAGCAAGCAGTGGGTGGGGGTCTCAGCTGACCACTGAAGAAGGGAGGGGAGGGCCCGGGAGGCAGTGGAGGGAGAAGCAACCCCCGATGGGAGCCCTTATGGAAGGAGGGGAGGAGGGGGGCAGAGAAGGGCCATTTTTGTCCCTAACTCATCAAGCACATCTGCAGAATTGTCCAAGCTGCTGCCTCCCAGTTTCAAAAGAAAAAAATGATCGTTTGATAAACCGTCTCCGATTCACCACTTTCTCACAAGGGTGGGAGACCCAGCCCTGACCTCTGTATGATTTCACATCAGGACCAGGCTTTCTTTCCCCCACCCCCAAATTGCTAGAGAAACTTTGAAATGTATCCTGTGGCTTTCTCTCTCCCTTCTTCAAACCCCTCCACCCCCATTTCCCACCCTCTCCACCCCACTGGCCTCTATTTTCTCCCTGGGCGCTCCAGAGTGTAGGCGAGTAATTAGTCCCCTCTTTCTGGGGCACAATGAAGCCAGGGTGTTTGGCGGGCCCCTTCCCACCGCTCACAGAGCTGGGGGCCTGGGGGGAAGGACCAGGTGGCATGTGCAGTGTGTTCCAAGCCTGTACAATTGCTGGGGCACAGGGCTGGGGGCTCAGGGACTCGTGTGCTCCTGCTTCTTGAAGGAATGTGCAGAGGCTCACGCATTAATGGTCCCCACACAATGCTTGCATTTTTTTCCAGGCAGAGGCATCTTCCCCGTGAAAAGGCTGCCGAACCTGGAGCCCAGGCGGGAGCTTTGGCCACCGCAATGGCGTTATTTCCCACCCTGCGCTTAGTCACTTGGAGCTAACATGGGAGACCAACAGGCCGCGTCTCCCGAGAGCCCGATCTTTGTATCCGATGTGTGCTCCCCCTCTGCCTTGTCAGTTTTGTGTGTTCACGGAGTGTTGATTTTAATGCGGGCCTGTGTTGGGCTGGGAGGCCAGGCTGGGGGGCCTCGGGTCTTTGTCTTGCAGGGCCTTTTCTTCTTGGAGGGTCTTCGGCCCTGGAGGCTAGTGGCAGATTTGGGAGGTAGGGTGAGATGCCAACTCTGGCTGGCAGAGGGTTCCCCCATCCGTGCGTCTGTCACAGACTACCACAGGGTGCCTGGAAAACAAGAGCACCTCGGGATGCTCAGGCCCACGCTTGCTTTCCCCTCCCCGATCTCCGCCAAGGGGGGCGGTTAGTTCCACCATGTAAGGCTGCCAGCTTGAAGTGAGTTATACCCCTCTTGTGACTGAGTCTGGCAGGAGCACAGATTGTGAGTCTCAGGGAGCCAGGGCAGGGTGTCGTCTTCTGGGGAGGTGGAGGCAAGCAGGAAGGGTGCTGGGAGAGCCCACGTCTGCTGCAGATGACTACCCAGCAATTGGTGAGGGTTGGGGAGAACAGGATCAGGCAGGAAAGAGGCAAAGTGTCTGGGGGGAACATCAGCAAATCTCAAATGCTCATCTCCGGTGGTTAAGGGAGAGTCCCTAGAAACCAGGGGCAGGATGGGAGGCATTTTCCCCAGGGAGAAGAACTGGGACCTCGTAACAGGTAGACCCACTAGGGATGGTCCAGTGGATGTCTAGGCGTCTTTGGTCTTTACCATTTGCCTCGCTGCAGTACAGCCATGTGCCAGGAGCTGGGAGAGAGGGTCTTTGCCCATTCTGGGCCCCTAGCCTGGCTGGAGAGAAGATGCATATGCATGATTTGAAGAGAGGAGGACTCTGGGAGCATCAGCCTGATTGTGGCCTGCTCTACTTCCAGGGAGAGGGAAACCTAGGGGTACTTTTGAGTCAGGAGTTGGTGGGTAAAGACCTGCCCACCCTACACCCATGGTCAGGCCATGGTCCTGGCATCTGGTGTGGTGCTGGGGGTGGGGCTATCATCTTAGGAATCAGGCTTTTAGAAGGGGACTATGTCCTCACTTTCCATATGATCAGAAGGCAGAGATGTGGGCTGGCCACGGAGATGAGTTGGCCCTGGAGAGGCATCCCGCCAAGGTTCCCCAAGCACAGGGACTCCTCTGTGCTGCTGTTGGCACCCTTCAGACTGTCTGGGGAATTGGTGCCAGTCACACACTAGGCCTGATGAGGGGAAAGAATTTGGAGCTCCAAGGCCTTTGAGGGGCCTGAGTCCCCAAGGGGCCCACCAAAAAGGAGTGGCTCCTGCTTTGGGTCACTCCATGGCAAAGAACATTTCTTTCATTGAGAAATAGGCCCTCACAGCAATACCCACCTCCTCTTTTCCCCTTTTACTCTTTTTCCCTTAACTTTTCCAAATGTTGTTTCTCCTTTCCCTTCTCTTCCATTTTGTAGACAGCTCATAAAGAGCCTGAAGGAGACAGATTATGTGTATGGATGTGATGATCAAGGGAAGGGGTGTCAGGGATAGTCAGGCTGAGGCTCCAAGGTTATAGAAAACCCTGTCGCTTCCCTCAGATTGCCTTGCCAGGGCCTGGCTGGGAGGCACCAACAGATCATAACCTTTAAATGCAAACTCGATGGAGGAGAGAGATGGAAGCATGGAAACAAATTAGATATATCTATAGGGGGTGTTCAGCTGGAGAAAATGAGCATTTCTCACTAATTGGAGCACGGGGCATTTCATTATTAAGCTTCATTACAAAGGGAAGAGTGCAGCAGGCCTCTTTGGGGATTCCCTGGGCTGTTTTTTCCCCTTTTAAAAGTATAATTGTATTTAGGTTGGAAGAAGAGGCAGGAATTGCTCTTGATAACTTTGTGGAGCGCCCAGGGATTTCAAGCAGAGTTTGGAGCAAGGTGGAGGGAGAGATGGACCAGTGGAGATTGCTTGGAGTCCTCCCTCATTCCTTGACAATAAAAGGCGAAAAGCCCTGGTGGAGATGGGGACCTCAATTCTGGAACTAAGAAGAATTTGGAATGGCAAAAAAATGTTGATCAGAAACCCTGCCATCTAGGAAGACCTGATATTTGATCATCTTAACTTTTGTATTAAAATTACAAAGTGGCAAAATTCAGATACAGTGCAGTGGTCTAACACAACTGCCATTTCCTAGAAACCTTAGGCCCTTCTCCTCTGGGGCCAGGGAAGGGCTGGGCTGGGCTGGGCTGGGCTGGACTGGACTGAGCTGAGCTGAGCTGAGCTGAGCTGACCTTTAACGGGGCCAGCTTGCATGCATGTTAACTTCTGTCCAGGCAGGGGCTCCCTGGTCCTGTTCATGGATGATTATCTGAGTCAGTCAGATGAGCTTGGTGTTAAAGTTCTGACTCCTTTTCCTGCTGCTGCTTCCCCAGGGCTCATGTCTAAAGTACAATCAGTTCCCAAGAAAACTGTGATCTAGGGTGCTTGCTCAAGGACGCAACTTGTCTAGGTTCTGTCTAGTCAGTCAGATTATCTGCTGTTCAGTGTTCTTAGGGAAGCTGAGGGAAGGTACTATTTTGTCATGGGAGAGTTTTTTTCCCATGGCTGGGGTCCTAAGAGCAGGGGTACAAATCTCATTTAAACCTCAGAATGGTTCCTGGAACATTAAATACACAGGATGTCTTCCTGTGGTGGGTAGACCTACTCCCTCATAGAGCCTTGGTCCCTTTTTTCAGGTGATTGGGTGAGATTTATGAGCTCATTGAGCACCTGTAGGAGGCAGCTTATTTCTATCTTCCTCTCCCCCCCCTCTTTCTTCCCTATTCTTCCCCACAAAGAAGGAAAAGTATCCCTTTGTGCACTTTCTACCTCTCCAAAGAAAAGGAGAGGAGATGGTCAGAGGAAGCAGTTAGCACCTAATGACAATTAACTGAATAATAGATAGCCAATGCCGGGTTTTTAATTTTCAGGCACAGATCCTGTGCCCTTCTTTCCGCAGCTCTGTGTGTGTGCACCTGTCACCTGTCTCTGAGCCCGTGCATCTGTAAAGTGTGTGTCAGGGTGTCAGGCAGGTTCCTTGGTCTCTGGGTGTGCTTCCCTCCAAGCAAGAACAACCTGAGATGGTCCACACAGAATCCTCTGCCTTAACCTTCAATACTTTATGTTGATGTCACTGCTTCTCCTGGGACAGAGTCACCTCAAGACAGCTTGATGTAAGTGAGTGTACGTATATGTGGATTCTTAAAGCCACTGGGTTTCATCATTTTCTCTTAACCTAGAGCATGGAGGAGGAGCTAGGGACCTAGTTAATTGAGTTTCTGGCAATCACTGTGTTTTCTGAAGTTTTTGTATTTTTTTCCAGAGTATCTTTCACCCAGTCTTCTTCTTGGGACTCCCTTTCTCTGTGAATTTTCCTCCTGTTGGTGGTGGAGTGCAAGGAAGTGTTGTTTCCTGGAAGAAGATGTGTGCTCCTCAAGCAAGTCTCAGTGGGTGGTTGTGGTCATGTGGGAGAATGCAGGGCCTGAGCACAGAAGAGGCAGGAGCTGTTGAGGTGGCAGAGGCCCAGGCCTGTGCTGGTGGCAGCTGACCCGAGGGTTCTGAGCAGCTTTGTCATGAGGGTCTAAACTCCTTGGCTTTTCCACAGAAGGAGCAGGGAGGGGGATGGGAAGTGGGTTTTCTAGAAACCTTTGACTTGAGTATACCTCATCTTAGCAGCAGCTAACAGTACCCGATATGCGGCACAGGGGCTGGATAGCAATGAAAGCCTGAAGTGAGGTGGGTCACCCAGCCAGTAAATCAGGAACCCACACCACTGTCAAGTATGTTTGCAAACCTGTCTTTTCTTTTCATTCTTTTGAAAGGTTTGTATCCCATCCCAAGTGGCTTAGTGGGAAAGAAAGGAAACTTCCAATCAAATGAGCTTTTTGGTATCCTAATGTTTTCCCAAAGAGAAAAACCCACAGTTTTTATAGTTTGTGATTTCAGAAATGCATGACGAAAACATGCCACCAGAAGAAAATCTGTTGCAAAGCAAGTGTTGGCCATGTGGGGTGAGTGGGTTGAGCTAAACGTCAGGAATTGGATGGGATAGCAGGCAGCTGCTTAGGGAAGGGATTCATAGGCCCAGCGTCTCCTTAAATTCCTATGTGAAAAGTTCTCCTTTGTCAAAGACCCAGTGAGAATACTCCCTCCCCTCATTCTCTCTAAGATAGTAGGACCAAGGAAGGTCTGGAGTCAGTGCTCTGGGGCCCAGTGGAAGGGAGAGAGGAAGAATGAGCTGTGAGTGAGAGCTCCTTTCCTGGATATAATGAAGGAAAGAGCTAAGTTAAGGTCCCTATTGGAATCTCCTCTGCCTATTGCCCAGGCCTGGGGCCAGGAGGACGTGATTCTTAGGAGTAAGTGGGCTCTGGCAGCCTCTGGTGTCACACCTCCATTTGGAAAGGCATGCGTACCCATGAGTAGCAGGACTGCGTGGGTGTTTGTGTACCTGGGGAGCTGAAAGTCTCAGAGTTTTGTGGTAGGTTAGTTGAAGCCATGCTTGTGCCCTATCCCTAACCACTCCCAACCAGGAGGTAGAAAATGTCCCTCCTGGCCTCTTGGGACCAACTCTCGCTCCACTGGGACTTCAAGTCCCAAATAGTAAATATTAGGTGCTGTGGGGTCACTGTTGGCTATTTGTGATCTGAATCCTGGGTTTGACATTAATTGGATTGCAGAAACAACTTCCTTTTATTATTTTTTAAAACCACTTAAATACCCCAAAACCAAATTTAAAAACCCCCAAACCTTTCATCCCTCTCCTTCTCCAGGTGGCTTTATTTGCTGGGTAGTGAAAAGTGCTTTCCCCAGCCTCCTTTGGGTTGCCGTGCTGAACAAAGTGAGAAAACCAGGGAAGGAGGAAGCTGGTGCCAAAAGGGCTGGCCGACCCCCCCCTGCCACACACACACCCTGAAGCCCTGCCTCCCCTGGCCTGCCCCGGCTGCCTCACCGTCTGGGCTGCAGCCCAAACAAGCAAAGGCGCCTTGACCAACAACAAGCCCCAGCTTTGTTGGGCCTGTGGGGGAAATGCTTTCTGGAGCTCAGGGATCTCCTCTGAGAACCACCTGTGCCTCCCAGCCTCCTGCCTAGACTGGGCCTTCTGGTACAGGGGCCCCTGCATTCCAGCCAGCAAGCTGATGGCAGAGAGTATGGGGGAACGAGGGAGAGGGCTAGGGGGCTGTGGTCAGTTTGAGGGGGCACAGACTCCAGTCTGCCCCTGTAAGGCCCCTGGTTGGCTCATGATCTCCTGTGGCCCTGGCCAGGCTAAATTTGTCCTGTCTGTCATCAGCATTGACAGTAGCTTTCTGAGGTAGTCTGCAGAATAGGGACAGGGAACCCAAGGTCTCTATTCTTACCCAGTTCATGGTGCTTCAGGAGGGAAATGATACAGGTTCCTTGTACTAGGGTGTTTCAGGATCAGGAGTCTCCAGTGCCTCGCTAATGCCTAGCCACTCATGGTGATGATGAGGACGAGGGTGACTGACACGGGTACTAGCTAAATGCCAAGCACTATGCCGAGCACTTTATATCTCACTTAATCCTTCCAAACAGGTACTGTCACCATTGTCAATTTACAAGCAAGGAAACTGAGGCCACAGAGAGGTTAATTAACATGCTCAAAGTCACATCTGGTAATTAATGCCCCCAGGGTTTGAGTCCCGGCATCTGACTCCAAAGCTCATGGTTATTAACTACTGTGTTACTCTGTCTGCTTTCTAAGCCCACAGGGATCTTGCTCTCATTTGGGATTACAACTTGTTGATTGTCTTGAATTGTTTCCAATTAAAAAAAAAATGAACTGAAGACTTAACTCTGGCTGTACCTTAAGCTGAGTTTTGTTTTTCTTGAACATCCTGGCTCCTAGCACAGGGCTGGCTTGGATAGCCTTCACGTACCTGTTGAAAGAATGAGGCCCCTATCTCTGGCTGCCTCCAGCTCAGGAATTGCCCAGGCAAGGCCTTGTTCCATGAGAGTGGTGGTCAGTCCCCGGGCAGGAGCATCCATCTGAAGGGAGGAGGGTGGCTATGCAGGTGGGACACCAGGCTGACGCAGGGGCGGCAGAATGTGGGAAGGCAGAATCCAGGCCCGATGTGACTGGAGCTGAGCCAGTTGTTCCGTGCAACAGACCTGCGTGTGCCCTGCAGGTTGTTAGTATGGGCTGCTCCCAGAAGGAGGAGGCTGTTCCAGGGGTGGCAGGGTGTGAGGGGAGGGTCCGCTTTCACGTCTCTGAACTGTGAATGTTTGGGCTAGCTACCCTTTATTTTGTAGACTCCTCTGGAGAGAATCACTTTGAACCTCTTTTGGCAGGGCTGGAGGTGGGGATGAGGGCAGGAACAGTCGTTCCTAAGAGCTAGTCTGGGCCAGTGAGGGAGCGGGATGGGGGTAGCAGGTCATATTGTGGTAGTTTTTATGGCTAGATCTCAGTGTTGGTTAAAGAGGTAAACAGTTTGATCTGACCACTGCCTATCAGCCACATGCCAAATGCCCCAGACATAATTGCCCCTGAATATAGTTCATCTCGGCTCTCACAGACTGTTGTGTGTGGTGAGGTTTTTGATGGCAAATGGGGGCACAATCCCACTTCCGTTGGTGTGACTCAAGGGCAGCTGGAGGCAGGCCCATAGAGAGTGGCTTGTGCTACAGGAATCTCAGCTTTGTTCCTTTTCCCCAGTCCAGGGTTCTGCTGGGTCGCAGTGTTATTAGTGGAGTGTTAGTAGTGCAGTAGCCCTGGAGAGAACCTGGTTCTGGGGTTTCCAGGCAGGGCTCTGAGGTCTGCGTCAAAGGCAGGAAGGTAAGCGGCCACTTGGGTGGGGCTCGGCCCCCACCCCTCCCCTCTGCTCAACCAGAACTGCTCCTCTGGTTCATGGTTTATAAATCTATTAGAGATGCTAACTCACAGAAGTTTTCTGTTGCTTTTATAAAAAGTTAAATATAATGCTCTACTACAACAGTTTCCCATTTTACAGACAAGAAGTGCGAGGCCCGGGAGGTTACAGGCTTGCCCAAGGTTAAACAGCTTGTGAGCAGCTGATCTCACACTGAATGCTGGCCTGCCGAGTCCTAGCTCTGGGCGCTTCCCAGTGGCTACAGGGCCGCCTGCCCCGCTGCCTGCCCCGCCTGTGTCCTTGCTTGGCACTGACCTCAACTCCTCATTCGCTGCCTCCCCCACACACAGCTCATTTGTCACCCAGCCCTTCTGTTTCTAGTGTTCATCTTTTCAAGGAGAACTGCTTCTCTCTCTCCTGGGTCTGGGGTCAGGGCTCTCCTAGGGCTGGTTTTGAGAGGCTAGCAGGCCTGCTTGCTGCTGGCTCAGTGGTTACTTCTCCTGCTGGAGCCCACATCCTGGCCCTTGGATACCTCAGCACTGACCCCAGATAAGCCACGTGCTGCTTAAACCCTGTGCCTCCCTAGCCTCAAAGCCACCCCTAAGCAGAGTACTCACTTTCTTCTGCTTAGCTGGGCGGTAGGGGTAGGGGCTGCTGTGGCAGCAACAGTAGACCTAAGTATTATAGGAGCCCTGGGTCTCCTGTCTCTGCACTCTCGGGAGAGCCCATCTTTTTCCCCAAAGCTTCGTGATTCAGGGCTGTCCGTGAAGGCCCAAAATGTAATGTGAGCTCCAGGCCCAGGCCCTCTGGAGGGAGCCAGACAGACATAGCACTGTGGCCCTCTGGCCCCCCTTGTCCCGCCCCAGCTCAATCCACCACCTTTTCCTTCTTCTTTGCTTCATAAATGCAGAGCTGTGGTGCCAGGTACAGGTCAACCGTCTTGTGTGCCTCTGCCTCCCAGAAAGCTGTTTGGGGCCACTGGCCCTGATTGGAAGACACGGATTGGGTGGGTGATGATGTAGGTCCCTTGTCCAGGCCCCAGTCCCAGCTGCCCCCCCCCGCCCCCCAGCCCTGGTCTGGCTCACCGCAGGGCCCAATTCAGAGGCCTCTTTTGTTTGACTTGCCCAGAGCAGCCTCAGCTCACCGTTCCCACATGCCGAAGTTTCCCCACCATTCAAGGGGTAGGCTGAAAAGCCCTCAGCTAATTGCGTTGGGCTGAAAATTACCACTTCCCTGCGTTCCCCTGCTGCTGAGGACATTTGTGTCACTGCTGTATTTAGGGGGAACAAAGGCCCCCTGTGGGGAGAGCCCAGGTACGAATGTGGGATGGGGGGAATAATTGCAGTCTCTCCAGGTGAAAGCCCCTGTTAAACTTCAGTAAGTCAATTAGGCTGGGGGGGGGGGGAGGGCAGAGACCCCCGCAATAAACTGTCCCACCAAGCAATTAAAGAAAATCATTTTAGCTTTGAGGAGAGAAACTGCTTATTAGAAATTTTGTGGGTCCCCCTCCTTCCCTACCCCAGCCCCCCCTTAGGGATGAAACAACAAAACGCCTTCCTCAATAGAAGTGTTTCTCCTCCTCCCACTCATTGTGTGGCCTGAAAGCACTTACCGTGGGAGGGCAGAGGGAGGGACAGAGACAGGCCAAAGAGGGAGAAAATGGCGGGGGCTTAACACCTGGGCTGCCTAAAAATCACAACTACCCAGGAGGATTGAGGAGAGACTGCTGTGGGCCGCAGGGTGTACATGGGGTATGTACATGTGGGGCACCAGTGTGCACATGGACTGCTCTCCTCTCCTCATCAGGAATGGAAACACCAAGCAAGTGCAGCTGTGTAATTACGTGTGTGGCATCCTGGGTGCTCCCTTACCGAAAGGCGCAAACACGGGCTGTGTGTGTGTCTCTACTTATGTGTGCCTTCTCAGCAAAGGATGGCAAGGCCAAAACAACCCAGCTGGACATGCACCTCTTCCCAAGGCTGTGACTGGGCCCATGTTCTCTGTGCTCCTAGGAGCCAAATACCAACACCTGGGAGTTGAGCCACTGCATAGCTTTCCGCCTCAGGCAGCAACTGAGGGCTGGATAGCCAGTAGCCACCTACTGGCCCTGCACTAAGAATGGCCTGGGGGGAGGTGGTAAAGGATGGACCTGCTGATCTCCTCACTGTTCTTCCTCATGTTGCTTGGGTGGGGTGATGTCTGGCGACTCAGCAGGAAAGGAATTGGTGGCCTGGGCTGGCACATGCTTTCTTGGTATCTGGCTTGGCTGGTATCGTTTATGGTGGGAATCTCCAGTTGGCAAAACTCCTCCCCTCAAATTTCTTCTCCCAAAGAAGAAGCACAAGTTGGAAAGATAAGGTGATCATATTTTATCTTATCTGGGGAGGGTAGTGGACTTATACGACAAAAGTCTATAATTTGGCAATTTACAGGTGTATATGCACACGTGTACCCACAGATGACAGGTGGCATAGGTAGGTAGGTATCATACCCCACATCTTGGTACTTTAAGGGAGGCTTTGGTGGTGCTGATGGTGGGCATGGTGTTAAGTCAGGTACTGCCCTGGCCCTGGTGCTTCCCTGTGGCTCATGATGTGTTTGGCCTTTATTCCAATGTTCCAGAGAAGTGAAATGAAACATCAAAGGGTTGACTTTTCCCAGAAAACAAATATGCCAGGTTATTTGCCTAGCAAGGGGCCTTAGGAGGTAGAATTTGGTGCCTACAGGCTGGCCATGGGAAGGTGAGGGCTGTTGACAAAGTCCTGAGCAGGAGCATGGAGGTGAGGTTTTATGGAGAGCAAGGACTGGGTGGAATTTGGGGGTCTTGGGTGGGTGTGGAATAGCTTGGAGAGGAACAGGAATGGGGAGCTGCTCACTGTGTCTGGCTTCACCCAGTAACTACCTGTAAAGAGATGGGTCTTTGGGGGAACCTAAAGCTCAAATGCTTGTCATGCTTTGCTTCAAATGTTTTATAGGTATATATAGATAGATACACACAAACACGTGCACATGCATGTCTATTCATGCAATGTATGGTGATATGTTTATGGCATTTTTATACAACATATGATATCATTTATTATTTTATGCTCCAGAATGTGGTTGTCCATGAATGGGCCTTGGTTTCCTCATACCTAATTTCTTTTCTTTCTTTTTTTTTTTTTTAAGGATGTTATTATTTTCTTTTGCTTTTTTTTTTTAAATAAGTTTATTTATTTATTATTTTTGGGGGGTACACCAAGTTCAGTCATCTGTTTTTATACACATATCCCCGTATTCCCTCCCTCCCTCGACTCCCCCCTACCCTCCCCGTCCCAGTCCTCTAAGGCATCATCCATCCTCGAGTTGAACTCCCTTTGTTATACAGCAACTTTCCACTGGTTATCTGTTTTACAGTTGATAGTATATATATGTCTATGCTACTCTCTCACTTCGTCTCGGCTTCCCCTTCACCCCCCGCCCCCCCCAAACTTCGAGATCTCCAGTCCTTTCTCTGCATTTGCGTCCTTGTTCTTGTCTTGTCACTGAGTACATCAGTACCATTTTTAGATTCCGTATATGTGAGTTAGCATACAATATTTGTCTTTCTCTTTCTGACTTACTTCACTCTGTATGACAGACTCTAGGTCTATCCACCTCATTACATATAGCTCCATCTCATCCCTTTTTATAGCTGAGTAATATTCCATTGTATATATATGCCACATCTTCTTTATCCATTCATTTGTTGATGGGCATTTAGGTTGCTTCCATGTCCTGGCTATTGTAAACAGTGCTGCAGTAAACATTATGGTACATGTTTCTTTTTGGATTATGGTTTTCTTTGGGTCATACCTAATTTCTGATTGATAACTTTGGATGTTTTTCTGACCTAGGGCCAGCTTCATTAAAAAGAGCAAGAGAGCAGACTTCCCTGGCAGTCCAGTGGTTAGGACTCTGTGCTTCCACTAAGAGGCCCGGGTTCAGTTCCTGGTTGGGGAACTAAGATCCCACATGCCACACTGAATGGCCAAAAAAAAAGAGTGAGAGAATTTTGCAGGGGGACTGCTGATTTAGGTATATGTGGGGTTTTTTTGGTTTTATTTTTGTCTTTTGTTTTTTAAGAAAAACAAAAGTTTACATACTATGTGTGAGCTTTCTGCTTGGTTCCTTCTTCATTGTTTGGTATTTGTCACTCAGAGGGATTCAGCAGTGGAGTATTTGAGATTGCTCATAGGGTCAGAGTTATTTTTCCCTTGGTTTTGGGACCATTGGTACTGAGTCAAGATAGGAAAGAGACAAAAGAAGCTGTAGCAAAGGAATTGCTTGGGGTTACAAAGTTTTAATTTTGGGTGTGTGTATTTTTAAACTTTTAATTTTGAAAATTTTCAAACATACACAAAGAGAAAAATAGTAAAATTAACTCCTGTGTTTTCATCTCTGTTTTAATTATTTTGTGTCTTTATTCAAGTCAGATAAGTGCCTGGAAAATATCATTAAATTGCCTATTTCTCAGATGCCTGACACCATAGTTGTTGAAAATGGAAGGGTCTGAGAGTGGACCAAACTCTGTCCTGTCAGAGTGAGCCTTGTGGTTTCCAGCAGAACTTTCACTCTCATCAGTCTGTTAAAATGAATCCCAGAGGCCAAATCTCTGAAGATCAGGGCTTTCTTCCTTAGAAACTGTAATCCCATATCTCAAGCAGCATCCTTGTTATCTGTGGTTGTGCAGACTGTCTCTCCCACCCACTGCTGCGTGGGAGAGTACATTCTTCCCCGGCACTCTCCTTGGGCCTAAGTGTAAGAGAACCCCTCATCCGCCTTCTGAAGTTCCAGGCCAGACGGTGCTGCCCTGTTTATCTGCTCTCCTAGCAGGCCCACCAGCTATTGATTTCATGGTCGAGGTGTCTGTTCTTAGCCAGGCCTCAAGGTGCCCAGCAGGTGCCTGGCAGGGTCGTTTGCTCACTGACCTGTCAGTGCGGACACTTGGGTGGGTGAGAAGCCCAGGGGCTGCAGAATCGAGGTTCTCTAGTGGTCAGGACAAATTGGTGGTAAGTGACAGAAACCAAATTCACATTAACTTGAATAAAACTGGGAATGTTTGGCTCATAAATCCAACGGCAGAGCTGAGCACCCAAGCCAAAGGAAGAGCACGGGTACAGCGGGGCTCAGGAGTGTCTGGGCGCAGAGACCACAGTGCTGCCAGGACTCAGCCTTCTGGGGTGCTCTTCTTTGTTTCTTCTTGGATCCCAGTTCATTCCTTTTTTCCAGTTGACCAGCTTATTCCAGAGGCTGCCAAGAGCTCCTGAGTTTGACAGCTTATAGATTAGGTCATGGAGAGTGACTGGTATCCCAAAACCCCAGGGCAGAGACTCACTGGCCCTGCTTGGGTCAGCTGCCCACCCCTTGACCAGTTAACTGTGGCCAGGGCGCGAGAGTACATAAGAACATGGGAAGTCACCTGTGTAGAGGGAGCGTATAAGGCAGACAGAACAATCAGTGTTTACTATTTTCATAAAGGGCAAATTACTCCTTGACATCCAGTCCCAATGTGTCTAGGTGGGTGGCACTCGTATGTGGATGGTAACTGAGCTCAGAGCCTTGGCCGCCAGCTCTCAGTATTAGTTAGTCTGGAGGGAACCACTGTGGCACTGCAGCCTTTCACCGCCTCTTCCTCACTTCATTACTGCTCTGCTGATTAGAGATTCCTCCTCTGTAAGCTATTGATGGTGTTCTTAGAAAAAACCTACCACTTTCCTCGTGTGACATGCATAGGGGAAAGAACCTGACTGAGGACATGTGAGGTTGGATAAATGAGCAGTGGTCCAGGACCCTCCCAGTGGGGCAGAGAGAGACTGGAGCCAAGTCCTGGGATGGCACAGACCTGACCTTGCTGGGCCTCCTCCAGAGGAAAGTGACTAGCATGTGGCCTGAGTGAGACTCCAGGACTCCAGCAGAATAGGATAGAATACAGAGACTCCTGCCTCTCTCCTCCTTAGTGCCACTGTCAAAAAGGCAGGAAATCTTGGAGAGGGACAAAGTTCAAGGTCAAGATTCCTGGTGCTGCCAACTAATCTGGAAACGAGGAAGTTCCTCGGAACTTCGCCTTCCTGAGAAGCCCCGTAATGGAGGTCTTGCAGAAAAGAACCTCAGTACTCTTACTTTTCTATCTCCAGCTGTATGACTTTTCCACTTCCTCCTGTACAGTAAGCCTCAGTCTGGGGCCAGCATGAGGACTCTGGGGCCCTTGGTGTCTGTCATCACAGGGAAGGAGTTGACACGAGAGTTATTGGTTGGATTTGCACACCAAGGTTTGTTGGTGGCCCTCCTCTACAATAGAGACCTTCTTTCTTGAGGAATCTGTTTTTCCTACTGTGCACATAGACATGGTCCTCTCCTTTCTTCTGGTCATGGATCCCACTTCTGTAGCCCTGTTGTGTATAGTTTATGATGCATAGGCCTACTGGCCTGTCAATTTTCATGACACCCCTTTCCCTCTCCTTGACTACTCCTCAGCCACCAGTAGCCTTCAGGGTAATGGTGGGAGATGCCACAGCAATCATACCAGGTTGAGGAGTACAGAGCTTCATCTCCCCTTCTCCTCCCCCTGTTTTGATGGAAGAGAAGTGGCAGATGGTGGTGGTGAATCCATAGGTCAACACTCACACCCTCTACCTCTCTTTTCAGCTTGCTTGAGATCACTGTGGGCCTCTTTTTAGAAAGTCATCAGGGCTTCTTTCCCTTTAAGCCCTGTCAGAGTTACGAGGCCAGTGGATGAGGAGAGCTCTGCAGTCAGGTGGTGAGTAGTGGGGGTGGGCTCTCCTGCCCTTTGGTTCCTCAGAGAGAACTTCATTCTAGAAGGTCTTGATTATACTTTGATGCTTGCCACAGAAAAATACCCCATATTGGTTCTTATGCAATGTTGAGAATAAAAATAAGAACCAGGCCAGTCAATATCTAGGGGACTCCATTGCTGGGCTTCTATGTGACAGTGGGTCAGGGACATAGGACCTCAGGATCATAGGTTACACAGTCCTTTGACCTGTCCTCATCTCTCTTCTCTATTTGTGTTATAAACACTTAATGCTCCCGCCCAAATCTGGATCAAGTCTGAGTCTCAGGGTCCCTCTGTGGTTTGTTAATCTGGGCATGTTTAGGAAGAATCAGATTTTAAATAAATTGTTGAATTGGTATCTGGCTTATCTGTGCAGCTCTCCAGTCTATTTTCCTTTCTGTTTGTAGAGCCTCAGTTGGTTCCAGTGGTTCTTGTCTTCCTTCCATCTCATGCCCCTTTTCAAATGCCAGCCACTGATATTCATCAGGAAACCTGAAAAAACACCAGAACTTGTCTGGCCTCTGTCTCCCCAGTAACAGCAGACCGTGTGGGCCACCTGTGCCCAGGAGAAGACGTTAGGAGGCTGGTAACCCAGGCCTTGGGCCTGACCACTACCATGATGACAAAATGGACTGCCTAAAAGGAAAAAGTGGATGTGTTTTGAAGTTGGAGATATATTTTGTGCTTAGCTAGCCACAGCAGCAAGTCATCTGCATAGCTAGTGAGTACAGGGCACTGTTGTGGGGTGAGCCACAGCTTCAGCCTCTGATGGGCTCGCAGCAGAGTTCAGCAGCTCGCCTGCTTGAAGAAACTGATTGTTAACCCCTTCACAGAGAGAGTGCTTGTGAAGCAGAAGTTTAGGGGGTATGTACTACAAGAGCAAAGATGAAACTGTGGAATTCTCATAGTCAACTGTTTCAAGGCCTTAATCACTCAGAAGCCCTCCACGTGAAGGGCCTCTGTCAAAGGGCGTCAGCCAGCTTCAGCAGAGTGCCTTGAGACTGTGTGGCTTGTGTGAGATTCAGAATCACGTTGAATTCAGGTGCCAGCAATATGCAACCCTTCTTTCAGGCAACTTCAAGGTGAATATTCTTATTACCATCCCCCTTTTAATTTCTCATTTTCTATTTTATTTTTTAGATAAGTAATATTTAAATGTGTTCCAATTGTAAAGAGTTCAAACAGTTTAAAAATATGTGTTGTATAGACTTATATAAATATATGAGAATATAAAATTAAAATTCTCTTCAGCTTCCTGTGGCCCCTCCCCCATCCTTCTCCTTTTTGTAGGAAGTCTGTGTATGTCACTCCAGATCTTTTCATTTGAAGCAAACATCAGACATCACATAATTTCATGAGTGTGTATGTGTATCTATACACACACACAAGTATGTGGTTTGCGTTGATTTAGGCTCACAATATGCATTTGTTCTGCAACTTGAATTCTTCCTCTGGGACCCATGTGGCTCAGAGGTCCTTTGCTGTCAGAACACATTCTTTTTACTGCTGCGTTCTGATTCAGAATAATATAGATACACCATCATTTACGTAGCCATCCTTCTGTTGATGGACACTTAGGCCGTTTCCAGTGGTTTGCTATTATAAACAGTGCCTCAGGAAGCATCTGTGTACTTGCCTATTTGTGCATTTAGTGAAATATTTTTCTAGGAAAGATACTTGCTGAATTGAGGGGTAAGTACATTTAAAAGTTTTTAGATGCTGCCAAATTGCCCTCCAGTTGGACTATATCAGATTATATACCCACAAACAGAGTATGTAAATACCTGTTTCCTCTTACACTTATCAGTACTGGATAATATCAGGCTTTAAAAAAATTTTTTTTGTTGTTTCTCTAGATGGTAAGAAATGATATCTAATTTGGGGAGTGAGTGTAGAATAGTGATAAAGAACTGGACTCTGGAGCCCAACTAGCTGAGGTCAAATCATGAGTCTTCCTACCTGCTAGCTGTGTGACCTTGGTGAGTTACTTAACCTCTCTATTCCTCAATTTCCTCATTTGTAAAAGGGGGATGATAGTGGTAGTACATACCTCGTACTGACTTAAAATTTTCTTTTAATTATGGAAAATTTCAGAATATGCACAAGTAGAGTAATTATCAACTCGGCCAATTTTGCTTCATCAATACAGCCCACACACTTTCCCCTCCCATATTATTTTGTAGCAAATATCAAGCATAAAAATAAATATTTCAGTGTATATTCTAAAAGATAGTGGTGCTTTTAAAATGTAACTACAATACCATTATCATACCTAGAAGAATATCAACTATGTAGGATTTTTCCTTTTCCCCTGCCCTGTGGCAGGAGGGAGCTTAGTTTCCGCCCATGTATGGAACCCATGCACCCTGCAGTGGAAGCACGGAGTCTTAACCACTGGCCCACCAGGGAAGTCCCTGTAGGAATGTTTTGAGGGTTAAATTAACTAGTTATATAAAGTGCTTAGAGCAGTACCTGGTGTGTGGCAGATGCTATATGTGTTTGCAGTTATTTTTCATTGTTTTCTGATTTGCAATTCTTTGATTACTAGGAGGTTTAGCATTACTTCATGTGTTTTTTTGGCCAGGTAATATTTTTTTCTATAAATTACTTACTGAAAATTTTTGCGTATTCATCAGTTTTTTCCCCCTGTGATTTATAGGATATCTTTATATGTTTTGAGTATTAATCTTTTGACTACTACATATATTTGGTAATTTCTTTTACCCTGTTGTTTACAGTGTCTGCTGTTGTGTAGAAGTTTTTGTAATTTGGTGATTAGTTCTGTCATCTTTGCCCTATGGCTTCTGAGTTTTGTTTTGTCTTATGAATGTCTTTCCTACTTCAAGATTGTAAAACTATTTTCCTGTATTTTCTTCTAACACGTTTATGGGTTTTTGTGTAGTTTTTAAAAATGTCTATGTCCTTAATCCATCTGGAATTGATGTCTGCTGTGAGTTAGGGCTCTAATTTTATTTTTTCCAAATGTGTGTCCTATAGTTTCTATACCATTTGTTGATTAGTTCATCCTTCATCCACTGTCTTAATTATTTTTTTTAATGTTTATTTATTTGTCTGTGCCGGGTCTTAGTTGCGGCATGCGGGATCTAGTTCCCTGACCAGGGATCGAACATGTGCCACCTGCATTGGGAGCGTGGGGTCCTAACCACTGGACCACCAGGGAAGTCCCTTCATCCACTGTCTTTAAATGCCACATTTAGGATCTGCTGATTCCCTACAAATATATGGGTATGACTCTGGATTCTTTATTCTGATCCATTTATCTATTTGTCTATTCTAGCATTGATATCTGATCAAATGACTTGTTTCTCATTGTTCTTGTAAAAATATTTCTTGGCTCTTCTTGTGCATTTTCTATTCCAGATGAATTTTACAATCAACTGATTAAGTAAAAGAATCTTGTTTGGATGGGGCTGTATTGAATTTATAGATTAATTAGGAGAGAGCTAAGTTATAATCTTGAGACCTCCCATCCAGGAACATATGTCTCTCCGTTTATTCAGCAATTCTATGTCCATTAGTAAAGGATATAGTAGAGTTTTTTCGTATGGGGCTGTCTTGGTTTTTTGTTTGTTTTTGTTAGATTTATTCTTGTCTATTTTACAATTTCGTAATTCTTTTTTGTGAAGAGATTTCTTTTTTTTTAATTATTTATTTTTCTTATTTATTGGCTGCATTGGGTCTTTGTTGCTGTGTGCAGGCTTTCTGTAGTTGCAGACAGGAGGGGCTCCTCTTTGTTGCAGTGCACAGGCTTCTCAATGCAGTGGCTTCTCTAGTTGCAGAGCATGGGCTCTAGGCGCACGGGCTTCAGTAGTTGGGGATGGTGGGCTCAATAGTTGTGGCTCACGGGCTCTAGAGCGCATGCTCAGTAGTTGTGGCGCACGGGCCTAGTTGCTCCGCAGCATGTGGAATCTTCCCAGACCAGGAGTTCAAACCCGTGTCCCCTCCACTGGCAGGCAGATTCTTAACCACTGTGCTACCAGGGAAGCCTGTGAATGGATTTCTAACTTCATTTTGGTTGGTGATTGCTGGTGTGTAATACCTCACATCTGTGGGTATTTGCTGTGTGCCATACACTGCTCTAAGCATCTTATATAACTTTCACAGTAAGCCTATGCCTAGATCCTAATATTATTTCTGTTTTATAGATAAAGAAACTGGACTTTAGAGCCCAGTTAAATTGCTCATCCAAGATCACATGGTTACTGGGTGGCAGAGCCTGCAGCCCTGAGCCACACTTCTTTCTACTGTCATACGTATCGTGCCATCCACCTCATCCTACTCTGGAACTTGTTGCAGTAGTTTTAGTTGAGTCTTTTGGATTTTCTAGGTAGACAGTTATAGTGTCTGCAGATAATGACCATATATATTACTTCTTTTTCCATGCCTCTTGTTAGGTACATAGTTTTGTGAATCAATATTCATCATTTCTCAGGACGTCTGACCCGGTCAGTTTTTCCTTTAACACTGGAACATACTGCCATTTCATCTTCTTGGGAGTGGATGAAGCTTGTGTTAGAGGCCACAAAGATGGAAAATAGAGTGTAGAATCGCTTCTCCAGCATATTTTGTTAAATTCAGTAGATTGAATGAATATGTTACTCCATTGTACTGAGTCTTTTTGATGTAATTAACTTTTTCTTTTTATTAATTCTGCCCTTCCATTGCTCAAGTTTCTACGTTTCTGCCTTTTTTTAATGATTTATTTTATTTTATTTATTTTTGGCTGCACTGGGTCTTTGTTGCAGCATGCAGCCTTCTCTAGTTGCAGCATGTGGGCTTCTCTAGTTGTGGCGCGCCAGCTTAGTTGCCCTGCGGTATGTATGCGGATCTTAGTTCCCCTATCAGGGATCGAACCCATGTCCCCTGCATTGGAAGGCAGATTCTTACCACTGGACCACTGGGGAGGTCCCTAGGTTTCTGCTTTTTGAGTAGAATTGGTGCATTTGGGAAGAGCAGCCTCTACCTCAAGCCTCCTCTTGTTTAGCCTGGGCCAGGATCTTCTATCCTTGGCCAGGCTGCCCTTTTACCAGTGGTTAAAATGGGACATGAACATTATGAGTTTCTGTAGAGGAGTTTCCCAGTTGCTGAGCTGTACTCCTCTATGGGGCAGCAGAAAGCCTGCTTTGTCGCCCTTGTTTGTTAGAGTTGCAGTGGGAGGGTGCGCCTTGGGAGCCCCAGCCTCCAGACACTCTTTCCAGAGCCTGACTTTCTAGGTGGCTTACTTGCATCGTCCTGTCCTGATGCACATGGGCTGAGAGGGGTCTGGGGTGTGAGAGAGAAACAGACAGATATACAGATAGACAGACAAAACAGGCAGGCAGACAGACACTGGGACAGGTGTTCCAGGCCTCTGCCCGCTGTGGGAGTCAGGAGTTGGTCTCGCTCCCTACTGGCCAGTGCCTACTTGGGAGAAAGAGACTAGTGGAGCCCCTCTCTTCTGATCTGGGGCTTGTTGTCCTAACCGTGGGCTACTGATCAGTCCCAAAGCTTCAGCCCAGCGTGTGCCGGGGCCACCACTGGTGACACCTGCTCTAGCAGGCAGCTCATTGTCAGGTCCACTTGTTCTAAGCCATGAGTCAGTGGGCAGGAATGTCTGGTTATGTTGTGTTTTCTCTCACAAGATGTAAATAATATGCTTTTTCCTTTGAAAAGTAGCACATGCTCATTAAAGAAGATTTGGAAAATAAAACTTAAAAGAAGAAAGAATTGCTAATCACTCTATTGCCCAAACAGAGTCACTTAAAGCATTTTAGTGTGTTTCCTTCCACTCTTTCCTTTTCTATACACAGGCTGTTTTTTTAAATTGAGGTATAACATTATATTAGTTTCACATGTACAACATAATGATTTGATATCAGTATATAGTGCCGAATGATCACTACAGTAAGTCTAGTTACCACTCATCACCTTACCTAGTTACAAGACTTTTTTTCTTGATGAGAACTTTTAGAATTTACTCTCTTAGCAACTTTCAAATATGCAACACAGTACTATTAACTATAGTCACCATGCTGTACATTACATCCCCATGGTTTATTTATTTTATAACTGGAAATTTGTAGTTTTGACCCCCTTCACCCATTTCTCCCATCCCTTACCTCCTCCCCTTTGGCAATTACCAGTCTGTTCTTTGTATCTATGAACTTGGTTTTTCATTTTGTTTTGTTTTGATTTGATTTATTTGTTTTGTTTTTATATGCAACATATAAGGGAAATCATATAGTATTTGTCTTTCTCTGTCTGACTTATGTCACTTAGCATAATGCCTCAAGGCCCATCCATGTCACAAATGGCAAGATTCCATACTTTTTAATGGCTGAGTAGTGTTCCATTGTATACATGTACCACATCTTCTTTATCCATTCATCAACCACTGCACGGTTAGGTTGTTTCCATGTCTTGGCTATTGTAAATAAGGCTTCAATGAACATGGGGGTGCATATATCTTTT
Source organism: Hippopotamus amphibius kiboko (assembly GCF_030028045.1). Lineage (NCBI taxonomy): Eukaryota > Metazoa > Chordata > Mammalia > Artiodactyla > Hippopotamidae > Hippopotamus > Hippopotamus amphibius. The sequence continues at coordinate 28,518,204 of NC_080190.1, forward strand.
CAAATTAGTATTTTGTTTTTGTTTTTTTTTAATAAATACTCAGAAATGGAATTACTTGATCATATGGTAGTTCTATTTTTCATTTTTTTTGAGGAAACTCCACACTGTTTTCCATAGTGGCTGCACCAATTTACATTCCCACCAACAGTGCACGAGGGTTCTGTTTTCTCCACACCCTTACCAGCACTGGTTATCGCTTGTCTTTTTGATAATAGCCATTCTAACAGGTGTGAGGTGATAACATTTTGGTTTGGATGTGCATTTCCCTGATGATTAGCGATGTTTAGCATCTTTTCATGTGCCTGTTGGCCGTCTCTATGTCTTCTTTGAAAAAATGTCTGTTCAGGTCCTCTGCCCATTTTCTAATCAGATTGTTTGGTTTTTTTCAGTTGAGTTGTATGAGTTTTTTATATATTTTGGAAATTAATCCCTTATTGGATATATGCTTTGCAAATATTTTCTCACATTCAGTAGGTTGCCTTTTCATTTTGTTGATGATTTCCTTTGCTGTGCAGAAGCTTCTTGGTTTGATGTGATCCAGCTTGTTTATTTTTGCTTTTGTTGCTTTTGTTTTGGAGTCAGATAAAAAAAAATCATTGCCAAGACTGGTGTCAAGGAGCTTACTGCCTATATTTTCTTCTAGGAGTTTTATGGTTTCAGGTCTTACATTCAAATCTTTAATCCATTTTGAGTTAATTTTTGTGTATAGTATAAGATAGTCTAGTTTCATTTTTTTGCAAGTGGCTGTCCAGTTTTCTCAACACCATTTATTGAAGAGATTATCCTTCCCCCATTTTATATTCTTGCCTCCTTTGTAATTAAAAAAAAAATTGGTGTTATTATTCTTTAGTTTAATGAACAAAGTTACATTTACCTTCCCTCACAAGCTATTCTTAAAATAGTTCTATTAATGCCTTTTGTACCCTACTTTTTTTCTTACAGTAATGTCATAAACATCTTGTCTATATCCTTTGGGAGCATCATTTTAAAAGTCTGTGTAATATTCCGTTAAGTAGATGGACCAGCATTTTAGTCAATATGTTTTTGGTCTTGGCCCCTTGAAGACAAGGCACATCCTTCTTTCCCTGTTAATCCATTTTGGTTCAAACACTCATGAAGTTGGCTAACCTTCTTTTGACTTTATATTTTCTGTCTACACCATGTTTTTGAGGTAATGGTATGCCATTTGTGATGTGAAATGGAACTTCTTTTTATTTGCCTTAAACTTTACTCATTCAAGCTTCAGATAGACTTCTTGGTCTTATCCTTTAGTTTGATCAATGAAGCTGTGTTTACCTTCCCCTCCCTGGTCTTAAGGTTTAGTTCTGGGCACTCCCTCCCCAGCCTTTGTAGGCAGGCACTGCTGTAGATGGTGGGCCCCACAGTGTGTTCCTGCCCACATCACTGATGTGACTCTCAGCCTTCTGGTCTGTGGACAGCATTCAGGTGTATATTTCCCTGCTGCAAGGTGGGATATTTGCTGGTGAAAATAAGATTTCTTTGTCTCTCTTTTTTTTTCCTTCCCAAGTACATCTATTTCCCTTCCCCTTGGGTGGCCTGGGGCGCCCTCTTGGCGGGATCTTAGGAACTGGCTGCCTCACCCTTCACCTGCCCTGGACTATGTCTCTCCTCTTCATGACTTCTGTTGACCTCCTGTTCCCACTCCACTGGCCCCTCCCTCACAGTGCTGTCACTGCACTTCTGCTCCTGGCCTCTCCTCACCCAGTGAGTTTGTGTGACCTTCGCGCTGCATTCATGCTTTGGGACTTAGCTGCTGTAATGATGTCAATGGTACAGGTTAGCAGATGGCGGCGGCAGCAATGAGACCTGACATGTTCTAATGACTCCCTCCTTCCCACCCTTGCTGGCCGAGCCGATGGAGGGGCAGGGGTTTCCTTGAGGCATTTCAGGAGGGGGCTGAGGGAAATCGAGGGGCCCCCAGGTGCCGATGAAGCTTGTGACCTTTGCTGCTATAATATCAGTGTTTCACAAGCAGGGCGGTTCGGGAGCCCACTTGCAGCCCATCAAAAATTGATTTAATTGCAATTTTTCCTCCAATTAGGAGCACTGGAGCTTGACTAATTGGAGTAATAGAGAGTAATAAGGCTCAGATAAAAAGCCTTCCTCGGCGGCCTTTGTATCTCGTGTCAGTGCCTGTCAGAGGTCAGAGAGCTTGCATATTCTATTAGGCAGCCCGGCCTTCATTTGTACAAATTAGTTTACCCAACAGTAATTAAAATGCCAATGCGGGTTGAAGAGAACTGAATACCTTTGATGGGCATGCTGGTGAATGATGTGACAGCTCTGGTGGCCTCCCTTGCCAAAGTGTGTCAGCCCCAGCTCAGAGGCGGCTGGGGCCTGGGCCAGCTGGGCAGCTCCGGGCCAGCCACGGGGCACAGCTGCCGAGCACGCCCCTTCTGCCGCCCCTCCTTAGAGCCCCTCAGTCACGCCTCTCTTCTTCCAGGTGGAGTCATTTGTTCACTTGTCCATTCGTTCATTCAGTAAGCATTTGAGTTTTCAGTATGTGTCAGGCATTATGCTAGGTGCTGGGGAGAGAACTTACAGGGCATGGGATGTAAAATCACTTGGGCTCTGGAATTAAGACGGACTGGGTTCAAACTCTAGTCCCACTAGTTGCTCCCTGTGTGAGCCTAGAGCAAGTTATGTGACCCCTCCGTGTCTCAGGGTCCTCGTCTAGGGAAAGGGGTACCTGCTGCATAGAGTTACAAGGATTAGACAGGATAACGCTTTTGAAACACTTGCTCAGAACCTGGCATTCAGCAAGTGCCCAGTCAATTCCTAATGTAATTAACAGGGTCTAAACTAAGGCAGAGGCAGAAGGAATCTACCTTTTTTTCACCCTGCCCACACCCAACTAGTTTTTCCCTCCTCTGTTCTGTATCTTGCTATTTTCTATTCCTCAACCTGCATACCAGAACCCTAACTCTCCTGGTGTCTCTCTGATATGAGGGCTCCTACATCTACTTCTTGGGCCTCATGATGATCTCTGTGTTGCCAAGTTTGCCTGAGTTGGGGCCAGGGGACCAGTAAGGTAGGTTGGGGATATGGGCAGGGTCTGGGACTGGATGAGAAATTGTAGAAGGCTGGCTTCTGATAAGGGCTTTCTGGTCCAAAATGAGTAGAGTTTGTGGAGTCAGAATGACTCTTAGATCCTCAGGGTGAGAGAGTGCATGCACTTGTGTGAGAGCATGTGTGCGTGTGTGTTTGTTGACATTTGTAGGTATTGCTGGTACTTCCCATCTATTATCTGGTTGCACTGCTTATGAAGGACTTCACTGTACCAACGATGTATGACTGTGTCATGTGTCATTCAGGTCTGAGGCTGGTGATTTGGGAGTTATTCCTCTAAGAAGCAGAGGGACCCCCTTCACAGCTCGTATGACTAACTTCCCCAGGCTTGTTGGCTGTGAGCTCTGGTAGAAGGCCCTTTCGGTTGAGGTCCACAGATTTGTTTTGAACACTTCTTTGGGGTCAGGCACTGTGTTGGGCACTGGAGTATGCAGGAGGCACCAGACAGTCCGTGATTGCAAGAGGAAGATGGGAAGATAACCCCCTAGACAGCATTTGTCTCGTGAAGGTGAGATCAAGGTGTGGCAGGACTGAAGAGGAAGGCCAGTCGAGCCACGGAGGAGCCAGCAGCTCCTGACTCTGCGGGTTTGCTGTCCCAGTCCCTGGACAGTCCCCATGGTTTGGATGTGAGTCTTGGTGAATGTTCCAAGCAGGACCTGGCTCCAAATCTGCTTGACTGTTGCTTACATGTTTTTTTTAATGAGTGTTAAATTTGATTAACCTCTTAGGCCCTCATAAATGCCAAGAGGACTCTCTACTCTCCCTCTTGCTCCTCCTTCCTGCTTCACATGGTTATGCAAGGGAAAAGGGTAGCTTTTGGAAAGAAATGTTCATTGGTGTCATGTCCAGGCAGTTAAGAAAGGCCCTCGTGGGGCATGCAGGTGCCCCTGGAGGCAGAGGGACAGGGCCAGCGGCGGATGGGCAGGAATAGAGGGCAGGAGTCCAGGGGCAGGTGTTCCCATCCCTGAGCCGGCCTGCTGGGAGGTCAGAGCTGTGGGAGCTGCAGGGATTCAGCTTCCAGGTACCTCCCGTCTCTCTGCATTGACTTACCTTGATGCTAATTTAGGCCTGTGGCCAGTCAGAGGCCTGCCACAGGCCTCCTTAAGAGATGTCTCTGTGTCTGTGCTGGCGCCCCTCACCTGGCCCCCTACTCCTCAAAAGTCTGGAGAGCCCAATTGCCCGCTCGAATGATTTCTAAGTGGCTATTATGTTTCCAACCCAAGGTAATTGGCTTTACCAGTTATTAATGGATTACCCTCAAGAGAAAAATGTTGGTGGGGGAGGGAAGTGAGGATAACACCTCCTGGCTTTGTAGTTTGGGACTTCAGTGTCCAGTGGCTGCTTCCCAGGCTGGGAGTCACTTGGGGCATGATGGAATGGCTGTTTTGGCATGTCACTCTAGTTTAGTGGCTGCTGGCACGCCTGTAGGTTGAAAGGAAGCTGGGAAGACTGAGCATGTCCCTAGAGAAGTCTTGATTTGAGGCGCGGATGCCCCAAGGTGGTTCATGTGGCCTTCTTGTCAGCCTGGGGTTGAGACACAGACCCCTGACCTGCAATTTTGATTGTAAATCAGTAGCTTGGCCAATGCCTGCCCTAACATCTCCCCATCAGCAACTAGCAGGCCAACCCCCTGCCAAGCCAAAGCCATTGGCTTCTCAGAGCCCTGCCTGCGGAAATCCATCTCCCCACTGACATGCTTGGGATCAGAGAGCCACAGGTGCTGGGCAGGACCAGGGCCTATGGGCTGCTGCCCCATGTTGCTAACATATTATTAGTATGTCCAGTCCCTCCCCCCCATGCCCAGACGTGTAGGGACATGGCCCTTCCCTGCCCCAGGGCTGCTGAGTGACATAACCGCTTTCAGCTCTCTTGTTTCAGTTTAGATTTTCAAGCCCAGGGTTCCTGCAGGCTCCCCCTCCCAGTCCTTTCCAAATCCTCTAACAAAGGAGTGGTCTGGCGCGTGGGTTCAAGTTCTAGTCCTAGCACTAGGGCCAGTCTGGCTCATTGCACACATTCTTCTCACTGGGTTTGGGCCTCCACTTAAAATGAAACTCTGCAGATTGTATGTGTTGAACTTTTTAGGGGTTTAAGAGAGACTCTGGGAAATACAGTCAGAGTGTTCCCTCTCTCCTGCCTCTTGGCAGTGTCTGTCATTGTCCTCTAAACTCTGACTCCCATCCCACTCCACAGCAGTCCTGGCTGCCCGGCCCCTCACATTCGCTGCTTTCCCACCCCCAAATTTTCATGTTGTTATCCACCTTTCATAGTTTGCCTTTTCTCAGTTTGGTGCCTTTATACCTGCCCCATGCTTGCACCATGTTACCATATTCCCCCAAGCTCTTCAAATTCAGTAAAGTCCCCCAGCCTCCCTCATCTTTGACCAGGGCATCACCTTCCAGAGCCCAACACCCTATTCCCAGGCCATTTCTGTGGTGTGGCATTGTGAACTTGGTGTTCATACAGCCGAAGCCCAACAAGCTTGCTCTCCCTTGGCCTCAGTTGCACATCTAGACATCCGTTTTTATGGTGGGCAGAGACCACCCAGCCGGGTCTGAGCAGCAAACTCGGCTGCTATTGAATCCATGGGTCCTCTGGCCAGGCAGCTCTGGGAGGTTGCAGCCCTTCCTGTGCTTCCGTGTGTTTCCCACAGCTTCTCTGATGGCTCTTGTGGCTGCTTCTCTCACTCTGGCTTAACCCCTGAGCCCCTGGAGGATGAGCACAGCGCTTCCAACTGTGCGGCCATTTCCGCCACAGGTTCGACAAGCCAGGCCTGACTCTGCTCTCCTTTTGTTTGGCAGCTCCTTTGTGACAGGGACAGCTTGTTGTGGGCATTTCTCACCCCTGAGAATCTGGGACCTCAACAGGTAAGAGATTCCTGAGGCCACCATGGCTTCCAGGATGGGTGGGGCTGGAGCAGCTGGGAGGCAGAGGAAAGAGCTGGCCGAGCCAGCCAGCCCCTGCTTCACCTGGCCTAGCGGTCCAGGAGGATGCGAACCCTAACCCTGCCCCACAACCCACTGACCGCCTCCGCTGTGGCCCCTTCTCACGTGGAGTCATTTGGTAGCTTGCGCAGACTGTTGAAGCAGTTTATAATAGGTAAATGATTTCATGTAGAATTTATGATAACAACAACAGTTTGGATTTATGATGCTTCTTCTCTAAGGAGTGCCTGACTGTGGCTATATAAAATCCCATCTATCCTCAGAGATGATTTTTCTAAAATAAATTTTGGAAGTGGCCTACAGATGCATAAGAAGAGCAATACAGAACAGTTAAAATATATCCAGTTTTTATTTACAATCCTCTGCCTTGGCAGGCTTGACACATTTCCATCTGGTTACCTGCCATTCTGTTGGGGTTTTTTTCATCTTTCATTTTGAAATAATTATAGATTCATAGGAAGTTACAAAAGTAGGAAGGCAAGGTACCTGTGTAACATCTTACATAATATTAAATCTAGGAAGTTGGCATTGGCACAGTCCATAGACCTTTATCTGGTTGCACTTATTTGTGTGTGTGTGTGTTTCTTTGCAATTTTGTCCCATGTGCAGAGTCACATAACTGCTACCACAACCAAGATACAGAACTGTTTGTTCCATCACCACAAAGACCCCTTATGTATCCCTTTACTCTTGCACCCATCCTCCTACCCTCCTCCAGCCACTCTTGCCCCAAGCCCCGGCAGCCAAACATGTGTCTTTCATCTCTATAATTCTGTCATTTTGAAAGTATTATATAAATGAAATAATATATGTAATATGTAACCTTTGGAGATTTGCTTTTTTTTCCTTCTCCTTCAGTAGAATTCCCTTGAGAGCCACAGAAGTGGTTTCATGTGTCATTAGTGCTTTATTTCTTACTGCTCAGTAGTATTCCCTGCTATGGATGTACCAAAGTTTCTTTCCCCATCGACCAGCATCCACCCATTGAAGGACATTGGTTTGTTCTCAATTTTCTGACTATTGCAGATCAAGCTTTTGTGAACATTTGTGTATAGGCTTTTGTGTGGACATGCGCTTTCAGTTTTCTGGGATTAATGCCCAGGAATACAATTGCTGGGTCATTGGTAACTGTGTGTTTAGTTTTTTACCTGCCAGACTATTTTGAGCCTCTTTACCACTTTATATTCTGACCCCAGTGTCTGAGAGATCTAGTTTCTTCACAATCTCAACAGCATCTGGTCGTGTCACTGTTTTTTATTTTAGCTATTTTAATGGATGTGTTATTTAATTGTGGTTTTAATTTGAATTTCCCTAATAACTAATGATGTTGAACATCTTTTCATGTGCTTATTTGCCTTCTGTATATTCTCTTCAGTGAAATGTCTGCTCATGTCTTTTGCCCATTTCTAACTGGATTGTTTGCTTTCTCACTGTTGAGGTCACAGAGATGGGCATTTCTGCTGAAAGTCAATTTTATTTAGTCACATGGCTGGACCTTATGCTTGGCGTCAGAACTGACCTGGGCCCAATATCGCAGACAAGCTGGGGCAGGGAGGGTGTACACCACCCCACTGTGGCCCAGCTTTATCTCGAAGGTGGAGTAATCTCTTGGGTGGCTTCTTCTGCTTGTGGTTGCCTTGGTGGGGGTGCTTCTGGGCACAGACTGTGGTCAGGATGGAGTTGTAAGGCATCAGCTCCTTCAACAGCATTCTCTTATGAAATCCCTAGACCTCACTAACCCTAAGCACTGGATCTTTACAGAACCCAGAAAAGACCAAAATGAGAATGGGCACAAGACAGCTATGGCCTCAGTTCTCACTGGAGCCAGACAACAAGTAGCCATTGCACCCTCAGGCAAGGCCCTGAGGCAAGGCCACCCTGGGCTTCGCTTGGCTTTGCCTTCTCTAGCTCCCAGCCTCCCCTCCTCACCACTGAGGAGCCAGGCTTTGCTTAAACATCTCTTCCATCCCCACGGAAGCTTGGAGGACCAGTGCTGCAGGGACTGAAGGAAAGACGTCTGGGTGGAGGCATCTGCTTTTGGTGGGAGGAAATGGATGGACAGGACAACAACTGTCTGTAGCGGTCTTTCCCAGAGAAGCCCAAGCAGATAATAAAGCCATGTAGAAAATAGGATTAAGGTAATGAACAGGCAGGACAGAGTTTGATCTTTCAATAATGCCAAAGCCTGACTGACAGGCCAATCTGGAAGGTGGAGCAACATCGCCAGCAGGACTCAGTGGTGGGGCAGTGTTTGGTGCTGGGTGGATTCTTTGCTTTTAACCTGTCACCGCTGAAACTTGAGGAGTGCTGGGATTTTCTCTTTTATGTGTGTGCTGCAGCTCGGGGGGAGGAGTACTGGAGGGGCAGTTTTGCTCAGAGCATCGCTCCTCCAGAGGCTGCCTTCAGGATGTTGGTGGGGGATGGACACACCTCAAGAGGTGTAGGCATCCTGCTGGGCACCAGCGCCCCTCCCATCTGTCTGTGTCTTTCAGGTACTGGTCCTCAGGCAGCCGGGGCTGCTTTTCACAGTGCCTGGAGACCTCTTTCAAAGTCACCATGGCTCCCTCAGTCCTTTGTTCCTCAGGATTCCTGGAGACTCTGTTCTCTCTCTGGGCTGGGGACGGGGAGGTGCTAGCTGGAGCACACAGGCCTGAGAGCAGCCATGGGCACAAAGCCATTGTCTAGATGGCAAGGAGTTTGGCCGTCCCCCCTCCCTTCCTCCTTTTCTGCTTTTCTCTCTCCTAGAGCTGGGGACGGGCCCAAGGATAGGGGATTTCTAACCTGTCTAAACCATATGGGAAGAAAGATGGAGTCCTTCACCCAATTTGGACGTGCTAGAGGGTACCTGTTTCCAAGGGTAGATGGTGTTCAGGCCCAGCCCCTGGCCGCCAAGGGCTCTATCCTGAGAGAGCGTGCCAGTAGCCAGCCACTGACGTATCCCCGGCTAGGCCCTAAGGAACTGTGCCGAAGCCATCCTGCTCCGGAGTTTGGGTGTGAGGGATTAAAGCCCACCTTGTGTTCTCTGTCCGCATTTGGTCAGGGCCCTTGGCTTAGCCCCAGGGAAGGTGTTGTCTCTGTGGGACACACCTCCTGCTGCTGGAAGACCCCAGGGGTGGGTGGGGGTTCTGACTGGCCTGATGTCACACACAGATCTTCCCCTGGGTTTGCCCTTGCTGTGGGTTTTACCTTTTCTGCCAAGGTGCATTTGCGCTGGATCTAGCATTGGTGCCCTGAGATCAGGGCACAGTGGGCAACCCCAGTGGCAGTGGGGAGGTGGGCACCAGCATGGAGAGGCCTGTGATCTCAGCTCTGGAGATGTCACAATGGGTTCAGTTGTGGCGCTAAGCCAGCCTGGGGACTGTTGGGTAAGGAAGTTGGTAGGGGTGGGTTTTGGTGACTTGGCTACTCCTAGGGCACTGAGGGTTCGAGTCCTCCACTAGGTACTGTGCTGCTCTGTATGTGTATGACCAGATTCATGGCCCCTGCATAATCCTGCCTCACCTCCCCTTCAGGCCAGCATCACCCCCAGTTCCCCATGACTCCTCCATTTCCATCCTAAAGCCCTCGAGTCTCCTCTTTCTCAACAAAGGCAGAGGCAGAGAAGCTTCTCACATATTCTGGCAGACACCCTATATTTTTCCCCTCTGAGCTTTTGCTCTAGCTGACCCTTGTGGCCTGGAATACCCACTCTCTGCCTACTGAAACCCTGCTCATTCTTCAGCATAAATAGCACCTCCACAACGAAGCCCTCCCTGAGCCTCACCCCTGTGGCTAGAGTTGGTGACCCTTAGAGCTTTCATAGGGCCACCTTGGCCACCATGTGGCCTGGTATAGCTTCCTCTCAGGCTGGGAACCCTGGACTGAACACAGGAGGTACATATCACAGCATCCAATGGTGTTTGGAATGACAATGGGCGTGTGGCTGCAGAAAAAACCGGTGTCCTGAGCACAGGCTGGGCCACTCTGAGGGTGCCAGGGGAACCGGGGGTGATGCTAGCCTGACAGGGAGGTGAGGCAGGATTATGCAGGGGCCATGAATCTGGTCATACACATACAGAGCAGCGCTGAACCTAGCGGAGGACTCGAACCCTCAGTGCCCATCCATTAGTGCCCATCCCACCCAGGTGTAGCTTTGTCTCTGCCCCCGGCCCTCCACCTCCACCTGGGGCAGGGGGCCTGGCCCTCGGTCAGGGTGATTATGGGGATTGCCCCTCTTTAAAGGATCTGCCTTCTCCTTTGAAAGTATTACTGACAGCTTTTCTCATTTCTTTTTTCTTTACCTCTTTAAGGAACCCTGTAATTTCTTTCTCTTTCTTTCTTTCTCCCCCCACCCCTTTCCTTTTTCTTTCTTGTCCCCTCTGTCCCCCTGAACTCTTTGAAATTGGCTCTCTGCCTGCTGACACCAAACTGATACTTTGCGTTTCACTTCTCCTTATCCCTTTATGACAACAGATGTTGAAATTTTGTATCCTTTTATCTGCCCGGCTGCCCCTTCCTGTAATTACGGTCCTCTTGTTAGCAGTACAAAGTGGGCTGCCCGGCTGCCTGGCCTTTGAGCCATTGTGTCTGCACACGTGTGCACGGGCGGGTGCTGGGGCTGTGCACGCGCACACACATGCATGTGAGGGACTTGTGCTTGGGAAGGGCCGTTCCCGCTCCCCTGACAGTACTGGGGCAGGTGACGCTTCACTGGGCTTCTCCTGGTCTCCACGGACTCCTTGGTTGTATTTGGGACCTGTCTGCCTCCTCGATTCCCTCCCCCTCCCCACCAGAGGGTTGGATGAGGACAACCACTCCCTCCTCTCACGCTGGCTGAGTAGTGGAGGCCCATCGTGGTACAGGAAGCCAGATCCCGCCAGCTTGCGCCCCTAACATACCCACACCTCCAGCCAAACCAGGTGTCCCAGCCCTGCACCTCTGTGGTTGCTGGTCCTTCACCTGAGCCATCCCCCATCTCCTGTCACTGCCTGTCACAATCCTGTCACTCACTGAAGAAATGTTCTTTTATCTGACCCCTTATAAAACTCGCTTTCATCTCTTCTGGTACCCACCAAGCCACCCTTTGTATTGTCAGTTGGATAGATGACAGACTTCTCTCCCTCTGTGGATTGAAAACTCCTGAAGAAGGGACAGTGTCTCCCTCAAAGTCTCATCTCACATCTCCCTGCAGTTTCTGTTAGGCACAATGCCTCGTATACAGAAGGTGCTCAGTAAATGGTTATTGATCAAAGAAAGGAAGAAAGGGAAGAGGGTGGAAAGAAAGAAGGGAGCAAAACCCTCCTATTTTCTTAGTGACCATGTTGGGCCAGCTTATATCTTCAAACCGTCTGTCCCCTGGGGGCAGAGAAGATATAGGAAGGTGGACTGTTTGTCACCCTTCCATCCTTTCTCTCCAAAACCCATTGTTGCATTTTTGCGGTTCCATGTGCCAGACTGGGTATCCTCACAGCCAAACAGATGCAGGAATGAACGCCCATAGAATCTCCAAGGAACATCGTCAAGAACCCAGTGTGTTAACAGTGGCTGTAAATGGTGTGGGGGCCGTGGACAGTCATTTTTTTTTGTGTGTGTGTGGCTGTGTTGGGTCTTTGTTGCTGCGCGCAGGCTTTCTCTAGTTGTGGCGAGCGGGGGGCTACTCTTCGTTGTGGTGCACGGGCTGCTCAGTGAGGTGGCTTCTCTTGTTGCGGAGCAGGGGCTCTACAGCGCAGGCTCCAGTAGTTGTGGCTCAGAGGCTTAGTTGCTCTGCGGCATGTGGGATCTTCCCGGGCAAGGGATCGAACCCATGTCCCCTGCATTGGCAGGCAGATTCTTAACCACTGCACCACCAGGGAAGTCCGTCACAGACATTCTTAGATGGGGGGTGAGGAGCCAGGGGTATCTTACCTAAGGGCAGTTTAGCACAGGAGGACTTGCTATGGGCCACGGCTTGTGCTGGGAGCTCAGGCAGGCCAGGCAAGGGAGGATGTGGAGGTTGCGGTGAGGGAACTCAGAGGGAGGAAGGGAGTGAAGCAGGGCACCTGGCTTCCCTGGCCCACAGGGCCCAGACTGGGAGTAGGGTGGCAGGGGGGGCTTCCAGGGACTGCCCCTCTGTGCCCAGCTCTAACCTGGTGCTCAGGGCCTCTCCCAGACAGGGCATCTGGGTCTTCAAGGCCAGTACCTACCTCCAGTTAGCTGTCCCCACAAAGATGGGGGTTGGGGGGGTATATGAGTGTCTTATTTAAATTTCCTCCTCCTTGTCAGGAAGTTCCTGTCATCCCACTTCCCTCCAGCTTCAGTGGAGTTGCCTGGGCAGCAAGGTGGGTTGGGCCAGGGAGATCTGACTCCCTCCCCTGATCTCCTCAGGGGTCCAGGAGGAGGCCACACTCTGCTTGCTTTTCCTGCCCAGGTCCTCTGGGGACTCCTAGGGGAAGCCGCCCACAGCCAGGCCTCGGGAAGAGGTCTTCTTCAGGCAGCCCTCCCCAGCCTGTATCTCAGTCATCGGGCTCAAGGGGCAGCCCCATCTGTCTTTATCTTCCCCTGGGTCAAGAGAAAATTGCTGGAGTCAGGCTAGGGGGAGGTTGGGGTGGAGACCCCCCAGCCCTCAGTGGCTCCTGGAGGCCCGGCTTTGTGCGCAGGAGTTGGAAGGGAATGGCCTTTTTGTCTGGCCCTCTATAGTGACAGACCTGGCCCTTGCTCCTGTCTTGGCCTGAGGCGCTAAGCCGCAGCCCCTTTTCCCACACAAGTTGTGCGACAGCCAAGGCTCTGCACCCTCCCTCACGCCCCCCCACAGTGAGAGGCCGAGAGGCATTCTTAGCATTCTTTCCAGAGAAAAGGGGTGAAATGTCTGAATTTGGGGGTCACCACGTTATACAAATTGCGATCTAATCGTTTTTACAAGAACACACTTGCAGTAAGAAAAGGAACCCGGGAGGAGGGGCTGAGGCGACAGCATGTTTTGTCCCCCTTCCCCCCGGAGTTTGGGGCTATTGTGGAGCCCATCTTGTTCCCTCCACCAGAGCGGCTGAGCTAGAGTTTTCTAGTTAAATTGGTCCTGAGGTGGGGGCCATGAAGGGCCCACGGTGCCATTTCTGTTTGTTTTCCCAAATCAAAGCCCCAGCAGGGCTCCTATGGCACTGCTGGGCTGCTATTTGAAGAGACGGGCCATTTCCCAGAGCCTGGTGTGTCAGTTTATGCTCTGAACTTAACCTCACGGGCACTGCACAACAGAGCCTTGAGGGTCCCAGGCCCAGAAGCAAAAGAAACTGTATCTTTTTATTGGCCCATTTAAAGTGTGTGTGGCCGTTTCAGAGAATCAGAGAACGAGTGTGGCAGAAACTCCTCAGGCCCTAGCCAGGCCGGACTGGCAGACAGGGGCTTTCAGGACCTGTCCTGGCCTCCAGGCACCGGTGTTCACTTGGCCTTTGGGTCTCCCCAGAGGGTTGGGTTCTGTGTTTCTTACTGCACACCCTGGCATGACACTTTCCAGTGGTGGCTCAGATACCACCCTGCCTGGGCAGGGGCCCAGGCTGGCAACTTGGTCTGGGTGTGGCCCTTTTGCTGCCGACCCTCCGTCCATGGGGGCCCAGCTCTCCTTCCTTCTGAACCCTGGGACCAAGGGTGGGCAGGTAGAGCCATGCTGGGCTTCACACCCCCCCAATCTCCACTGCCTTTCATCTTCTATTTCAAACAGACAAACATGAAATTACTTCTACAGATTAAAGGGGAGAGCTCTTCAGTCATTCCTGAAGGCCTCACTAATGGAGGGGGCAGGGCCCCCAAATCTGGAAGGAGGGAGAACTGTGGAGCAAAACAGCCCTGACCCAGTGGATGAGAGAGACAGAGACAGACATTATATGACCCCAGCCCCTCTCAGGGCTCTGGCCTGCCCGGGGGTGGTGAACCATGGCTGGTGGCCCATCTGGGAAGGTAGGCCTTCTTGGGAGCTGAGGTCAGTGATCTCTAGGAGATGCTGATGTGGGGAGAAGGCTTTCTGTCTGATCCCTCAGTACACAGAGACTTACCATCTTCTACTGCAGATAGGAAGAAGCACTTCCTTTGGAAGGAGGCTGGGGGCAGGGGTGCTGATTTAAGGCCTACCCCCCGTCCTGCCCTGACTGGACTAGTAACAGTGCTGCTCGCTGGGAGTCACCTCCCTGCCCAGGGCTCATGGGGAAAGACAGAGTTAGGCGGGAAAGAACCCACAGCCTCCTCCTTTACTCCTTCAGGGAAGATGGTGGCTCCACTGAGGAGAAGGGAGGTTGAGGGTCAGCGTCTGTGTGAGGTGGAAGGACTGGAGCTAAGGTCCATGTTCACACGTGTGGCTGGTGGCCTTGTCTGCCTCAGGCTCTTTGGTGAAACCTGCTTGGGCCAAAGCTGGGCTGGTGTGACCGCAAAGTCCTCCCTACCCCGTGCTGGGGCCTCTTCCCTGGATGTCCCTGTGACGTGTCCACGGCCCAGCTGCTCCTGTCATGCCACAGAGGAGAGCTCAGCATCTCTTGGGTGAAGCTGAAGGATTGGGCCTAGAGCGTGCCCCCTTCTTCCTCATTCCCCCGTCATTCTGCAGAAACTCACCACTTCTGCCCATCCCCTAGCCACAGGGATTAGCGGGTACACTTGATGTTGAGGGGTAGTTGCTAGGGCCAGGAGGCCCCCCTACATGGTTGCTAGGGGTCTGGCATCAGGGCAAGGGGTCTGCCCACTGCCGCGGTCACGGAGGGAATTACACAGTCACAAAGAAATTGTTCTTCTCAGTAATCTGCTCTCGGCCACCGGGAGGGGCGAGGGTGGGGGGAGCAAGCTGGAGCCCAGCAGGCTGGGGGCTGTGATCACAGAGGCGTGCGAGCCCCAGGCCGGGGGCCAGCCGGGCCAGGAACACCAGGGACCAGCCTGCTAAGCTGCTTTCTCAGCTATTTCTCTCCCCAGACACAAAGGTGTTTACTTGTTTTAACATCTCCTGGGACTCCCCTTCTCCCTTTGTGTGGTCTTTATCCCCAGTGAGGTTTGAGCCCCAGATTACAGGCAGGAATTAAGGCATTGGACTCAGGCAGCTCAGAACTGCATGACCTGCAGGATCAAGGCATATAAAGTAACCAAGTGTGTGTGTGTGTGTGTGTGTGTGTGTGTGTGTGTATGTGTGTGCGCGCGCGCGTGTGTGTGTCTGTGTGTGTGTTTGTGAGGGGGGCCCAACCCCTTCAGCAAGGCCCATTCATCGTCCTGAGGAGGAGTGGCTGGGCGGCGGGCAGCCAGCGTGCAGGTGTGATGGAGGGGCTGCTGGTGGCTGATTGAGGCCTTCAGCTCGGGGAGAGGCAGGGACTGGGAGCACGGGAGAGGGGCTGGAGTCTAGGGCATCTCCTCCTTCGGCCCCCTTCCTAAGTGAGTCTGATTCTAGCTCAGGAAGGAGAGCTGCATTTCCCCAGGAACTTACGCCATGTGCAGGTTAAAAGAATATGTGTGTGTCAAGGTGAGACAACCTCTCCTCCTCTGCCCCTCCTCTCTTCCCAGTGGGCAGCTGATGACGCACCTGGGCAGTGACTTTCCCCCGGGGGCTGGGGTGCTGGACGTCATGTACGAGTCCCCTTCCACACTCCTGTCCTGTGGTTACGACACCTATGTTCGCTACTGGGACCTCCGAGCCAGCGTCAGGTGAGTGTGCCGGGCAAGAGGACGGGTGGTGGGAACCCCACGCCAGTCCTGGCCCTCCCTCCAGTCCTGGCGGGCCCAAGGGAGAGGGACAGAGACTCCGCATCAGGGGCTGGTAGAGTGCAGCTGGCAAGGTCAGCTCAAGCGTAGACTCCCCACCTTGGCGGCCCTGGTCCTGTGGCCCAGGAGACCGTAGCCACCAGGCTCTGATAAGAGCCTTGGGAGCCATCAGGGTGCTGTCCCTCAGCATTCTGTCCCAGCTTTCTCGAGGCCTTTCTCGCCTCTTAAGCCCGGTGACACATAGTGGCCCATGTGATGCGCAAATGAGGCATAAACCTGCCTGGGGTCAGGGACTTGCTGGGAAAGATCTTTACTGAGGAGGCTTTCCCCCATTCAGTCTGGTTTTAAAGGAATTTGGTGATTCGGCATCTCTTTCTTCCAGCCAGAATGGCTTCCTAAGGCCTCTAGGGAAGCTGGGGTGGAGGTGGAGGGCACCCCCAAACCTTCCCCTGCATCACCTCCTCCTGGACAGGAAGTGTGTCATGGAGTGGGAGGAGCCCCACGACAGCACCCTGTACTGCCTGCAGACGGATGGGAACCACCTGCTGGCCACTGGCTCCTCCTACTATGGTGTCGTGCGACTGTGGGACCGGCGCCAAAGGGCCTGCCTACATGTAAGTGTCCCGCCCACCACAAGGCCTCCTGGATGCCAGGACTCGTCCTTAGGGGCTGCACTGGGAGTGGGTGTGCCTGGAGAGGGTGGGAGGAAGCCTACAATGGTCCCTGTCCCATGGCACTGGGCCTAGGAATCCTGGGTTCGGGCTCTCCCAGCTCCCAGTGGGGACACTCTCGCCACTCTTGTTCCTCCCGTGCAGGCTTTCCCACTGACGTCGACCCCCCTCAGCAGTCCTGTGTACTGCCTGCGCTTCACCACCAGACATCTCTATGCTGCGCTCTCTTACAACCTCCACATCCTGGACTTTCAGAACCCATGACAGGGCCACCCCAGCCTGTGGGCCAGGGAAGCCAGCTACTCAGGGACCTCTCCTGCCTGGAGGGTGCAGTAATACCTCCTTCCCGGCCCCGCCTGTGTTCCTAGACCTGTGACCATGCGGCTCGGGCACCTTAAGATAAAGGCTGCTGACTC